>NC_086448.1:251256616-251603116 GCF_028390025.1 Pseudophryne corroboree | reverse complement strand
AGAAATTGCAATGCAATCTCAATTTCTGCTTGTTGAAGGGGGGGAGGAGGTAGTCAGCATTCAGAGCGGCCTTGATCTGCGATGGGCGGCCCCCAGCATGCTAATAAAAGGATTGCAAATTTTGCTACTTAGCAGAATTTGCAATCCTTACTGAATTAGGCCCACTGCCTTTAAAATGTCAGAATCTGATTGGTCAGTACTTTATCTCTCTCCCCTTTATCTCTTGCCAAGTTTTAATAAATCTCCCGCCAAGTAATTTTCTGAAGAAGCTACCTCAACCTCAAAAGGCCTGAGGGACAGCAAGGAGGGAGAAACATTTCATATTTCCCTGCAACGTTGATGGGTGGAATCAGGGCCAGCCAGAGCTTACATTTGTTTGGTAAGCAAATATAAATTTTGGCGTCCCTTGCTGGGATAAAAAAAAATTAACGGGACAGCGGGAGCCAAAAGCGTGCACCACAAAAAGGGGTGTGATCTCACAAGAAAGGAGCGTAGCTCAACAATTGTACCCCCAATGGTACAAGGAGATAGTGGGTGACTTGGAGATAGAGGGCTACTGGTGGGGCAGGGGTGACAGGGAGATAGTGTATGACTGGGGAAGTAGGGGTGACAGGTAGATCATGGATTATTGGTGAGGCTAGGGTGACAGGGAGATAGTAGGAAACTGGGGAGACAGGGGTGACAGGTAGATACTAGATGACTGGTGAGGCAGGGGTAACAGGTAGATAATGCATGACAGGTGAGGCAGGCATGACAGGCATATAGTGGGTGACTGGGGAAGTATGGGTGACAGGTAGATAGTGGGTTACTTGTGAGGCAGGGGTGACAGAGTGATATTAGATAAATGGGAAGTCATGGGGTGACAGATAGTGCATGACTAGTGAGGCAGGGGTGATAGGTAGATAGTGAGTGCCTTGTGAGGCAGGGGTGACAGGTAGATAGTGGGTGACTGGTGAGGCAGGCATGACAGGGAGATAGTAGGTAAGATGGTAGACAGGCGTGACAGGTAGATAGTGGGTGACTGGTGAGGCAGAAGTGACAGGTAGAGAGTGGGTGATTGGTGAGGCAAGGGTGACAGGGATACAGTAGGTAACTGGGGAGGCAGGGGAGACAGGTAGACAGTGGGTGACTGAGGCAGGGATGACAGGGAGATAGTGGGTGACTGGGTAGGCAGGGGTGACAGAAAGATAGTGGGTGACCCAGTGCCACTTAGCAGCATTAAACCCATACTCTCCATGTGCAGGTGTCCATTCCAATCATTGGATGAAGTCCTCTCCCTCAACCTTATCAGCCGATCCACATAGACAAACTATGCAGTGTGACCTGAGATGCATGCGGTGTAACCACAACTGCAAGCATCAAGTCCTCACCTCAATGGATCCCTCCCAGCTAATGAATGCTGCACTGCAGTGGGTATTCCTACAGTGCTCTGCTGGTGGTGTCCTGGAAGTAGGGTAGCTGGCACTCGGTGGTGTCCTGGGAGTGGGTCTGCCAATACCCGCTGATGGTGTTCTGGGAGCGTGGTTGCTGGTGCCCGCTGATGGTGCCCTGGGAGCGGGCTTGCTGGTGCTATCCTTGGAGAGGTGGTGTATGAATAATGCAGCCATGGCACACTCCACAGTGTGGCACTCTACGCAGCTTCATACCCCACGTAATGCTCGGGCAGACCCTTGGTGGAACGGTGAATAATCCTTGAAATACTGAACAGATAATGTATGAAAATGTAATCATTGTTGAATGATAAACTTTATTTGGTTGGTTTTATATTGTTTAAAGTTACCTTTAACCACTTCAGTGTTATGCCCGGAAAAACTCTGGTGCCTGCTGCACTACTAATATTGGCTATCCCGGAAGATTTCAGGGGCATGTCCAGCCAATCCAACAGGCAGTGCTGTTTCTAAGGGCGGGTGAGCTATGCGATCGCACTGGGCACCCGTGCGGCACTTTGTGGATGCATTATGCTCCCCCTCTTCCCTAGTACTCTGCTCAGGGGGCGCAGTTTCACAGAATGAAGCAGTTGCATCGTGACGTCATGACACAACCGCATCATTCCACTAAACCCCACCCCCCCGAGCTGAGTACTAGGGAAGAGGGAGGAGGGGGAGAGGGATTGGCAATGAGCATGGATCCCAGAGCATGAAACCACTGGCAACGAGCATGACACCCAGAGAGTGAAACCCCTGGCAATGAGCATGACAGCCAGTGCATGAAACCCCTGGCAACGAGCAGGTAATTAATTTAAAAACCCACCCTGGGAGGTGTGACATGGTAATAATAAAGGCACTACTGAAGGGGTTAAGAAAATAAATAAGACTCTTTGGAAAAGGAAAACACATTAGTAAATAAGTCAATTGGTCAGTTTACCTCTATATGGCTCAATTTACCCATTGACTCGGATCAATTTACCCCTAATCTGGGGTAAATTGAACCACAAGACTACTTTTCCTGAGAAGTTGTATTTTCAAAGCCCTTTGTCATAGATTATTTCTTATAATTCCGATTGACAGGATACATCCGGAAATAAAAGTAGATGTTTTTGTTTTACTTTTGTCTCATTTTTTCCTTGCCTAAGGTACAACATACTCTCTCCTAAGTCCATATTAAAATTGTGAATGTCAACATTTTCATTCCTGACATATTGAACATTTTGACATTCTGAATATTGGCATTCAGACCATCAACATTCTGGTCATGCAAGAATACTGTAACAATATAATTTATATTTGGTAATAATGGGGGGCAGCTTAACACTCAGGTGGATTCCAAGGAGAGTTATCAAAACAAGTCTAGTATCTTCAAAAAATTGATCTGAATATAAGTTGGAAAGCTGTCAATGGAATTTTCCTATTTTTCTGGAAAATTTTGAAGCCCAGGGGCACAGAGAGGCAATGAAGTACGATGGAGTCAATGGATGAGGTGGCACTGGCTAGTCAGAGCCAGATTTACACACGGATACATGGAAATGATTCATGTGGGCATTACACAAAGATGCAGCAGTATATATTTTGTATATATATATATACTTGTATTTTGTATATATATATATATATATTTATTTAGGAGGTTGTTTACAGCATGTAAAGTGTATTTATATCAGGGTCACATAAATCCGATGTTTTGGGGTGCAACCACCATTTTTTCAAAGTGAACAGTGAATAACAATTCAGGCTTACCTTATAAAGCAGAGGAAGAAAGGTAAAGGAGCCCACCGAATATGCAGCTGACGTCTGGAGGCCAGGTGATGACAAGCCTGCATGTGTGGTTGAGAACCATGGTGATCGGATCAACATCTCTGCTGTGCCTGTTTCCATTCTAGCTAAGAGAGAAGACAGTGAGGAAATAGAGTCCCCTGCCAGAATATATGGAAATAAACAATAAGCATAATCTTCCGTGCATAGTAAAAATAGATTCACCGTGTCAGATGTCTGATTGGACCAGAGTTAGAACATGAGATACAGTATACATATGAAGTACTTGATCTAACCACTTGATGAATCCATCATGATTCCTTGACTGTATATGTAAAGTATTATTGACATCAAACTGTGTGTTTATTACATTAGTTATCCAGATTTCTAAATGGCTGTATTCTGGCTGTCCATTTTGTTATTATTGTTATATCCATTTTTACCATTAAAAAGACCTTAACATGCATTTTAATATTTCAAAAAAGCTAATATGTGCACTGTGCAACCATATTTATGAGGGTCATGTGTATATTGTGGATGTCCCTATAAAGGATCCTATACATCATGTGTAAGTTGTCCATGTGTATGTGTACCAAATAGAATTATGTGTAATTGAGTTTTGCAGAAAAAAAATAGCTTAAAAAAATTTGTGTAGTGTTGTAAGTCACTGGCCTTATCTAGTAATTTAAGCGTGTGTCAATTTGTGTTTTTATAGCATTCGTGTTTTTGAAATATTGCCCTGTAGGGATGCATTAATAGCAGAATGGTGAAGGGCCATTCTTTCTCTTATGGTTCTGATGGGGTTGTCCCATGTAAAGTAGACTACATGGGCATTTTATGATATATATATAATGTGGTTGGAGGTACATGTCAAAACATGTTTTATTTTTGTAAGATCGGTCACCCGTGGAGTTATAGAATGTGTCTCCAGTTAACATATGATCACAAGTGGTGCAGTAGAGGCATTTATGACAGATTGGTCTACTGGACAAAAAAGTCTGTACGGTTTTGTTTGCTTTAGAGAAGCCTGTGATGTCTGTGTGGACTACAAAGTCCTTAATGTTTCTACTTCTATTATAACAAGCCATAGGAAATTTTTTTTTAGAGGGTAGACTGTTGTCCATTGATACTATTGGCCATAAGGCCCTTGATACCTAAGAAAGTAATGGGCTAGATGTATTGAACTTGCTTGACCACAAAATTATATGGTCATCTTATTTTGTTTTCGAGTTCAATAACTCTTCCCTCGGGGTGGATAAGATTTGTTCTCCCTATTGTCATAACCAATGAAGGTCATATCCTCTGTGAAGAAATTTGATAATGACTTTGTCAAGTTCCTGGTTGAGGAGTGAATGATCGCTGGTAATTCTTGTCGTCCTGATCATTTGGGACCTTAGTAGACCTTTTTCAGTGCCTTAGAATGGTGACTATTGGCTCTCAATAAGGTGTTTTTATCCACAGGTTTGACATATACTTCTGTCTGTAACATGTTATTTCTTAATGTTATTTGGACGTCCAAATAATTGATGGAAATATAACTTGTTTGTGAAGTCAGTTTAATTGGAGAATCCCTTTTATTAATGTTGTCTACAAGCTGATTTAATTTTTAAATGCCTCCATCCACAAGATGAACAGGTTATCAATATAACAAGTAAATAGTAATATGTGATTAGATAGTTCTCGATCTTTGAAGAACATCTCCCTTTCTTCCTGGAAAATGAAGACATTGGCAAATGAAGGGGAGACATTGCTCCCCATTGCACATAACTTGCTTAGCAAATAAAATTTACCATCACATAAAAAATAGAGGGACAAGAAAAATTACAAATTGATAGCATCCATTTCTTCTTTTATTAGGAATGATCACATGGCATCCAAACCCTCCTTTTGTGGGATGCTCGTGTATAAATTACACACGTCTATGACACAAAGAAGAGTTCCCTTTGGCATATTGGATAGTTTGTTTAACAAAATCAGGTGACTTGTTGTATCCTTAATAAAGGTGCCTTGTTTCAACACCAACAGTTGCAGAATTCCATCTAAGAAAACTGAAATTGGTTGAAAAAATTTAATTTCTGTCCAAAATGATCAGTCTGCCTGGGGGAAACTGTTGGTTCTTGTGGATTTTGGGAACAGTGAAGAAAATAGGTACTACTGGGTGTGGTTATTTTAGGACCATATTTAATTTAAATGTTATTAAGTTGTCTGTGAGTGCCTTGTCTAGTAAGTCATCCAGTTCCTTTTTATGTCACTGTGGGGTCTGAGGAAAGTTGTTGATAAACTGTTGTATCCGAGAGTTGCTGTAGAATTTTGCTCCTGTAATAGTCAATATTCAATATAACTACACCGCCCCCCTTATCGACAGGGCAGATTATGATGTTTAGATAAGTCCCTATTTTTGTAAGTGCCAACCACTCAAATCTAGACAGATTGTGAGTTGTATTGGGCTTAGCCTCCGTGTACTTAATCATGGATTTATCCAAAAGTCTGATGAAGGATTTTATGGCGGGATTAATGGACAGAGGATCCAAATGGGAGGAACTTCCACTGTTTTAAAAAACTTTAGAATGGAGGTGTGACTTCTGATGGTATATTAACCTGAAAATATTCTTGAAGTCTCAATTTGCGTGCAAATTTGTAGAGATCTGTTTTCCAAGTTAAGCCCTTGAACTTGTTTTTTGGAACAAATGTTAATCCATTGTTAAGTACTTTCACCTCTATTTCACTTAATTGCTTGGAGGACAGGTTTTATAATATTGTTTCCTCCGTGGAGTATGCTCTCTGATTCCTTTCATTTTACCTCCCCCTGCGGGTGGGCGTCCTCTTCTCTTTCAGTTTTTTGGGGTGTCAGAGGCTGTCCCTAAAAGGACATTTGGAACGTCTAGTGATCCTTCTGACTCCACTACTCCAAACTCGCTGTCACTATTGGAGGTGAATGTTTCTATCTGTTGTGGTTCCCTCCTTTTACGTCAACTGTGTATGGACCTTGCATAGGCCGGTTTAATCCAGAATTCTGTAAAAAATGGGTGCAGCATTGACCTCCTAGTAGTGGAGGAAGCAGGTTATGAACTGAAAAACACTAGGGAAAAGATCGCCAAATATGAACAGGAGTTTAAACTACAGTACTCTCATCTAAGATCCCAGTCAGGACTGGGAACGCAGGTTGCAAAAACCAGTGCGACCAATATTGAAGTTCAAGCGGAATAAACATACAAATGTAAAAGAAGATTATTATAATAACAAAGTCTATCGTTGGCTTATGGTTGTGGAACCCAGTAATCATAGACTATATAATGCAAGGTCCTAATACAGTTGGCGTAAAGGGAATTATATTCCTTTGAAATATTGATATACTGTACTGTGTCAACTAGTCCATGCAATTATTGCACTACAGTATTTGTAATATCAGAATAAAAACTATCACTACCAATAAATGACAAACCAGTTAGTATCTTTGTCAGTGATTAAATAAAACACTTCAGAATATTTGAGATGTGATATAGCCATATACATTTATTGAAGTTTTGGGATGTATCCCTTTGATTTTTTATTTTATGCCAGGATTTGACCTCTTATCCATTTTGACACATACCTAATAAATATCATATTTTAATTAATATATATATTTATTGTAACAGTGCCCCCCAAACAGAGTCTTCTTGTTCTCTAGTAAGTGTTCTATGTAACTGACTCTGGAGAGCACTATCAACCCACTTAATTGATTCTACTGTAGGATTTTCTTTGAAATCCTGTTAATAAATACAGGTAGTTGGTTCACCTTAGAACTTCAAATATCCCCAGAAACTCCTTTCAACTTATTTTATTCTTGATTGGAAACTGATGAGGGATCTAGTGCGTAGTCTCTTACCACTTTATTTTTTTGCTTGCACCACTACAAATATGCTCTCATGGGTAATTACATCAAGATACAAAGGCAAAGCAGCTAGAGAGAAGAGAAAAGGGAGAGTATCTAGAAGTAAATGGGAAAGAGACAGACAAGTACCCCCATATGTTAAGTTGTACATATCTATAAGACCAAATACAATAGAAGAGTACTACTAGAGAGTCTGCTACATGAAAATATTAATCATGTTTTGTTATTATAATAAAAAAAAGTATAAATAAATAAATATGGATACAACTGGATGTATAAATTCACAGGTAAATTAATACAATGTATGAATGTAAGAATACAAAAAAGTTTTGATATGCATGCATATAATTAATAAATTATTAAGTCCACCTGAATGAAAAATAAAATCAGTCAAGCCCCACTCCCTCCATTTTAATCTGTATTTGTGCATATGTTGTACACTTGAAGGTGAGACTTCTTACGACTGGACTAGCATCTCACCCACCTGCCCTTAGGTGATTTTAATTAGTGTATGGTCCTTGCATAGTAGTCTATACATTAGAATGGCACATTGAAAGGTAAGTCCTAGATAGATTTATATAATTAGTCAGTAATAGGGATGTTAGGAACCCACCTGATAATGGTTCACTTTGATATGGTAGGTGGGCTTACATTTTTGGCCAAAAATGTATTATAAACTTTATAATTACATTATGCTAAAAGGTAGAGTTTATTATAATTGATCTGATTATCAGTATTCTTGATGCTTGAAGTGTGCACCTGATTTTTTTTCTTTTACCCTGCATGAAATATAAAAGTGCTGATGATGATATTACTACTGGATGCTGTTTTAAAGTTACACTGTGGAAAAAAACGGCTCCAAAACTGTGGGATCTGTGATACTCCATGTCAAATTATTCCTTTGTTAATCCAAAGCCAAATACAGGTAGCAGGTTAGTAGTGCAAGATGATGCCAGTGATGTTTTAAGGCCAGTGTTAGTAAGAATCAGCTGTATTTGTAGTGTCTTACCAGCCTCAATCAAGTAATAGCCAATACTGACAATTGCTTTCCCCTGGCCACTGGCACCACATATCCACTGTAGATGTACAATATCCTCCACCTATGGATTTGAGCGCGGGTGCTGCTGCAGGTCCTGGGAGTTTTTGAAAACAGCCTGACTGGCTAGGTGGGTAGGCGGCAGTGTTATAGCTGCAATGCAGCAGAAAAGGGAGGATCATGCCTACTCTGGATCCCAGAAGCAGCATGCATTCCAGCTGTGCTTGTCAAATGAGAGACAGTCACCTGATGTATTTCTCCTGACGAAACTGACAAAAATGCCTAAGGAATGGGCAGAGAAACATGTCAGGGCTGTCTCTTGATGGTGGTGCTGTCAAATGATAATTAAATTGAGGGAGGTGAGGCAATTAAGAGGCCAGGGAAGGAGAGGTAGATCTGAGTGTCATCTCCGGTCAAAAGAGCTGATGAGCTCACCTGAAGACGATGTGTAAAGGGAGAATAGAGGAGGTCCAAAGGACAGATCTTTGGGGGACATCTACTGGTAGTGGAAGTGAATGGAATACTGACAGCAGACACATAAAGAATGGTCAGAGAGGTCAGACATCGTGGAGAGGGTAGTATCTTGCAGACTGAGGGAGTGAGGGATTTACAGGAGGAGAGGGTAGTTCATGATGGGCAGAGTAATGAGCAGAGGGTAATGATCCTTGGATTTGGCAGCAAGAAGGTCATTGCAGACTTTAGTGAGGGAAATGTCTCTGGAGTGTATCAGACAATAGACAGACTGAAATGGGTCAATCAGGGAGTGCGTGGAAAGAAAAAAAAAGAAAAACAGTAAGATGATTGTAGACAATCCACTCAAGGAGCTTGGAGGCAAAGGGAAGGAGAGGGATGGGTTTTAGAGATGAGCGCCGGAAATTTTTCGGGTTTTGTGTTTTGGTTTTGGGTTCGGTTCCGTGGCCGTGTTTTGGGTTCGACCGCGTTTTGGCAAAACCTCACCGAATTTTTTTTGTCGGATTCGGGTGTGTTTTGGATTCGGGTGTTTTTTTCAAAAAACCCTAAAAAACAGCTTAAATCATAGAATTTGGGGGTAATTTTGATCCCAAAGTATTATTAACCTCAAAAAACATAATTTACACTCATTTTCAGCCTATTCTGAACACATCACACCTCACAATATTATTTTTAGTCCTAAAATTTGCACCGAGGTCGCTGTGTGAGTAAGATAAGCGACCCTAGTGGCCGACACAAACACCGGGCCCATCTAGGAGTGGCACTGCAGTGTCACGCAGGATGTCCCTTCCAAAAAACCCTCCCCAAACAGCACATGACGCAAAGAAAAAAAGAGGCGCAATGAGGTAGCTGACTGTGTGAGAAAGATAAGCGACCCTAGTGGCCGACACAAACACCGGGCCCATCTAGGAGTGGCACTGCAGTGTCACGCAGGATGTCCCTTCCAAAAAACCCTCCCCAAACAGCACATGACGCAAAGAAAAAAAGAGGCGCAATGAGGTAGCTGACTGTGTGAGAAAGATAAGCGACCCTAGTGGCCGACACAAACACCGGGCCCATCTAGGAGTGGCACTGCAGTGTCACGCAGGATGTCCCTTCCAAAAAACCCTCCCCAAACAGCACATGACGCAAAGAAAAAAAGAGGCGCAATGAGGTAGCTGACTGTGTGAGAAAGATAAGCGACCCTAGTGGCCGACACAAACACCGGGCCCATCTAGGAGTGGCACTGCAGTGTCACGCAGGATGTCCCTTCCAAAAAACCCTCCCCAAACAGCACATGACGCAAAGAAAAAAAGAGGCGCAATGAGGTAGCTGACTGTGTGAGAAAGATAAGCGACCCTAGTGGCCGACACAAACACCGGGCCCATCTAGGAGTGGCACTGCAGTGTCACGCAGGATGTCCCTTCCAAAAAACCCTCCCCAAACAGCACATGACGCAAAGAAAAAAAGAGGCGCAATGAGGTAGCTGTGTGAGAAAGATAAGCGACCCTAGTGGCCGACACAAACACCGGGCCCATCTAGGAGTGGCACTGCAGTGTCACGCAGGATGTCCCTTCCAAAAAACCCTCCCCAAACAGCACATGACGCAAAGAAAAAAAGAGGCGCAATGAGGTAGCTGTGTGAGTAAGATTAGCGACCCTAGTGGCCGACACAAACACCGGGCCCATCTAGGAGTGGCACTGCAGTGTCACGCAGGATGGCCCTTCCAAAAAACCCTCCCCAAACAGCACATGACGCAAAGAAAAAAAGAGGCGCAATGAGGTAGCTGACTGTGTGAGTAAGATTAGCGACCCTAGTGGCCGACACAAACACCGGGCACATCTAGGAGTGGCACTGCAGTGTCACGCAGGATGTCCCTTCCAAAAAACCCTCCCCAAACAGCACATGACGCAAAGAAAAAAAGAGGCGCAATGAGGTAGCTGTGTGAGTAAGATTAGCGACCCTAGTGGCCGACACAAACACCGGGCCCATCTAGGAGTGGCACTGCAGTGTCACGCAGGATGTCCCTTCCAAAAAACCCTCCCCAATCAGCACATGATGCAAAGAAAAAGAAAAGAAAAAAGAGGTGCAAGATGGAATTATCCTTGGGCCCTCCCACCCACCCTTATGTTGTATAAACAAAACAGGACATGCACACTTTAACCAACCCATCATTTCAGTGACAGGGTCTGCCACACGACTGTGACTGATATGACGGGTTGGTTTGGACCCCCCCAAAAAAAGAAGCAATTAATCTCTCCTTGCACAAACTGGCTCTACAGAGGCAAGATGTCCACCTCATCTTCACCCTCCGATATATCACTGTGTACATCCCCCTCCTCACAGATTATCAATTCGTCCCCACTGGAATCCACCATCTCAGCTCCCTGTGTACTTTGTGGAGGCAATTGCTGCTGGTCAATGTCTCCGCGGAGGAATTGATTATAATTCATTTTAATGAACATCATCTTCTCCACATTTTCTGGATGTAACCTCGTACGCCGATTGCTGACAAGGTGAGCGGCGGCACTAAACACTCTTTCGGAGTACACACTTGTGGGAGGGCAACTTAGGTAGAATAAAGCCAGTTTGTGCAAGGGCCTCCAAATTGCCTCTTTTTCCTGCCAGTTTAAGTACGGACTGTGTGACGTGCCTACTTGGATGCGGTCACTCATATAATCCTCCACCATTCTATCAATGTTGAGAGAATCATATGCAGTGACAGTAGACGACATGTCCGTAATCGTTGTCAGGTCCTTCAGTCCGGACCAGATGTCAGCATCAGCAGTCGCTCCAGACTGCCCTGCATCACCGCCAGCGGGTGGGCTCGGAATTCTGAGCCTTTTCCTCGCACCCCCAGTTGCGGGAGAATGTGAAGGAGGAGATGTTGACAGGTCGCGTTCCGCTTGACTTGACAATTTTGTCACCAGCAGGTCTTTCAACCCCAGCAGACCTGTGTCTGCCGGAAAGAGAGATCCAAGGTAGGCTTTAAATCTAGGATCGAGCACGGTGGCCAAAATGTAGTGCTCTGATTTCAACAGATTGACCACCCGTGAATCCTTGTTAAGCGAATTAAGGGCTGCATCCACAAGTCCCACATGCCTAGCGGAATCGCTCCCTTTTAGCTCCTTCTTCAATGCCTCCAGCTTCTTCTGCAAAAGCCTGATGAGGGGAATGACCTGACTCAGGCTGGCAGTGTCTGAACTGACTTCACGTGTGGCAAGTTCAAAGGGCATCAGAACCTTGCACAACGTTGAAATCATTCTCCACTGCACTTGAGACAGGTGCATTCCATCTCCTATATCGTGCTCAATTGTATAGGCTTGAATGGCCTTTTGCTGCTCCTCCAACCTCTGAAGCATATAGAGGGTTGAATTCCACCTCGTTACCACTTCTTGCTTCAGATGATGGCAGGGCAGGTTCAGTAGTTTTTGGTGGTGCTCCAGTCTTCTGTACGTGGTGCCTGTACGCCGAAAGTGTCCCGCAATTTTTCTGGCCACCGACAGCATCTCTTGCACGCCCCTGTCGTTTTTTAAAAAATTCTGCACCACCAAATTCAAGGTATGTGCAAAACATGGGACGTGCTGGAATTTGCCCATATTTAATGCACACACAATATTGCTGGCGTTGTCCGATGCCACAAATCCACAGGAGAGTCCAATTGGGGTAAGCCATTCCGCGATGATCTTCCTCAGTTGCCGTAAGAGGTTTTCAGCTGTGTGCGTATTCTGGAAAGCGGTGATACAAAGCGTAGCCTGCCTAGGAAAGAGTTGGCGTTTGCGAGATGCTGCTACTGGTGCCGCCGCTGCTGTTCTTGCGGCGGGAGTCCATACATCTACCCAGTGGGCTGTCACAGTCATATAGTCCTGACCCTGCCCTGCTCCACTTGTCCACATGTCCGTGGTTAAGTGGACATTGGGTACAACTGCATTTTTTAGGACACTGGTGAGTCTTTTTCTGACGTCCGTGTACATTCTCGGTATCGCCTGCCTAGAGAAGTGGAACCTAGATGGTATTTGGTAACGGGGGCACACTGCCTCAATAAATTGTCTAGTTCCCTGTGAACTAACGGCGGATACCGGACGCACGTCTAACACCAACATAGTTGTCAAGGACTCAGTTATCCGCTTTGCAGTAGGATGACTGCTGTGATATTTCATCTTCCTCGCAAAGGACTGTTGAACAGTCAATTGCTTACTGGAAGTAGTACAAGTGGGCTTACGACTTCCCCTCTGGGATGACCATCGACTCCCAGCGGCAACAACAGCAGCGCCAGCAGCAGTAGGCGTTACACGCAAGGATGCATCGGAGGAATCCCAGGCAGGAGAGGACTCGTCAGACTTGCCAGTGACATGGCCTGCAGGACTATTGGCATTCCTGGGGAAGGAGGAAATTGACACTGAGGGAGTTGGTGGGGTGGTTTGCGTGAGCTTGGTTACAAGAGGAAGGGATTTACTGGTCAGTGGACTGCTTCCGCTGTCACCCAAAGTTTTTGAACTTGTCACTGACTTATTATGAATGCGCTGCAGGTGACGTATAAGGGAGGATGTTCCGAGGTGGTTAACGTCCTTACCCCTACTTATTACAGCTTGACAAAGGGAACACACGGCTTGACACCTGTTGTCCGCATTTCTGGTGAAATACCTCCACACCGAAGAGCTGATTTTTTGGGTATTTTCACCTGGCATGTCAACGGCCATATTCCTCCCACGGACAACAGGTGTCTCCCCGGGTGCCTGACTTAAACAAACCACCTCACCATCAGAATCCTCCTGGTCAATTTCCTCCCCAGCGCCAGCAACACCCATATCCTCCTCATCCTGGTGTACTTCAACACTGACATCTTCAATCTGACTATCAGGAACTGGACTGCGGGTGCTCCTTCCAGCACTTGCAGGGGGCATGCAAATAGTGGAAGGCGCATGCTCTTCACGTCCAGTGTTGGGAAGGTCAGGCATCGCAAACGACACAATTGGACTCTCCTTGTGGATTTGGGATTTCAAAGAACGCACAGTTCTTTGCGGTGCTTTTGCCAGCTTGAGTCTTTTCAGTTTTCTAGCGAGAGGCTGAGTGCTTCCATCCTCATGTGAAGCTGAACCACTAGCCATGAACATAGGCCAGGGCCTCAGCCGTTCCTTGCCACTCCGTGTGGTAAATGGCATATTGGCAAGTTTACGCTTCTCCTCCGACAATTTTATTTTAGGTTTTGGAGTCCTTTTTTTTCTGATATTTGGTGTTTTGGATTTGACATGCTCTGTACTATGACATTGGGCATCGGCCTTGGCAGACGACGTTGCTGGCATTTCATCGTCTCGGCCATGACTAGTGGCAGCAGCTTCAGCACGAGGTGGAAGTGGATCTTGATCTTTCCCTAATTTTGGAACCTCAACTTTTTTGTTCTCCATATTTTATAGGCAGAACTAAAAGGCACCTCAGGTAAACAATGGAGATGGATGGATTGGATACTAGTATACAATTATGGACGGACTGCCACGGTTAGGTGGTATAAAAAAACCACGGTTAGGTGGTATATATTATAATAATAATACAATTATGGATGGACGGACTGCCTGCCGACTGCCGACACAGAGGTAGCCACAGCCGTGAACTACCGCACTGTACACTGGTTGATAAAGAGATAGTAGTATACTCGTAACAACTAGTATGACACTATGACGACGGTATAAAGAATGGAAAAAAAACCACGGTTAGGTGGTATATATTATAATAATAATACAATTATGGATGGACGGACTGCCTGCCGACTGCCGACACAGAGGTAGCCACAGCCGTGAACTACCGCACTGTACACTGGTTGATAAAGAGATAGTAGTATACTCGTAACAACTAGTATGACACTATGACGACGGTATAAAGAATGAAAAAAAAACCACGGTTAGGTGGTATATATTATAATAATAATACAATTATGGATGGACGGACTGCCTGCCGACTGCCGACACAGAGGTAGCCACAGCCGTGAACTACCGCACTGTACACTGGTTGATAAAGAGATAGTAGTATACTCGTAACAACTAGTATGACACTATGACGACGGTATAAAGAAAGAAAAAAAAATACCACAGTTAGGTGGTATATATTATAATAATAATACAATTATGGATGGACGGACTGCCTGCCGACTGCCGACACAGAGGTAGCCACAGCCGTGAACTACCGCACTGTACACTGGTTGATAAAGAGATAGTAGTATACTCGTAACAACTAGTATGACACTATGACGACGGTATAAAGAATGAAAAAAAAACCACGGTTAGGTGGTATATATTATAATAATAATACAATTATGGATGGACGGACTGCCTGCCGACTGCCGACACAGAGGTAGCCACAGCCGTGAACTACCGCACTGTACACTGGTTGATAAAGAGATAGTAGTATACTCGTAACAACTAGTATGACACTATGACGACGGTATAAAGAATGAAAAAAAAACCACGGTTAGGTGGTATATATTATAATAATAATACAATTATGGATGGACGGACTGCCTGCCGACTGCCGACACAGAGGTAGCCACAGCCGTGAACTACCGCACTGTACACTGGTTGATAAAGAGATAGTAGTATACTCGTAACAACTAGTATGACACTATGACGACGGTATAAAGAATGAAAAAAAAACCACGGTTAGGTGGTATATATTATAATAATAATACAATTATGGATGGACGGACTGCCTGCCGACTGCCGACACAGAGGTAGCCACAGCCGTGAACTACCGCACTGTACACTGGTTGATAAAGAGATAGTAGTATACTCGTAACAACTAGTATGACACTATGACGGTATAAAGAATGAAAAAAAAACCACGGTTAGGTGGTATATATTATAATAATAATACAATTATGGATGGACGGACTGCCTGCCGACTGCCGACACAGAGGTAGCCACAGCCGTGAACTACCGCACTGTACACTGGTTGATAAAGAGATAGTAGTATACTCGTAACAACTAGTATGACACTATGACGACGGTATAAAGAAAGAAAAAAAAATACCACGGTTAGGTGGTATATATTGTAATACAATTATGGATGGACGGACTGCCTGCCGAGTTCCGACTGCCGACACAGAGGTAGCCACAGCCGTGAACTACCGCACTGTACTGTGTCTGCTGCTAATATAGACTGGTTGATAAAGAGATAGTATACAATACATACAACAATATACTACTATACTGGTGGTCAGGCACTGGTCACCACTAGTCACACTGGCAGTGGCACTCCTGCAGCAAAAGTGTGCACTGTTTAATTTTAAATTAATATAATATTATGTACTCCTGGGGGCTCCTGCTATAACAACCTGCAGTGCTCCCCAGTCTCCCCCACAATTATTATAAGCTTTGCCTTTTATACATTGATGTGCAGCACACTGGGCTGAGCTGAGTGCACACAGACTGAGTCACACTGTGTGACTGGCTGCTGCTGTGTATCGTTTTTTTTCAGGCAGAGAACGGATATAGCAGAGAACGGATATATTATATTAAAATAAATAAAAGTTAACTAACAACAACTGCACTGGTCACTGTGGTAAACTCTGTCTGACTCTGCACAATCTCTCTCTCTCTTCTAATCTAATTTCTAATGGAGAGGACGCCAGCCACGTCCTCTCCCTATCAATCTCAATGCACGTGTGAAAATGGCGGCGACGCGCGGCTCCTTATATAGAATCCGAGTCTCGCGAGAATCCGACAGCGTCATGATGACGTTCGGGCGCGCTCGGGTTAACCGAGCAAGGCGGGAGGATCCGAGTCTGCTCGGACCCGTGAAAAAAACATGAAGTTCGTGCGGGTTCGGTTTCAGAGAAACCGAACCCGCTCATCTCTAATGGGTTTGTAAATGCATGCTGTGCATCTTGGGAGATGATGTCATGCCGAGGTGACTCACTTCCTGTTTGTCTCCTGTTACTTCCACTTGGTGTCTGACTCATGCTGAGTAAAGACCTGTATTACACTGATGGTGCAAGTGTCATCCTGATTTTGTTGTTACACATCTTCAGGGGTAGAAGAGAGAATTTCAGGATCAAATTCTCTTTCCCTGTCTTTTTTAAGACAGAGAAAGACAAAAGCATGACTGAATGCAGAGGGGACAGTGTCTGATAAGAGGGAAAGATTGAAGAGATGGACACGGTGGAAACAGGCAATGGTAGAGAGAACATTAAGGGGTCTGGGTCAAGGGGATAGGTGGAAGGGGGTGAGAAATGGACAGACAGATTCAATTTTGATTGTGTAGTGGGTTGGAAAGTTAAGAGGAGAGAATTAGGAGGGGAGGCAAGGATGGTTGGTGAGAGGAGGGAGTTGAAAATGGTGAAGACATGACAGGGGTTGGACTGGGAGGAGATGAGAGTTTTGAAACAGAGAGGGGTAAGTCAAGAGCATAAATTTGAAATGGAGGATGATTTCCTCCATTGTCGCTAGATGATCGACAACACTTTCGCAGGTATCTGGTGCATTGGAATGTCAAGATTGAGGCATGGATCTGTGAAGATGATTAGTGACTGCTGGAGCAACAGAGTCTAGAACAAAAGTAATGGAGCCACTGTACAAGGAAAACAGCTTTGTCAGAGGTTGAGAGGAAACCAATGGGGAAGAGTAGTTAGTCAAGCAGGGTGGATAAGGACATTGTGTCAATAGCTTCAAGATTATTCTTGGTGATGGTAACCAATGGGACGTAGAGGTGGAGAATTGGTGTGGGATAAGTTAAATGAAAGAAAATGATGGTCAGAGAGAGAAAATGGGAAATTGGTAAAATCAGACAAATCACAACATTGAATGCAGACCAGATCAAGTAAGTGTACATTTACGTGGGACAGTGATAAAGATCATGGGTGGGGACCAGTTTCTTAGAGACACAGGAAAGAGTGAGAAATGAAATTATCAAGGTTGCTGTAGCAAGGAGGTTGATTTAGAGCAGGGAGATGAAGAGAGCATTAGGAAGATGTAGACTCCTGAGCAAGGAAGAGAAACTGCAGGTTATGAGCAAGAAGGGAAAGTAGTGTGACACAAGTGGAGATGAGGCACCTGGAAGAGAAGGGAGGGTGCTGTGCTTGGTGGTGGGGTAGCAGACCATGGTGGGAGAGAAATTATTGAAAATGAAGGAACAGTAGGGGACGGTCAGAGTACAAGGGGGGTGGATAAGAGACAGAAGAGGGGAGAGAGGGAAGTTGAAATAGTACTGGAGACTACAGTATGTGATGCAGAAACACTTCAATTAAAATTTAAAAAATGCAGGAATATATGCAGATAAAAAGAACAGTGCTGGTAAACATATCAGCATAACTGTAATAGATAGTATTAAAATGAATATTGTGGAGCTATTATGGGGTGCAGGAATATAACAGTAAAATAAGCAATGCTAAACTTGCATACAGTAGATGCAAAGCAATACGGAAATGTAAAGTGGGTAGAAATTTTTATGGAATCGAGGTAAAATAACAATGGCACAGCAATAAAAAAGACAAATGTGTTGAATAATGTTAAAACCTGCAGCACGTCAAGTCGTAACTCCTTGCAATATCCAAGAAAAGTGTTCAGTATGGAGAGTCCGGGATATACAGAAAGCAGGTGGTAGAGCTGGTGTGTTATCAAACTCCCTGCAGCTTGTAAAAAGATGTAATTTCTTAGCAGAGATGTCTGGCAGAATGTTCACCTTTGGTTATCATCCTGTTGAACTATGGTATAATTCTCAATTATGCTAGAAAATTCTAATCACACTTTGAACAAAACAGAAAAAAACACTATGCAGCCAAAATGTTTGCAGCCTACATTCATTGATTAAGTATTGTTACCAGGCAAGGGTGTAGCTACTATAGGTGCAGTGGGTGCAGCTGCTATGGGACCCAGAGCTGAGAGGGGCCCGCCTTCCTTGTCACAGTTACATGTGTTATATACAGGGGTGAAGCTACCATAGCTGCAAGGAGTGCAGCTGCTACTGTGCCCAGAGCTGAAAGGGGCCACCTCTCCTGTCACAGTTATATGTGTTTTATACATTTTTCATCATTGGGTGGTATGTAAGGGCCCTTACAAAATTTTGCCTTGGGGCTACAATATATTTAGTTACGCCACGGACCTGCTCATTGTAATGTGGTATAATATGAACACTGGCACTGTAATGTTGTCAATTATGAACTGGCAGAGCCGGCCATAGGCATAGGCAAACTAGGCAATTGCCTAGGGCATTTGATATGCCTAGGGGCATCAGCAGCTTCTGCTGATTAAAATGATATGCGGCATGCCTATATTCTGTGTGTAGCATTTCATATGCAGATACCAGGGCCGTAACTACGTGTGTGCCAAGTGGGCTTGGCACACAGCGCAGTTGCCCTGAGGGCACACGGTCAGCGGCATGTAATGAGTCAAATTGACTCATTACATGCCTCTGAAGTCTGTGCCGTGCGCCGCCGCCGCGCTGTGGAGGAGAGCTACAGCGCCGGGCAGGTGAGAAGGAGGAGGAGGGAGGGGGGACTGGAGCCGCAGCAGCGCTATTTCATTGGTAGTAAGCACCGCTGCAGCATCCCCCTCTCCTTCCGAATTGGCTGCCCGGCGCTGCTGTGGATGCTGGGATGCGGTTCCTCCATCCCAGCATCCACAGCAGCGCCGGGCAGCCAATACGGAAGGAGAGGGGGATGCTGCAGCGGCGCTTACTACCAATGAAATAGCGCTGCTGCTGCTCCAGTCCCCCTCCCTCCTCCTCCTTCTCACCTGCCTGCACCGAGGGAGCTGCACGAGGAGCCTGTCAGCGGGGAGATAGTAAGTATGTATCTCTCTTTCTCTCTCTCTCTCTCTCTCTCTCTCTCTCAGGGGGACACCGTCTGCCATAATGTGTAAAAAGGGGGCCTGGCTGCCGCAATGTGTAAAAAGGGGGACTGGCTGCCGCAATGTGTAAAAAGGGGGCCTGGCTGCCGCAATGTGTAAAAATGGGGACTGGATGCCGCAATGTGTAAAAAGGGGGCCTGGCTGCCGCAATGTGTAAAAAGGGGGACTGGCTGCCGCAATGTGTAAAAAGGGGGCCTGGCTGCCGCAATGTTTAAATAGGGGGACTGGCTGCCGCAATGTGTAAAAAGGGGGCCTGGCTGCCGCAATGTGTAAAAAGGGGGACTGGCTGCCGCAATGTGTAAAAATGGGGACTGGCTGCCGCAATGTGTAAATAGGAGGACTGGCTGCCGCAATGTGTAAAAAGGGGGACTGGCTGCCGCAATGTGTTAAAAGGGAGACTGTCTGCTGTAATGTGTAAAAAGGGGGACGCTGTCTGCTGTAATGTATAAAAGGCGCTCTACCTGGTGTAGTGGTGCTACTGTGCAGCGTAATTTGAATAATGTAGACTATTGTGCACCGTAGTATGAATTGCTATTATTTTGTGGCCATGCCCCTTCCCCATGAAGCCACGCTCCTATATATTTTTCCTACGGCGCGCACTGCCCCTATCTTACATGGGGGGGGGGGGGGGGGGCGCGCCAATGTCGTTTCTTGCACACAGCGCTAAAATGCCTAGTTACGGCACTGGCAGATACAGCCACAGTCTCACACAGTATATAGGCATGCAGCATATCATTTTAATCAGTAGTAGCTGTTTGTGCATCCTAGCCACATAACAATGCAAATAAGATGCACTTTCATAAAAAAAGGTACCTGACGTTAGCATTGAGGCAAGATTTATGAGGACACATCTGTATCCAAACAGAGACAGAAGTCACAGTGTTAGTGGCAGTGTGAGTGCTGTGTACATGTGAGTGGGTTGGTTGCGCAGTAGTGTTTGGAATATGTGTAAGGAGCATTGTGTGTGTCATGTAAAAATGCATTAATAATGTGCAACATATGTGTAAGGGGCACTATGTGTGTCGTTATGTGTATAAGGGCATTAATAATGTGCGACATGTGTAACAGGGTACTACTGTATGTGTGTTGTGTATAGGGGCACTAAAAATGTGCAGCAAATGTGTAGGGGGCACTATGTGTCATTATGTGTATAAGGGCATTAATAATGTGCGGCATATGTGTAAGGGACATTATGTGTAAAAGGGCATTAATAAAGGTTGTCATAATGTGTAAGGCGCATTATGTGTATAAGGACATTAATAATGTGTCTCATATGTGTAAGGGGCATTACTGTGTGGAATTATGTGTATAAATGCATTACTAATGTGTGGCATTGTGTATAAGGTACTCTACTATGTGGCATTGCGTATAGAAAGGGCACTACTGTGTCATCTAATGTGAATAAAGAGCAATAGAGTGTGGTATAATGTGAATAAGGAGCAATTCAGTGTGATGTAATGTGAATAAGGGGCTCTACTGTGAGGAGTAACGTTTATAAGGTAAAGTGATACTACTGTGGGATGTAATATGAATTATGGATACTATTGCATGATCAAATGTGAATAAAGTTGCAGTACCGTGTGGTGTAATTGGAATTGGGGTTACTATTGTGTGACCATGCCTCTTGCCAGCAAAAACACACCCCTTTTTGTGCTGTGCGCCAAGTGTGCGAACTGTTCCTATTTAAAATATAGGGGGTACAAACACCAAAATAAGGACTGCTATGAGTGAGGGGTGATGGTGCTGGGAAAGAGGTGCAATGTCAGAGGTGGAACCAGCGGTGGTGCTAGGGGGCACCAGCCAAAATCTTGCCTAGGGCATCATATTGGTTAGGGCTGGCTCTGTGAACTGGAGACACTGTATGGTTTAATGTGAATTAGGGAATTGTGTGGCATAATGTGTACTGGCAGCCCTACAATGTGACAACATGTGAACTAGGGCACTACTTTGGTTCAGAAAATGTACTAGGGCACAATTATGGGGCATAACATTAACATCTTCTGCGGAGAGATGTCTCTCTAGAAGCACTGGGACAGGGGCCCCTTCAAAATGTTGCTAAGGGGCTACGCCCCTGTTACCAATTACAGATGTGTCCTCGTACAGCTTTGCTCATTGTGCAGAATTTAGGCATCCCAGTTGCAGCATATAAATTCCTGTGATAGCGTGGCACCTCAGTCACAGCAAGTCATGGCATACTGTATGCTGCAAGTGAATACAAATGCTCCACGGATGAAAACTATAGTACTGAATTCAATACTGCAGCAGTGGATGGAGCTCCTTGATAGGGCAGCGGGCAGATTTTTACAATACAGTTTTTGCATGTTTGCACAACCAATCTTTTTAATAATATTGCACAAGTGGTGTTTCCATCTGCTACAATATGTGTATACAGAGAGATGGCATTACAACTACAGTAATCACTGCAGACATCGGCTATAGCAGCTTGCTCAACATGACACTAACACTGTACAGTATACAACAAAGATGCCCTTTCAGCTTTTATTAAGTGGAATTGGAAACCCAGGTGATGTAATGTAAGCACTAGCCCATTCAGGCCAGCCAAAAGATCATGCACACCTGTTGTCCATGTATACCAATGAGCGTCATGTTGAGCAAGGGATACTGTATACAGCACTGGCTACAATGGATCTTGTTTTATTTAAACATTGTGCATCTGTGCGTATTTGCACCACTGCAGTTACAGTATGTGTATTGATTACTGTAGCATTATGTTGAGCAAGCTGTTAGTGACAATGTACTGTATTGTACAGCGGTTTAGTGTCCTAGCCATCTTCATGGCATTGCATAGAAATGTAGTATACTGAATAACAGGTTGGGATCCTGACCGCCAGCTTACCGACAGCAGGGCAAGTGCAAATGAGCCCCCTGCGGGCTCGCTGCACTCGCCACGCTGCGGGCACGCTATCTATTCTCCCTCCAGGGGGTCGTGGACCCCCAAGAGGGAGAAAAGGCGTCGGTATGCCGGTTGTCAGGATTCCAGCGCCAGTATACTGTGCGCCGGGATCCCAACAACCGGTATACTGAATACGACCCGTTCCATCAGCCATTCAGAAACTTCATTGGATATTTGATGCATGCGCAGTGCAGTTTAAGAAAATAGACATCTGGTGGACAGAAAGTTGTATTGCACACTCTGGCTTTCCCAGAATCTCAGTACATTACAAAGCAACTCAATACAGCAGGATGCGATTTAGAATGCCAAGCAGCAACACGGCATGGTGCAAGTACCAGGGCACGCTACAGGGCATATGGATGCTAAATGTAAGAGGACACATCTGTATGTGTGATCATTAACAACCCACCCCCAATACCCTCCCACTACAACATAGGTTCTCAAACTCGGTCCTCAGGATCCCACACAGTGCATGTTTTGCAGGTCTCCTCACAGAATCACAAGTGAAATAATTAGCTCCACCTGTGGACCTTTTAAAATGTGTCAGTGAGTAATTAATAGACCTGTGCACCTGCTGGGTTACCTGCAAAACATGCACTGTGTGGGGTCCTGAGGACAGAGTTTGAGAACCTCTTCACTACAATGTAGGTGATAAAAGTCTAAAACAAACAGAGGTAGAGCAGTATACCATCTATTTCAGGTTAAGAAATATAGTCCTGTCCTAATACAGACTATTAGCCTGCTGATATAAATGAAGGACCATTTATCAATAATATTTTTCAATTCTGCACTTCATATCCACTGATCAAGTATTGCAGCGAAAGAACCACTAACCAGTAATCTTTTCTGTATGTCTGATGAGAATCACTTTAAAATGTGTAATTTGGGAGAGTATTGCTGGATCAATTGGGTAGTTTAGTACTGTGGTGAAGAGCCATAATCGCTCTTATGCTCATGATACAGTACGTTGAACCAATTTGAGTGTATTACCTTCCTTTATTACACATTCTGGATCCCTTCTATCTAAGTTCAGCACTTTTCCTCCTAATATATTGTATATTGCAACTTTACATATACTATGCAAAATATATTGTTTTATACTGTACATATATTTCTACATTTTAAGTTTTGTTTTCAATTGTATGTACAGTCTTGTGGCTGGTATGGTACTATAAGATCTAAGTCAGGACAGGCCAACCCGTGGCTCTCCAGCTGCTGTAAAACTACACATCCCAGCATGCTCAACTACAGTTTTAGCATTCTAAGTGGCAAAACTTTGCAAGGCATGCTGGGACGTGTAGTTTCACAACAGCTTACGAGCCACAGGTTGGCCTGACCTGATCTAAATAATACAGGTGTGGAAAGGGTGTGAATAGCAATGACCTATACCATACCTCCCAACATTTCTTCTTTCTAAATCGGGACACACGCGCGGCAAAGCCGCGCGCGCTCCCGAAAAAGGGGCGTGACCTTAAAAATGGGGCGTGGCTTCACGGAGGACCCGCGATCGCGAGCCACGCCCCATTTTCGTCACTGAGGGGGCATGCCCAGCGCTCTGTGAGCCGCTGGCATGCCCCCTCTCCCTCTGACTTCAGTGAATAGACGCTGTGCGCATGCGCACAGCGTCTATTCACCGCTGCTCTGCTAAGCAGGGCAGTGACAGACAGAGCCTCCCAACTGCCCCCCCCCCCCCCCCACACCGCGGGACACTGCGGCCCGCGGGTGGGACAGCGGGACAGTCCCCAAAAAACGAGACTGTCCCGCGAAAATCGGGACAGTTGGGAGGTATGCTATATTAGCATACCTCCCAACATGACCCTCTCCAGGAGGGACAGAATTCTCTGCTCCTGCTCTTCCATCTTACTGTATGATTGCCATCACCTGTGGAGAAACACCTTTCTTATCAAGTAACTAGTTCAACACAGGTGATGGTAATCATACATTAAGAAGGAAGTCCAGGAACAGAGCATTGTGTCCCTCCTGGAGAGGGTCATGTTGGGACTCGAGGTATGTACTAGGATCAATATTGAAGTAGAGAGGATATAATAACTTTTTACTATGCTCACAGAATTTTTAGAGATGCTTCTAACTGTAGTTTATGGGTGCTTGTTGTCAGTGGTTCTTAGTACTAAATATGATGATTAACTACAGTACTCATTATACTAATCTTGCTGCAGCCTTAGATCAATCTCTCCATGTGCAAATGGTTGTGGGAGTAAGATTTGTGAAGCTTTAAATGTAGATACAAGCAATGCATATGTTCAATGTATACATTTATTACCAATATACATTTTTACACAGTACCTAACAAATATACATACTAGTGATGAGCGGGTTCGGTTCCTCGGAATCTGAACCCCCCCGATCTTCACCCATTCTACACGGTTCCGAGGCAGACTCGGATCCTCCCGCCTTGCTCGGTAAACCCGAGCGCGCACGAACGTCATCAGTCCGCTGACGGATTCTCGCGAGATTCGTATTCTATATAAGGAGCCGCGCGTCGCCGCCATTTTCACTCGTGCATTGGAGATGATAGGGAGAGGACGTGCAGCGTTCTCTCAGTTTCTGTGTTTAGTGTGCTGCAAATATCTGTGCTCAGTGTGCTGCAAATATCTGTGCTCAGTGTGCTTGCAAATATCTGTGCTCAGTGTGCTGAAAATATCTATGCCTGAAAAACACTCCATATCTGTGCTGCACTGTAGTATATAGTAGGAGGACAGTGCAGAATTTTGCTGACCAGTGACCACCACTATTATATAGCGGTGCGGTACAGTAGGCCACTGCTCTACCTACCTCTGTATCATCAAGTATACTATCCATCCATACCTGTGGAGCATTTTAGTTGTGTGCAGTATATATAGCAGGAGGACAGTGCAGAATTTTGCTGACCACCAGTATATAATATATAGCAGTACGGTACAGTAGGCCACTGCTCTAACTACCTCTGTGTCGTCAAGTATACTATCCATCCATACCTGTGGTGCATTTTAGTTGTGCGCAGTATATATAGTAGGAGGACAGTGCAGAATTTTGCTGACCACCAGTATATAATATATAGCAGTACGGTACAGTAGTCCACTGCTCTACCTACCTCTGTGTTATCAAGTATACTATCCATCCATACCTGTGGTGCATTTTAGTTGTGCGCAGTATATATAGTAGGAGGACAGTGCAGAATTTTGCTGACCACCAGTATATAATATATAGCAGTACGGTACAGTAGGCCACTGCTCTACCTACCTCTGTGTCGTCAAGAATACCATCCATCCGTACCTTTGGTGCATTTTAGTTGTGCGCAGTATATATAGTAGGAGGACAGTGCAGAATTTTGCTGACCACCAGTATATAATATATAGCAGTACAGTAGAGTAGGCCACTGCTCTACCTACCTCTGTGTCATCAAGTATACTATCCATCCATACCTGTGGTGCATTTTAGTTGTGCGCAGTATATATAGTAGGAGGACAGTGCAGAATTTTGCTGACCACCAGTATATAATATATAGCAGTACGGTACAGTAGGCCACTGCTCTACCTACCTCTGTGTCGTCAAGAATACCATCCATCCGTACCTTTGGTGCATTTTAGTTGTGCACAGTATATATAGTAGGAGGACAGTGCAGAATTTTGCTGACCACCAGTATATAATATATAGCAGTACAGTACAGTAGGCCACTGCTCTACCTACCTCTGTGTCATCAAGTATACTATCCATCCATACCTGTGGTGCATTTTAGTTGTGCGCAGTATATATAGTAGGAGGACAGTGCAGAATTTTGCTGACCACCAGTATATAATATATAGCAGTACGGTACAGTAGGCCACTGCTCTACCTACCTCTGTGTCGTCAAGAATACCATCCATCCGTACCTTTGGTGCATTTTAGTTGTGCGCAGTATATAGAGTAGGAGGACAGTGCAGAATTTTGCTGACCACCAGTATATAATATATAGCAGTACAGTACAGTAGGCCACTGCTCTACCTACCTCTGTGTCATCAAGTATACTATCCATCCATACCTGTGGTGCATTTTAGTTGTGCGCAGTATATATATAGTAGGAGGACAGTGCATAATTTTGCTGACCACCAGTATATAATATATAGCAGTACGGTAGAGTAGGCCACTGCTCTACCTACCTCTGTGTCGTCAAGTATACTATCCATCCATACCTGTGGTGCATTTTAGTTGTGTGCAGTATATATATATATAGTAGGAGGACAGTGCATAATTTTGCTGACCACCAGTATATAATATATAGCAGTACGGTACAGTAGGCCACTGCTCTACCTACCTCTGTGTCATCAAGTATACTATCCATCTATACCTGTGGTGCATTTTAGTTGTGCGCAGTATATATAGTAGGAGGACAGTGCAGAATTTTGCTGACCACCAGTATATAATATATAGCAGTACGGTACAGTAGTCCACTGCTCTATCTACCTCTGTGTCGTCAAGTATACTATCCATCCATACCTGTGGTGCATTTTAGTTGTGCGCAGTATATATAGTAGGAGGACAGTGCAGAATTTTTCTGACCACCAGTATATAATATATAGCAGTACGGTACAGTAGGCCATAGCTATTGATATATTACTGGCATATAATTCCACACATTAAAAGATGGAGAACAAAAATGTGGAGGGTAAAATAGGGAAAGATCAAGATCCACTTCCACCTCGTGCTGAAGCTGCTGCCAATAGTCATTGCAGAGACAATGAAATGCCATCAACGTCGTCTGCCAAGGCCGATGCCCAATGTCATAGTAGAGAGCATGTAAAATCCAAAAAACAAAAGTTCAGTAAAATGACCCAAAAATCAAAATTAAAAGCATCTGATGAGAAGCGTAAACTTGCCAATATGCCGTTTACGACACAGAGTGGCAAGGAACGGCTGAGGTCCTGGCCTATGTTCATGGCTAGTGGTTCAGATTCACATGAGGATGGAAGCACTCATCCTCTCGCTTGAAAAATGAAAAGACTTAAGCTGGCAAAAGCACAGCAAAGAACTGTGCGTTCTTCTAAATCACAAATCCCCAAGGAGAGTCCAATTGTGTTGGTTGCGATGCCTGACCTTCCCAACACTGGACGGGAAGAGGTGGCACCTTCCACCATTTGCACGCCCCCTGCAAGTGCTGGAAGGAGCACCCACAGTCCAGTTCCTGATAGTCAAATTGAAGATGTCACTGTTGAAGTACACCAGGATGAGGATAAGGGTGTTGTTAGCGCTGAGGAGGAAATTGACAATGAGGATTCTGATGGTGAGTTGGTTTGTTTAAGTCAGGCACCCAGGGAGACACCTGTTGTCCGTGGGACGAATATGGCCATTGACATGCCTAGTCAAATTACAAAAAAAATCACCTAGTCGGTGTGGAATTATTTTAACAGAAATGCGGACAACATTTGTCTAGCCGTGTTGTTGCCTTTGTCAAGCTGTAATAAGCAGGGGTAAGGACGTTAACCACCTAGGAACATCCTCCCTTATACGTCACCTGGAGCGCATTCATCAGAAGTCATTGACAAGTTCAAAAACTTTGGGTGACAGCATAAGCAGTCCACTGACAACTAAATCCCTTCCTCTTGTAACCAAGCTCCTGCAAACCACATCACCAACTCCCTCAGTGTCAATTTCCTCCTTAGACAGGAAACCCAATAGTCCTGCAGGCCATGTCACTGTCAAGTCTGACGAGTCCTCTCCTGCCTGGGATTCCTCCGATGCATCCTTGAGTGTAACTCCTACTGCTGCTGGCGCTGCTGTTGTTGCTGCTGGGAGTCGATCGTCATCCCAGAGGGGAAGTCGGAAGACCACTTGTACTACTTCAGTAAGCAATTGACTGTCCAACAGTCCTTTGCGAGGAAGATGAAATATCACAGCAGTCATCCTGCTGCAAAGCGGATAACTCAGGCCTTGGCAGCCTGGGTGGTGTTAAACGTGTTTCCGGTATCCACCGTTAATTCACAGGGAACTAGAGAATTGATTGAGGTACTGTGTCCCCGGTACCAAATACCATCTAGGTTCCATTTCTCTAGGCAGGGGATACCAAGAATGTACACAGACGTCAGAAAAAGAGTCACCAGTGTCCTAAAAAATGCAGTTGTACCCAATGTCCACTTAACCACGGACAAGTGGAGCAGGGCAGACTCAGGACTATATGACTGTGACAGCCCACTGGGTAGATGTATTGCCTCCTGCAGCAAGAACAGCAGCGGTGGCACCAGTAGCAGCATCTCGGAAACACCAACTCGTTCCTAGGCAGGCTACGCTTTGTATCACCGCTTTCCATAAGAGGCACACATCTGACAACCTCTTACGGAAACTGAGGAACATCATCGCAGAATGGCTCACCCCAATCGGACTCTCCTGGGGATTTGTGACATCGGACAACGCCACTAATATTGTGCGTGCATTACATGTGGGCAAATTCCAGCACGTCCCATATTTTGCACATACATTGAATTTGGTGGTGCAGAATTATTTAAAAACGACAGGGGCGTGCAAGAGATGCTGTCGGTGGCCAGAAGAATTGCGGGCCACTTTCAGCATTCAGCCACCGCGTGCCGAAGACTGGAGCACCAGCAAACACTCCTGAACCTGCCCCGCCATCATCTGAAACAAGAGGTGGTAACGAGGTGGAATTCAACCCTCTATATGCTTCAGAGGATGGAGGAGCAGCAAAAGGCCATTCAAGCCTATATAGCTACCTACGATATAGGCAAAGGAGGGGGAATGCACCTGACTCAAGCGCAGTGGAGAATGATTTCAACGTTGTGCAAGGTTCTGCAACCCTTTGAACTTGCCACACGTGAAGTCAGTTCAGACACTGCCAGCCTGAGTCAGGTCATTCCCCTCATCAGGCTTTTGCAGAAGAAGCTGGAGACATTGAAGGAGGAGCTATAACAGAGCGATTCCGCTAGGCATGTGGGACTTGTGGATGGAGCCCTTAATTCGCTTAACCAGGATTCACGGGTGGTCAATCTGTTGAAATTAGAGCACTACATTTTGGCCACCGTGCTCGATCCTAGATTTAAAACCTATGTTGTATCTCTCTTTCTGGCAGACACAAGTCTGCAGAGGTTCAAAGACCTGCTGGTGAGAAAATTGTCAAGTCAAGCGGAACGTGACCCGTCAACAGCTCCTGCTTTACATTCTCCCGCAACTAGGGCTGCGAGGAAAAGGCTAAGAATTCCAAGCCCACCCGCTGGTGGTGATGCCGGGCAGTGTGGAGCGAGTGCTGACATCTGGTCCGGACTGAAGGACCTGCCAACTATTACTGACATGTCATCTACTGTCACTGCATATGATTCTGTCACCATTGAAAGAATCGTGGAGGATTATATGAGTGACCGCATCCAAGTAGGCACGTCAGACAGTCCGTACATATACTGGCAGGAAAAAGAGGCAATTTGGAGGCCCTTGCACAAACTGACTTTATTTTACCTAAATTGCCCCCCCTCCAGTGTGTACTCCGAAAGAGTGTTTAGTGCAGCCGCTCACCTTGTCAGCAATCGGCGTACGAGGTTACTTCCAGAAAATGTGGAGAAGATGATGTTCATCAAAATGAATTATAATCAATTCCTCCATGGAGACATTCACCAGCAATTGCCTCCAGAAAGTACACAGGGACCTGAGATGGTGGATTCCAGTGGGGACAAATTAATAATCTGTGAGGAGGGGGATGTACACAGTGAAAGGGGTGAGGAATTGGAGGATGAGGAGGAGGTGGACATCTTGCCTCTGTAGAGCCAGTTTGTGCAAGGAGAGATTGATTGCTTCTATTTTGGTGGGAGCCCAAACCAACCAGTCATTTCAGTCACAGTCGTGTGGCAGACCCTGTCGCTGAAATGATGGGTTTGTTAAAGTGTGCATGTCCTGTGTATACAACATAAGGGTGGGTGGGAGGGCCCAAGTACAATTCCATCTTGCACCTCTTTTTTGTTTAATTTATCTTTGCTTCATGTGCTGTTTGGGGACTATTTTTTGAAGTGCCATCCTGTCTGACACTGCAGTGCCACTCATAGATGGGCCAGGTGTTTGTGTCGGCCACTTGGGTCGCTTAGCTAAGCCATCCAGCAACCTTGGTGCACCTCTTTTTTTCTTTGCATCATGTGCTGTTTGGGGACTATTTTTTAAATCTGCCATCCTGTCTGACACTGCTGTGCCACTCCTAGATGGGCCAGGTGTTTGTGTCGGCCACTTGGGTCGCTTAGCTTAGTCATCCAGCGACCTTGGTGCAAATTTTAGGACTAAAAGTAATATTGTGAGGTGTGAGGTGTTCAGAATAGACTGGAAATGAGTGGAAATTATGGTTATTGAGGTTATTAATACTATGGGATCAAAATGACCCCCAAATTCTATGATTTAAGCTGTTTTTGAGGGTTTTTTTGTAAAAAAAAACACCCGAATCCGACAAAAAAAATTCAGGGAGGTTTTGCCAAAACGCGTCCGAATCCAAAACACGGCCGCGGAACCGAATCCAAAACCAAAACACAAAACCCGAAAAATGTCCGGTGCACATCTCTAATACATACATTTAACTCTAAATCAGGTCCTAAGCAGTAAAGAATTAGAATTACAGTATAATGTAGTTTTTGACCAACAACTGATTAACAACTCTTTATTACTGTTAAACGTCTTTATAAATTACTTCTTCTGTTTGATCTTGAATAAAATATTGCTGGATTGATTTGCCAAAAATAGAAATATTGATGTTAAAGACTGTTTCAGCTGTATGTCTTTTATACAAGTTGTTGTGTGGACACTTTAACGTTTTACATAAAAGGGTATATTGCGGAATATCGTAGCTAACCAAGAAAACAATAATTGAATTAGAAATGTTAACCATGTTAAATTAGGTGGGATTGCGTGGGTTAATGAGCCATTAGTGACTAAGCATTAAAAGACTATAATGCAATTACTAGCATCTGGAAAGAGGGAAGCTTGACGAAGAGATTGATAGTTACTATGTTCTTGAATGTGACAGGGTATGATTATTGGGTATCTGCAACTTGGAGCAACAGATGCTGTGCAGCAAGGCTCTCAGCTGCATTTCCCACTGTATTTAAGTCACCATTAAGCCTAAAATACAAGCTTTCTTTAATCACAAGAACATTCCCAGCTACATATATATATATATATATATATATATATATATATATATATATATGTAGTGTGTAAGTTTAAGAATTTATCAGTACTGAAAAGGTATAAGATATCATATAATGTTCCTACACATGGCAACAGACATTGTTTGTAATTTCTTTAAAATTATGGCTGCTAACAAGCAATGACTAATAACAGAGAACTATAGTTTATACTCAACTGCATAACAAATGTAAAGAGAATTTACTAAACTTTTGTAAAAGTATGGAAACTTTAATATTCATTTGTATTATATGTGCCTAGACTTTACATGTACAGATAATAACTTGTACCTATTGGAGGTCATTCCGAGTTGTTCGCTCGCAAGCGGATTTTAGCAGATTTGCTCATGCTAAGCCGCCGCCTACTGGGAGTGAATCTTAGCATCTTAAAATTGCGACCGATGTATTCGCAATATTGCGATTACACACCTCGTAGCAGTTTCTGAGTAGCTCCAGACTTACTCGGCATCTGCGATCAGTTCAGTGCTTGTCGTTCCTGGTTTGACGTCACAAACACACCCAGCGTTCGCCCAGACACTCCTCCGTTCCTCCGGCCACTCCTGCGTTTTTTCCGGAAACGGTAGCGTTTTTTCCCACAAGCCCATAAAACGGCCTGTTTCCGCCCAGTAACACCCATTTCCTGTCAATCACATTACGATCGCCAGAACGATGAAAATGCCGTGAGTAAAATTCCTAAGTGCATAGCAAATTTACTTGGCGCAGTCGCAGTGCGGACATTGCGCATGCGCATTAAGCGGAAAATCGCTGCGATGCGAAGATTTTTGCCGAGTGAACAACTCGGAATGAGGGCCATTATATTTATTCATAAAGTGCCACAAGTGTTTTGCAGAGCCGTACATACGTCAGACATTAGAACAATACAGGGTACACAAAAATTGACATTACAGTAACTGAAAAACTTAAACAGAGTACATGTAACAATTAGCACCACAATTCTCAGTACACAATACTGCTGAGATGTAAGGAAGCAAAGGAGTAATCTGCATACTACTAGGTGCAGGCAGCCATTGGAAGAGATAGAGTAATGTGCGAGATGAGATGCAGGTATAGACATTCGCTGAGTAGGAGAGAGCTGTAACAGAAGTGTGAGAGAAGAGGGTTGTGAGAACAGCAGGGAAGAGGGCCCTGCTCCAAGGAGCTCACAATCTCGGGGGTGGTGGGAGACAGACAGGTGACATGAAGTGCTAGCAACGGAAGCTGGCCTGATGGCAGGAAGTAAGCGAGGCAGAGATGACCAATGCATAAGGCAGGGGGTTGGGAGAGTGGCCTCGACACTAGGTTATGCAGAAGGGTAGGCTTTGATTAACAGGTGGGTTTTAATTGCCTGTTTGAAGCTTTGCAAGGTCAGGGAGAGTCTAGATCAGGGGCGCTCATTCCAGTGAAGGGGAGTAGCGTGTTTAAAATATTGGATTTGTGCATGGGATGCAGTGACTAGGGTAGAGGAGAAGTGCGGTCATTGGCTGAACGTAGAGAGCATGACGGAGTATGTAGGGAGATGAGATTGGAGATGTAGGGAGCAATGAAGATAGAGAGGGCCTTGTATGTGAGGGTGAGGAGTTTGAAGAGGATTCTGTAGGGGAATGGAAGCCAGTGTAGGTTTTGTAGAAGGGGAGTGGCCATCTTGTTAACACTCATTTAGACAAGTACTGTCAAAATGATGTTGCCATAAAAAGCAAATAATTACTTAATTGTTTTTTTTAACATGCTCGTCTTGTGATATGCCCTTCTTAATATAGTCCTTAAAATAGTAGATTTGCAATAACACGGCATATTTACTTTGTATAGAAATGCGAGTTTCCCATGTGGATAGACTCTGCACCTTTCACCCCTCTGTAGAAGCTACAGAGGGGAAGTAAAAAGGACCAAATACAAAGTGCAGGGCAGACTGGCTTTGGTCTGACAAATTCGTTTTATTGGTGCTTGTGGCTCTTTAGTGTTGTGGAACTACAAATTATTGCTAGTTGTGATAGAGGGCAATCTGGAACTTGTTGTTACAATTCACCTGCCTCTAATGTTTGACAGGTGAATTACAAGAAGAGGATTACCACTGGAGGTGCAGGCAGATGCAGAGTGGCATGGACATGATTAACCAGACTTGACTGTGTAATACTGTATTAACTTGAGCGAGGTGTAGCAGAATTTATAGTTTAGCAGACTATGGACTCTCCCTTAAGACAGGAATGTGCAGCACCATACTTTAACACTGATTATGGACAGCAGGTGAGTAGTTACACAGCTATAAGCCAAGGCTTGAATTCAGGACCAGAATGTATCACAATCAGTGTTGCAGGTAATGAATGTCCACAGAGGGAGTACTAAGTACTTTATTGAAGCAGTGGTATAATAATGTATGGAAGAGGAATCACATTAACAATCCAAGGTACAATTTGAGCAGAGAGTATATGGTTATCCAGAATGAGACTTGCAGCAGAGTAATGAAATAGTTGAATCAGAATCCAGGTTAATATAATCCACAGAACTCAGATTGCAGGATTTGCACAATAAATCAGAAATGCATGCAGCATAGAGGAAGTCCACAGTAAGAAGTACAGTAAACACAAGTAATGCATACTTGCCTACCTGACCCTCTCCATGAGGGAGAAAATGCTCTGTTCCTGGACTTTCCTGGTAACGTATGATTGCCATCACCTGTGGTGAGCTAGTTAATTGATAAGAAAGGTGTTTCACCGCAGGTGATGGCAATCATACATTACCAGGAAAGTCCAGGAACAGAGCATTTTCTCCCTCATGGAGAGGGTCAGGTAGGCAAGTATTAAGTAATGAATGCTTAGAGAATCCACAGGGCACAATGAAAGTCCATAATACTTAGCTAAGGTAGTCCAGGAACACAAACTGGCAAGAACAGGATTTTGCTGGATAACATGAACTGGCAGACCAAGTTTCTCGGCATAAACAGGAGCTAGGACTAAGACATCAGATCATTCAGGCAGGAAAATAGTATAATATCACCAGCGTGGGAGAACTCAGCTAGCTGGTTTATAACAGCCACACTAACCAATGAACAAGGCCAGGCTGGGAGTGTCAACTATAATTACAAACCCTGTGCACCTGCAGAGCTGCACGTACACAGAGCCTAAATGTGGGTACACACTGGTAGATATATCTGCTGATCAATTGATCGGCAGATATATCTATGGATGGATTGGGCAGTGTGTTGAGCATACACACTGCCCGATCCATTGGGGACTGACGTTTTGAACTGGGCGGTCGTGTTATGTTATGTTACGGCCGACCGCCCGTACACACACAGCGACGTGCCAATATATCGGTAGATATATTGGCCGTCAGCTTTGCAGCGGAGCCGACGTGATACGTCTGTGAACGACGGAGTTCACAGATGTATCGGCCATACACACTGGCCGACGGACCCGCGATATGTTGTCCGTTCAAGAGAACGTCCAATATATCGGCCAGTGTGTACCCACCTTAAGAAACAGAAAACACAGGAAGACCCAGATGGATCAGCTGACCCCAGGTGCATACTGAACAGAATCATAACACTTGTAGTTCCAAAACAGCTGGAGAGCCATAGGTTTCGCTGGTATACAGGCAGCCATATAATACACTTAAAGTCACTGTAAAATATGGGCCACTAGTAATGCATTATGGGCCAGTGCTTAGTCTCTCCACCCCTAGATAAAATTTGACAGTGTCCAACTCAGTATCTGTATGAAAACAGTGTTTCTCCGTAATGTAATAATTATGGAGAATCGGGGATACCTGCAATATATAATTGTCAAGGTAGGCTGTTTTTGTGAATCCGCTGGACTAAGACCAACTGAAGGAGTAGATGATCCTGTATGAAGGAAACAAGGAGGGTGAACTTAGTTCCTTCTCATATACTTTATTGAAAGACAACAGATACTAATTTAGCAGACCAATAGACTGTGACTACTGAGTATTTGGTTGAAGAACTGTAAAGAATTGTATTACTGGACAATTGAAAGATGAGACTGGAGGACACAGAAGAAAGCTGGATTTCTGGATTTGTGGTGGAAGAACTATGAAGAATTGAGAGCGTTGGATGATTTATGGACTGTGGCAAAAGAACTGAGAGTAATGATGAAGTCTGGATATTTGAAGTCTAAACTGACAGTGAAGAATTATACGTTGGATGATGACAAGATGTAGCTGAAGAACTGCGAAGAGTTATCCACTGGATGATGACAAGATGTGGCTGAAGTACTGCGAAGAGTTATCCACTGGATGATGAAAAGATGTGGCTAAAGAACTGTGAAATATTATCTGCTGATGATGAAAAGACGTGGTTGAAGAACTGTGAAGAATTATCCACTAGATAATGAAAAGATGTGGCTGAAGAACTGTGAAGTATTATCCGCTGGATGATGAAAAGACGTGGCTGAAGAACTGTAAATAATTATCTGCTGGATGTTGAAAATACGTGGCTGAAGGTCACTAGAGGAAGCTGGCGGACTTCCACGGGACTTAGGAAAATCCAACAGTACCGTTGGGTGAACGGTTAACCATGACAGTGCACTGGAGAGCTGGCGGGTTTCTCGCAGTGAGAGACACAGGCAAACACTGAGAGCAGAGATGGGACCAGGACACCTGGAAATGCACAGATACAATCTGTGGCAGCACACAGCGAGGGTACAGACTTACTACAACAAAGCACTAGCAGAGAGTGCTGAAAACCAAGCCTACTTATAGGCAGCAAGGTAACTGGGTTGGCTGTAGACTCACCCATAGACGCTCATTGGTGCTGCACATATGGTCTCCAACATGGCCACCTCCTATGCTGCAGACACACAGGATTGCTGCAGCCTACCAGGTCCCCACACTTCTGGCTCCTGGAAGCTGCGTCATCCCTGCCACCGACCACACCGTGTCCCCATTTGGCTGCACAGCACCGTGAGCAGCCGCTTCGGCAATACACGGACCCCGGGACCTGCGGCGATGAGTGTCCAATCCGTGACAGTACCCCCCTCCTTGAAGGTGGACTCCAGACACCTTCGAGCCTTAATAGGATTCTTGGTGTAGAAATTTTGAATCAATCTTGGAGATCCTCCGCATAACCCAGGACGTCACCTATGGACCATACACATTCCAATCAAGGAGGTATTGAAGACGTCCATAACGACAACGGGAGTCTAAAATCTCCTTAACCTCAAATTCTTCACCGTGCAAGGTGTGAATTTTAGGAGGTTTGGGCAAAGCACCACGGAACCGGTTGAGGATTAAGGGTTTAAGAAGAGATGTGTGAAAGGCATTAGGTTTCTTTGAGAGAGGATGGCAGTTTACCTTTATATGCCACAGGGTTAAGAACCTTTTCTATGGGACAAGGACCAATAAACTTGGGAGCAAATTTCTTGGAAGGAACTTTGAACTTGAGATTGCGTGTAGATATCCAGACTTGGTCCCCCACCTTGTAATTAGGAACTGCCTTCTGTTTCCTATCTGCGAAAGATTTGTATGGTTTGGAAGATTTCATCAAATTGCACACTTGACTCCAAATTTTAGATAATTGCTTGAGAGCTTGGTCTGCAGCTGGAACCTCCTGAGCTGGAAGAGGTTGAAATTCTGGAACTCGGGATGGAAACCGAAATTATTGTAAAATGGTGTGGATTCTGAAGAGCTGTGAAAGAGGTTGTTATGAGCAAACTCTGACAGGTTGTTATGAGCAAACTCTGACAGCGGAAGAAAGTCCAGCCAATCTTCTTCTGATGAAGACATGTACAGACAAAGAAAAGTTTCAAGATCTTGATTTACTCTCTCAGTTTGCCAGTCTATCTGAGGATGATATACAGAGGAAAAGTTCAACTTGATGTTTAGTGAAGAACAAAGCGACTTCCAAAACTTGATAACAAATTGCGGTCCGTGATCTGAAATAATCTTTTGAGGGAGGCCATGCAATCTGAAGATCTCAGAAATGAACAGTCTAGCTAGCAATGGAGGAGATGGTAGTCCCATTAATGGAATAAAATGCGCCATTTTTGAAAACCGATCCACCACAACACAGATGGTATTCTGCCCCTTAGATGGAGGTAAATCCATCCCAAAATCCATCTAAATATGAGTCCAAGGCTGCATGGGTATGGATAATGGATGTAGTAAAGCTGGTGGAGAACCCTTGGGATTCTTGTGTTGGGTGCATTTAGAGCAAGTGGCTATAAATTCTTGAACATCAGCTCACTAATTTGAGCTGATGGCCATCAGTAGGACCATTGAATGAATTTAAGAGTCTGAAGGACCCCAGGATGACCCGTAAAAGATGAAGAATGAGCCCAAGTAAGTAGTCTTTTTCTGAGATTAGAAGCAACAAAAGTACTACCAGGCGGAGGTATTGGTGTTGGAGAAATTTGAGTCAATAAAAAGGATGTTGGACTTAAAATGGCCTGTTTACTCACTTGATCATTAGACTCTGAAGAACTGAAGAACCGAGAGAGAGCATCCGCTTTCTTATTTAGGAAACCTGGACGATAAGTGAGTTTGAAATTAAATTGGGTAAAGAAAAGAGCCCATCTTGCTTGCCGTTGATTAAGACATTGAGCAGTTTGAAGGCACAGAAGATTCTTATGGTCGGTGTATACTATGATGGGATGTTGAGCTCCCTCTAAGAGATATCTCCATTGTTCAAATGCTAACTTGATCGCAAGCAATTCTTGCTCCCCAATAGCATAATTTCATTCAGCGGGTAGGAATCTCTGGGAAAAATATCCACATGGATGGACTCTCTTATCCTCAAAGACCTGCAACAACACCGCCCCAATTGCTTCTAATGAAGCATCCACCTCTACATGGAATGGACGATTTAAATTGAGCGATACTTATGCACTAACGTACTATTCTACAGTACTGTATGTTTGTATTTCCCAGAGCCGTAACTACGTGTGTGCCAAGGGGGCTTGGCACACAGTGCAGTTGCCCTGGGGGCGCACGACCAGCGGCATGTAATGAGTCAAATTGACTCATTACATGCCGCCTCTGTGTGCGCCGTGCGCCGCGCTGGAGAAGAGAGACCAGCGCCGGAGGCAGCGGACAAGGAGGAGGAGGGAGGGGGAGCAGGGAGCAGCAGCAGCGCTATGTTATTGGTAGTAAGCGCCGCTGCAGCATCCCCCTCTCCTTCCGTATTGGCTGCCCGGCAGCCAATACAGAAGGAGAGGGGGATGCTGCAGCGGCGCTTACTACCAATAACATAGCGCTGCTGCGGCTCCCTGCTCCCCCTCCCTCCTCCTCCTTCTCATCTCACTGCCGCCACCGAGGGAGCAGCCTAAGGAGCCTGTCAGCGGGGAGAAGGTAAATATCCCCCCCCCTCTCTCTCTCTCTCTCTCTGTCTCTCTGTCTCTCTCTTGGACACCGCCTGCCGCAATGTGTAAAAAATGGGACTGGCTGCCGCAATGTGTAAAAAATGGGACTGGCTGCCGCAATGTGTAAAAAATGGGGATGGCTGCCGCAATGTGTAAAAAATGGGACTGGCTGCCGCAATGTGTAAAAAATGGGGATGGCTGCCGCAATGTGTAAAAAATGGGACTGGCTGCCGCAATGTGTAAAATGGGACTGGCTGCCGCAATGTGTAAAAAATGGGACTGGCTGCCGCAATGTGTAAAATGGGACTGGCTGCCGCAATGTGTAAAAAATGGGACTGGCTGCCGCAATGTGTAAAAAATGGGGATGGCTGCCACAATGTGTAAAAAATGGGACTGGCTGCCGCAATGTGTAAAAAATGGGGATGGCTGCCGCAATGTGTAAAAAATGGGACTGGTTGCCGCAATGTGTAAAAAATGGGGATGGCTGCCGCAATGTGTAAAAAATGGGACTGGCTGCCGCAATGTGTAAAATGGGACTGGCTGCCGCAATGTGTAAAAAATGGGACTGGCTGCCGCAATGTGTAAAATGGGACTGGCTGCCGCAATGTGTAAAAAATGGGGACTGGCTGCCGCAATGTGTAAAATGGGGTCCTGGCTGCCGCAATGTGTAAAATGGGACTGGCTGCCGCAATGTGTAAAAAGGGGGACTGGCTGCCGCAATGTGTATAAAGGGGGACACCGTCTGCCGTAATGTGTAAAAACGGGGACGCTGTCTGCTGTAATTGTAAAAAAGGGACGCTGTCTGCCGCAATGTGTAAAAAGAAGGACCGGCTGCCGCAATGTGTTAAAAGGGAGACTGGCTGCTGTAATGTGTAAAAAGGGGGACTGGCTGCTGCAATGTGTAAAAAGGGGGACACTGTCTGCTGTAATGTATAAAAGGGGCTCTACCTGGTGTAGTGGCGCTACTGTGCAGCGTAATTTGAATAATGTAGACTACTGTGCACCGTAGTATGAATTGCTATTATTTTGTGGCCACGCCCCTTCCCTGTGAAGCCACGCCCCTAGAATTTTTTTGCGCGCCTACGGCGCGCTCGGGGGGGCGCCACTGTCGTTTCTTGCACACAGCGCTAAAATGCCTAGTTACGGCACTGGTATTTCCCATCTTAATTTAGATCTGAAAGCAACAGTGAATTTATAGAAACCTGGGTTCTCGATATACTCACCAGAAATTGGAGGTGTGTGCAGATGCAACTTTAAGCATTTAGCTAACAGAAACTAAGAGAACTGTGAATAGTAGGAGTAATGTAGTTATGTGCCTTTTAGTGGAATCGTCTGATCCTTTGAAAATCTCCTTTTAATCCATTACTTGTTTCATGTTATAATTATCATATCTCCCATAAAGTTCATACTGTACATGCCAGCTGTTACTTTATTAGAACCAAGGGGGTAATTCCAAGTTGATCGCAGCATCATTTTTTTTAGCAGTTGGGCAAAACCGTGTGCACTTCAGGGGAGGCAGATATAACATGTGCAGAGAGAGTTAGATTTGGGTGGGTTATTTTATTTCTGTGCAGGGTAAATACTGGCTGCTTTATTTTTACACTGCAAATTAGATTGCAGATTGAACACATCACACCCAAATCTAACTCTTTCTGCACATGTTATATATGCCTCCACTGCAGTGCACATGGTTTTGCCCAACTGCTAAAAAAAATCCTGCTGCGATCAACTTGGAATTACCCTCATGTGTCGAAGTCGAAAAATATTGCAGTACACACATCACGTACAAACTACACACAGATGGCCTCCGTGCGCGTACTTGCTTTGCAGTGCGTGCACATATTCGCAATTTGCGTATGGTCGCTCCCGCGGTCCTGCGTATTAGCGCGTGGTATGAGTAATTACGGTAATGTTTGTAATCGCATGGAAAAGCCATAAAAACACATTACATATTTAATCCAAATAGTGCACAATGTACACAGTCTCCCTGCACCACACCAGTGAGTTACACATGTTTAAATGGTATCAGAACAAAGGGATTCACCTTTACAGAATAGGAAGGAACAGAACTAGGTTATAAGGTGGTGTTTGGTATCCAGCTGCAGGGTATATTAAGGGCAATATTCCGGTGTTGGTTTGCAGAAGATCGCACGCTCCTGCGAATAGTTATGCACAGGAGCAGAATATAAATGTTAACTGTATTTTCTGTACACTTGGTATGCCGCGGGAACCCAGAGGAGACCATCTGCAAGTGCACCTGGAACAGACATCGCCCACCTATTCAAACCGTCCTATGACCTCTCCTGTACTGTAAATGACCATCCCTGTGTCCAATGGACAAAGAGATTACAGTTTCCATTGTGTTAGGTTTTGGACTATTGTATAAAAAGCCAGCTGCATGCCTGGTCCCACAGAGACTCTGAAGATCATCTACCTTGATGACTGAGGACAGGGCCGGGAAGCGCAGGCGAAACCAAAACGTATGTACCATTGACTGTAGCCATTTTCTATTGTATTGTATTGTTGTTATTGTAACCCCCTTTCAGCAATTATATGTTGGTGTGTCGGAACCCAGCATCTTAAACACAATCTGGTGTCGTGTCTCTTTTCCCTGCTAAGGTTATAAGTGTATTTCAGTCACACGTGTAGCTGCAAAAGCGTACACAGGGCGTACCTATACTTTGCATACCCTCTCACATATTGTTGCAAAACAAAGTTCAAATACGTCATATTGTGTTTGATTCAGATTGGATTGTTTATCTGTTAAGTAGATTTAAAAGTACATTAAAAAGTTGCTGCATATCCATGATATGGCTGTGTTAGCATGCTGAGAAATTTTGTATATTTTTTTTAAACTCAGGCCTAAAGTAACATTGGTGCAAGTGTGGAGTGTGATTTCTTTGTGACAAGGAAGCCGCATGGTCTGTCCTCCATTTTGGACTAACCACATGGCCTGTCCACCATCTTGTGTAAACCTCATGGATGTGGAAGGGGGAGGAGCAGTGGCCATTTTTGGAAGGTCACTTTCTAAATAGCTAATTTTCAGTGTGCTCAGAACAATCAGTTTCCTTTGTCACATCCAGCACCATTTATGAGTTACCAATGTATTTATTTAACCCATGACATAGTCAATTACAAATAGTTTCAATTGGGCCTAGTGAGAGTAAATGGTGAGATAAGTTTTTTTTCCCCTTCTTGTCTGTGCGTAAATACCTTACATAAAGTGGGGGGTTGCACACAGATAGAAAAAGGAAAGACAGTTTTTTTTGTTTTTTTTTTCTCTTTTCTTCCAAGACTTGTAGAGTCTGCTTACTAGGGAGTATATCCATTGAAATGCAAATTAACCTGTGTAACTACTTTTTTTTAGTAGTGAAAAGCAAATATCTTTGATATGCAAATTAGAGATAAGGTGTCTCATAGGAGGCCAGTGAATGGTACATATATATATAATATTATTATAATTATGTGTATATTTATATCAGTGTATGTTCTGCAAGATAGCTATCCAATCTGAATCATATCATTTAAATTATTGATTATTGCAGTCATTATAGATCTGTGTGAAATCGGATACATTTGTTGCTATATAGTTAAATTTGAAATAAAAGTATTTAAGGAAGTAAGTATAAAGACACAACACGCAGGTCTGGCCCAGTCATACACAGAACAAGTGTGGGTTGTGCTTGTGAGTGATTATAGTTAGTATTGCTCACATTTATAAAGGTTGTGTAATTTGTTTTATTACAGACCAATGTTTTGTAGACGTGGCTTGGACAAAGTACAGGGCCACGCACGCAGTGTAAAAGGCACGCACAGTCGCGTGTTTACGCAAAGTGCGTAAGAGTGCGGACGCTAAGTACAAATTACACGATAGTTTTGTTCAATTAAAAGGTGGGATAGTAGCCATACTACAATAGCACATAACTATCCGGTTTCAAAAGCAGATTAGTAGAAAACTTCTGTTTAAACTGTATTGCCTCTGGGAGGAAAAGCTGCCGATCAGAACAAGTGGACATTTTCTGTACAGAAAAACATTGTGTATTTGTGTGAGCTGAAAGCAGGAGTGAGTGGGTTGAACCCTGTGAATTCGGGATCCCGTCGTTTGGTACACCAAGTGAGTGGAGGCTTGGCGGTGTGAGGCGGCTGACTCACGTTAGTATAGATTGAAATACGTAAGTCATGAGGAGACTTGCACAGGAGCGTGGTAGGGAATTGTGACCCATATAGTTTTTTTTATATGCTACGGCTGAGGTTTTGCAGCTTGTGATTTGATTCCAGTGGTCGTAGGGCGGATAGGTATCAAGTACCTATACGCTGTGCGGTTGGACCGCATGTTTGTGGGTGTGATACATAGCGCAACTTGATACCCCTTTAACAAGTTTTTGCGTAAAATCGCGGTATCATTATCGCTGTGTAGAGCATACGCAAGCGTGATTTGTGTACAAGTGCATAGGAAGTTTTCGCTGGTCTCTCTCAAGAAAATCTCCAACGGCAGATATTTACTGGAAAGGGTAAGTCACTCCTAAAAACTTCCAGTAAATTTAAGCCAATTAGGGGCCCTAAGTTGGGTACATTGCCTTCCGCTATCAACAGTGTATCGCAGTACTGGCCAACGTGGGCGAGAGTGGGTGAAAGCGCTCTAAGAACTTTCACCGTCTGCTTGCATTGAGTATTTTGGTGTTTGTGGGAAAAGGCCCACAATTATGGGAGCCAGTTGCTCAAGTAAGAGACGTATGGTAGCCAGGGTTCAGGCTGGAGAGCCGCGGCCCAAGGGTTCAGCGAGGTTTATAATGTGTGGGAAATATGGTCCACACGCTGAAGTTTATTGTGACGAATGGGTACGTATGACTGAAAAAGATAGGGTATTATTCCTTAGGGTGGGCAGCTTTGAACCAGAGGTACTGCAGAATGTAGGTAGTAAAATATGTCTGATTAAATCCAGAAAACAAAGGATCAGACATAACAATTGTTTAAACCTGTGGCAACAAGAGGGGGAGGTGCAAAGAGAACAAACTCACAAAGCAAGTTCCAAACCTAGCAGGAATGAGGGCACGGACACACCATTATCGACACAGGTCGAAAGGGATGAAATGGCTACAGTCAATGGTATATCTGTAAATGATAGTAGAATACAAGAGCAATGTATTAACCCTAACTATTGCAAGTTGTATACTGTTTTGAAGTCTCTCCAAGGTTATAGGTCACAGGAAGACGAAGGACCCAGCCAAATCGCAGCTCTAATTCAGGCTGTCACCTTGCAGGAAACTCAGGTGGGGCTTGTCCAACCAGTAAGAGCAGTAACAGTATCCCCCACTGAAAGGACTGTGACATCTCAGACATCGGTGTGAAACTGTTCATTACACAGAGACATTAAACACCTCACAGTGAGCAGATTAGGAATGGAATGGTAGGATTACATCCTGTCTTGGAAATAGTAACTCCCAATGGGGGAACCGATAGTCAGAGAGTAATCCTCACCAGGAATAATGCAATGTATTGTCCGTGGTCCAGATCAGAACTTCGGTCAATCATTTCAGAATTCCCCGATCCCCAGAAGCATTTAGCAAGATGTCAGAAGAATGTAAGGGTCTGTGTAATGCATATGAACCGGCAAACAAAGATTGGTGGATACTTTTAAAAGCGTGCCTACCCCCTAATATTGACACCCAAAAATGTATCACTGATTGTAGATTAGAGTCGGATGGCCCTATGACTGACGAACACAATCAGGAGAACGTGGAGCGAATTAACATGAAACAAGAGTTGTATTTCCCCACTACTGTTAAGTGGAGATTAATTTTCTCCATAAAACAGAGAGAAAATGAAATGGCATCTGAATATTTCCATCAGGCTCTGCAAATAATGGATAGAAACATTGGGGTATCGGATACAGGGAACGATGCGAATTACAGAGAGGGGGCTGTCTCTGTGCTAATGGACGGGCTCAATAAGACATTAAGGGACAGGGTGCAAACATCTTTGCCAAATTGGAGAGGGGTCACAGTAGCTTGTCTTAGAGAGTGCGCAATGGAACACCACAAGAAAATTGATATGCGCAGAGAACAACAGGAGGAGAAGCTGATGACAATAAGTCTACAGGCTCTGACAGGAAAGCCCCATCAGCCCAAACCCCAGACCCCTGCTGTTTGGAAAAGACCGAGAATATGTTACATTTGTAAAAAGGAAGGACATTTTGCCAGAAATTGTAGGTGTAGTAGGACACATAGTTAATATAGACCCCTAGACAGAGAAAACAAGCCACATTATTAAACACATAGACGGGATCAAGGGACATATAGTAAGGAATCATGTGCCATATAGAAAACACAGATTCGGTTAATGTGAAGAACAGAATAAATGCAACTCTACCCTTTTTGACAAAACTTGCTGGGGTTAAGATGAGGCCTCTAAACTTTTGCTTCTTTCTCTAGCAGAAATGGCCCCTGATTAACTTAACAGGAGCTTTGTTAGATATGGAATACATATAATGTGCTCCCGCTCAGGAAGTACAAAGTATGTTAGTTACCCACAAAGACTAATGTTGCATTTCACTGTTCTAGATTCATGTCCATCACAAGTAGAGGAAATTATCTCACAGATGCCGGGTTCCCTATGAAGTTAGGATGGACAGGACACTGGATTGATGGCTGGGATAGTCCCAATAGAGATACGACACATAGAATTTTTTTTAGGGGTATAGACCTAGTAGAAAAGTCATTCCCCATAGTGCCCAATCCAGTTACCAAATTTTACAAAATCATCTTTGCCTCTACAAACTTATCTGTTACTAACCTCTGTGTGATTTTTCTTCAAAGTTTCCTCCGCATCTCTTACGTTTACCGACAGGAGGGTACAATACATGGACCCGATTACAGTTCAAACACCATATGCCTACTCAGTCCTTCAGAGTTCTGCCCAAACCCAGTATATCTCACCAGAACAAGGACACCAGTATTACTGCAGTGTGCCTGGTCATGCACAAAGGGTGGAGAATGAGAATACCGGTGAAGGGAGACTGTGTACAGACAACGATATGCATGATGGTGTGACAACCTGTTGGTGAATGCCAAACCTGACATTTTCTTTTTTTTTTATTTACTGTTATTCCCCTCTTATCTCGCATCCAGAGACGGTTTACTTTACACAACTGATAACACACAACAGTAAAAAAAAAATATTGAAATGCAAAATTTGTGTTCCTTACAGGAAAAGGCGGTCTGGAAGTCGAAGGGGTATGGTCAGGAGTCCTCAGGACTTTGGACAGGTGGACACGGTAAGCCAGTAGCCCCCAGAGCATATCTTCCAAGTCTAGCTGAGGTGGCACACGGTCTGACTCATCTGGGCAAAGAGGGTATGTGCAAGCTGGTAAGAGCCTACTGGTGTGCGCCAGGATTCTCTTCTCATGCAGGTAAGACAGCAATGACATGTTTTACTTGCTTGAGGAAGAATATTGTAAAGACAATACCAACAGAGCCATCCCATATTCCTCCGACAGACGGACCTTTTCAGATAATACAAATCGATTTCATACAGTTACCTCCCTGTAGGAATTTGAAATATGTGTTAGTATGTATTGATGTATTTTCCAACTGGGTAGAAGCGTTCCCTGCTGCCACAAATACTGCTACATTCACTGCAAAGAAAATTGTGCAGGAATTTGTGTGTAGATATGGTATCCCTAGAATGATTGAAAGTGATAGGGGTACCCATTTTACAGGTGAAGTCTTTCAGGTCATGTGCAAACTGATGGGAATTAATAGCAAGCTGCATACTCCGTACCGGCCACAGGCGAGTGCAAAGGTAGAGAGAGTGAACAGCACTATTAAGAACAAGCTGAGCAAAGTGATGGCTGAAACTGGATTGCTGTGGCCAGAAGCTTTGCCACTAGTGTTGTACAGCATCAGAACCACTCCCAGGTCTCCACTTAACTTATCACCCTTTGAAAGTCTTTTTGGTCGACAACCTCATGTAATGATAGACCCCCAGGATGATTTGAAATGCAATAATGAAGTGACTGTGAAATATTTGGTTGGGATGAGCAAGCAGCTGAGAAATCAACAAAGAAATCTAAAGCTGGTGATTCTTGACCTACCGAACAGTAATTGTCCTAACATTGAGCCTGGGCATTATGTGATGAGTCGAAATTTCTTACGCTCAGGTTGCCTCATAGACAGGTGGGAAGGACCATACCAAGTCTTGTTAACCAGCATGACAGCACTAAAGGTCGCCGAAAGAGAGACTTGGGTCCACTCGTCCCATTGCAAGAAGGTCGCTGACCCGGAGAGAACTCGTGACAAAGAGCAGGGTGTAGAGAACCTCGTGTCACTAGAGTGTTTGTTACGGGAAAGTTGAGAGGCAGGACTGTTGAAAGGCACCTGAGCGCGGAAAGCAACAAGACCAAGGACAGTTGTTGCACCATTTTCTATTTTCACCCACCCCTGTATTTTCCTTCCTTTTCTCCCCCTTATTTTTCTTCTTTCCCCTAATGAAATGGATCTATCACAAGAGACTGCATTTCGGGTTCTGCTAGTAATTCTGTTTTTGATCAGGACAATTTGTTTTGGTGAGGGTCCCAGAGAGGTCGAGCAGGGATCTGGAATGGGTTCTGATGGCGAGTACGAATTTGTAGGATCTCAGGAACAGCACATCACTCGAGTAAAGGCTGGTATCAGTAAGCGCTCTGGTAGTCATGGAGCTTGGAGGCAATGTGAAGGGTTATTGTCTAATGAATATTGTATTTGTAGGAATTGTGAGAACATAGTCAAAGACGGGTGCATCCAGAGATGTCAGTCCAACATTAATATCGACATGGACCGACATCCGTTGAGTAATTACCACTCATTAGTGGGTAAGGTCTTAAACCAGACAGAATGCTGGGTGTGCTCACAGGTACCTCAAGGTCAGAGCAAGTCAGGATTAGTACCGTACCCTTTCGCAATAGATGAGGTACTCGAATTACGGGGTGGGAGACCAGTGGACAAGAAATTCAATATCTCCAGGCCCTCTAGCTTGAAGCTCCACCAGTACAACGTAGATTATTGTGTTTTAATATTTCCAATTACCGAAAACCAGGAAATTGGGAAGTGATGTGGAATAACCAGACAATGACCTTTTCACACAGAGCTGATAAGATACCTAATGACTCTGAACTTGTATGCCAGATAGCCAACAGTGGGAGGTAGTTTCGGTATAGGTATACACGTGGAAGCAAGACCATGTGGGTTGGAGAAGTATCGTCAGGGTATTGTGCCCATATCATCCAGCCAGATACTTGTACTGAGCAAATGAGAGAACTAGGAATTGGTTTCTTTACATGGAAAGTTTGCAATATGGTGATGTTACATTTTGTCCCCTATGTTCTCCCAGATGATGCCTATTTTATATGTGGGAGGAAAGCGTACTAGTGGCTTGCCCCAAGCTCTGAGGGATTGTGTTATATTGGGAGAGTACTACCGGAGGTCATGACCATAACCCACGATAAAATGAAAGACGTTCACCGCAGTGCTCAGACTCCTTATACTCATACTCACTATGAACACATCATCAAGAGACACCTCATAGATAGGGCAGAGCACGCAGCCTCTGATTTGATCCACGAATCCACCGGGATTCAGTTCCTTCTCGCATTAGACATCACCCGTACTGCCAGAGGAACTATAAATTATAGGTATATACATGCGCTAGCGAACTTGATAGATAATATCACTGAGATGTATGATGACACCTTCAGGTATATGGGAAGGGAGTTACAAGCCTACAAGAAGGAACTGATCCAGCACAGGATGATCCTTAATTACGTCACAGCCGTGACAGGTGGGTACTGTGTTACTCTGGCAACTCAATATGGAGTGAAGTGCTGTACATATATTACGAACAGCACTGATGACCCCACGGAGATCATCAATCAGAAGATGGATGAGATCTTGCAGTTGAAGTTGGAGTTCAGGAGGAAGCACAACCTTACCTTAGCAACAGTGGGTAATGAACTGACCGGCTGGGTCTCATGGTTGAACCCACGCAAATGGTTCTCAGGGTTAGGAGAGTGGGCAGAGAATGTCATTATGAGTGTGGGGAAGTTTCTCCTTTGTATCCTGGGAGTCATCATAATTATTGGTTTGATATTTAGGTGTGTTCAAATTCTAACACGGTGCAAGCGCAGCACAAATTTGATGAGTCTAAGGAGCGAGGGTGCTGTTATAGCAGCAGATTTAATTTATGACCCCTCAATAGAGACAGTGTTATAATAAGGATTGCAAATGAATTTCATGGCCTGTTTCTTTCACCCGTTTTTCTCTGTCTCCCCCTCTGCCCAGATACATCCAACCGGAAAAGAAGTCAGCCCTACCCAAAATGTTTATGTGAATGTATTTTTATATATGTGTCTTATCTTCATCTCTGCAACCTCCAGTTAATGGCACACATAGTCGACAGGTGATAGCCACATATACTAGCACTCACATGTGTTCCCCCTCCATGTATCATCAACTAAATGTGCACCCCATTTGTTGGAACAAGAAGCCTAAAAGAGCTCAGTAGTGTTTGTTTGCCCATTTACAGACCCTAAATACGGGATGAGAAGGATTTAATGTATACTTCGCAATACCTCAAAGCTTATTTAGAACATATATGGCACGATGATACATGCCCCTCAGACATTGATTCATACATACATGCTTTTTACTATCCCACTAGGTCATACATTTCCCACCTACAACTCTTCCCCGATCATCCAAGCTTCTGTATATATTGTATAGATATTTTTCTGTTTATTGATTAGTTAGTGGCAGTTATTGATGACTGCCAAAGGGTGGACTGTCGAAGTTGAAAAATATTGCAGTACACACATCACGTACAAACTACACACAGATGGCCTCCGTGCGCGTACTTGCTCTGCCGTGCGTGCACATATTCGCAATTTGCGTATGGTCGCTCATGCGGTCCTGCGTATTAGCGTGTGGTATGAGTAATTATGGTAGTGTTTGTAATCACATGGAAAAGCCGTAAAAACACATTACATATTTAATCCAAATAGTGCACAATGGCCCTCATTCCGAGTTGATCGGTCGCAAGGCGAATTTAGCAGAGTTACACACGCTAAGCCGCCGCCTACTGGGAGTGAATCTTAGCTTCTTAAAATTGCGACCGATGTATTCGCAATATTGCGATTACTAACTACTTAGCAGTTTCAGAGTAGCTCCAGACTTACTCTGCCTGTGCGATCATTTCAGTGCTTGTCGTTCCTGGTTGACGTCACAAACACACCCAGCGTTCGCCCAGGCACTCCCACCGTTTCCCCGGCCACTCCTGCGTTTTTTCCGGAAACGGTAGCGTTTTCAGCCACACGCCCCTGAAACGCCGTGTTTCCGCCCAGTAACACCCATTTCCTGTCAATCACATTACGATCGCTGGAGCGAAGAAAAAGCCGTGAGTAAAATTACTTTCTTCATAGTAAAGTTACTTGGCGCAGTCGCAGTGCGAACATTCCGCATGCGTACTAAGCGGATTTTCACTGCGATGCGATGAAAAATACCGAGCGAACAACTCGGAATGAGGGCCAATGTACACATAGTCTCCCTGCACCACACCAGTGAGTTACACATGTTTAAATGGTATCAGCACAAAGGGATTCACCTTTACAGGATTGGAGGGGACAGAACTAGGTTAGAAGGTGGTGTTTGGTATCCAGCTGTAGGGTATATTAAGGGCAATATTCCGGTGTTGGTTTGCAGAAGATCGCACGCTCCTGCGAATAGTTATGCGCAGGAGCAGAATATAAATGTTATCTGTACTTACTGTAAACTTGGTATGCGGCGGGAACCCAGAGGAGACCATCTGCAAGTGCACCTGGAACAGACATAGCCCACCTATTCAAACCGTCCTATGACCTCTCCTGTACTGTAAATGACCATCCCTGTGTCCAATGGACAAATAGATTACAGTTTCCATTGTGTTAGGTTTTGGACTATTGTATAAAAAGCCAGCTGCATGCCTGGTCCCACAGAGACTCTGAAGGTCAACTACCTTGATGACTGAAGACAGGGCCGGGAAGCGCAGGCGAAACCAAAACATATTTACCATTGACTGTAGCCATTTTCTATTGTATTGTATTGTTGTTATTGTAACCCCCTTTCAGCAATTATATGTTGGTGTGTCGGAACCCAGCATCTTAAATACAATCTGATGTCGTGTCTATTTTCCCTGCTAAGGTATAAGTGTATTTCAGTCACACGTGTAGCTGCAGAGTGCTCACGGCATGTCTTTGGGTGTGTACGCACTGCGTGTACTTTGTACGGCCAGCACAGCGTTTGTACGCAAAGTGCATATACGGTACGGGGCTTTGTACGCTAATGGTGTAAAAAGTATGTAGGCTAAGGTTTGATCACAAGCGGCCGCAGCGGCTCCATTTTAAAGTGTATTTAATGTGTTTTTAAAGTGTTGCTTTTAGTCCTGTATGTAAATCGACATTTACACAAGTATTACAATGGAGATACTGTAAATATCCTGGATGAGGAGAGTTCAGCACCAGTGGTAATGAGCACCTACTCAACTGCTGGGTCTCTGTCATGAGACTCACAGTTCTGTTTTTAGGAAAAATGGGGGATTGTGATTAACAATGTTATTTCTTGGTTTACTTATCTTTCAGTACAAAATGACATTAAAATAATGGCATTGGATAAAGCAAAATGAATTTACAGATAGGGATAACATGGTGGTGTTATGGGAGTTGCACTACCTGGGGAAGTAGAAATATTAGTCCTTAGTATACTTAGGCTGCACCTCCCTGGTAAATTGCTGGGGATCTTCTAAAGGGTTTTCTGTTCCTTTTACTTTACTTTATATCATAGTTCTGTGGAAATTAGTTGGCATCACATAAGGATAACAAAAAAGGAGCCCATAATGTATAGTAAATCACAGTATATCCCAACAGGTTTTCCAACAAGATAGTACTTGGTTAAAGTGCCCGGAATTCCCTACCCATCCATGAATTTACAGTTTGTTCAAAGTACATTTTTTAAATAACACAGAATATTAAATAGTTTGAGCCCATTTATCATATATACATTGGTTTTCAGATATTTAGCATACTTTAATGACAGTATGAAGTCCCCAAACATTATGCCAAGTTATTCTGAATCATAATTATTATCAGTAATACCACATGACCACAGACCAGATGAAACAGGTGCCTCAATGTCATTACAAAGATATAAAGGAGATAATACATAGCCATCTAGAATGTCTGAATATGCGTAACCTTGGGGTATATTATATAAAAGAATTGACATTAATAAGGGATTAAATAGTAATCAGGATAAAGCAATTTGATTATTTTATCATTTAAATGGATTTAAAACCTATAATTCCTGACCCTGCATTTGGCTGTGTTTTGAGGTTTAAACTACCCGTGAGGCTACAGCTGTGCTTGCAGAGTATTGTGCGATAATCATTAACATTAGGATTTCTTTCAACTCCTCTGCTACGGTTTCTTTCCCTCTAGTTCTGTATTATTCCTTGACCTCACTTATTCTGTAGATTCTGGCATTATCGATGTTGTAATACCCGTCTATGCTTCAAGTTTGCAAAGTCTCCTTGGACTCAGAATTTTAACTCACAAAGGTTCATCGCCTCATCAGGTTTTTTGCCTGACATTCTCTAGCTCATTTCTTTTCAAGAGAGAAAGTTCATCATCACAACAGAGACAATGACTGAAATAAGCAGGTGCTTAAAGATGAACACTTTCAAACAATAAGAACAATACATGCTATTGGTTGCTGCTGGCAACCTTGAAGTGCCAATCATGTGTTTTCGCTGTTTTGTAAATTTATTGAAAGATATTGTGTTAAAACCAACACATAAAATCTTTGTATTGCTTACAAGAAGAAAAAAAAAAATGCAAATTTTAAAGCCCTGAACTGGTGCTTAGAGGCATGCATATACTGTAGGGTAGAGATGAGTGGGTTCGGATCTCAAAGATCCAAACCCCCCTTCCCCCCAAACTTCATGATCCGAGCCAGGAACTGAGTCTGGCTCTGATCCCAGAACAAGGCAAGACGTCATCATTCCGCTGTCAAATTCTCACAGGCTTTGGATTCCATATAAAGAGCCGCACATCGCTATCATTTACACTCTGGACTTGGAGAGTGAGGGAGACAGACCTCTGTCTCTCTGTGGGTGGTGGTGTCAGGTGGAGTCAGTGTGTGTTCTCTAGGTGTACTGTTCTGTGTGCTGTTAGGGGTGCTGTCCTGTCATTGTGGTGTCCTGTACTGTTAATGATGCTGTCCTGTCACTGTGGTGTTCTGTGCTGTTAGGGGTGCTGCAGTTTTACATGGGTGTTGCTGTCCTGTCACTTTTCTGTACAAGGGCACTGTCCTATATTCTGTAAAAAAATACAGGGGTGTTGTAAAGGTACACTGGCTATTTCTTGTACGCTGTAAAATTACAGGGGTGGTGTTAAAATACAGGGGTGCTGGCCCTGTCCTGTATGCTGTAAAAATACAGAGGTGCTGTTTAAAACCAGGGGTGCTGATTCTGTCCTGTATGCTGTATAAAAATACAAGGGTGTTGTAAAGGTACACTGGCCCTGTCTTGTATGCTGTAAAAATACAGGGGTAATGTGATAATACAGGGGTATTGGCCCTGTCCTGTATGCCGTAAAATTACAGGGGTGCTGTTGTTAAAATAAAGGTACACTGGCCCTGTCTTGTATGCTGTAAACTTACAGAGGTGTTGTTAAAATACTGGGGTGCTGGCCCTATCCTGTATGCTGTAAAAATACAGGGGTGCTGTGAAAATACAGGGGTGCTGGTTCTGTCATGTATTCTGTAAAAAATGCAGGGGTGTTGTAAAGGTACACTGGCCCTGTTTTTCATGCTGTAAAATTACAGGGGAGCCTTGAAAATAAAGGTACACTTGCCCTGTCCTGTATATTGCAAAAATACAGTGGTGCTGTGAAAATATAGGGGTGCTGACCCTTTCCTGTATACTGTAAAATTACAGGGGTGCTGTTATCAACATAAAGATACACTGGCCCTGTCTTGTATGCTGTAAAAATACAGGGGTGCAGTGAAAATACAGGGGTGCTGGCCCTGTCTTGTATGCTGTAAAATGACAGGGGTGCTGTGAACATAAAGGTACACTGGCCCTGTCCTGTATGCTGTAAAAATACAGGGGTGCTTTTGTTAAAATAAATATACACTGGCACTGTCTTTAATGTTGTAAAATTTCAGGGGTGCTGTGAAAATAAAGTGGCACTATTCTGTGCGCTGTAATAATAAAGGGGTGCTGTCCTGTGAAATGGAGAACAAAAATTTGGAGGAAAAAATAGTGGAAGATCAGGAACCACTTCCAGTTCCTAGTACTAGTGCTGAAGCTGCTGCTGCTGCCACCAGTCATGATATTGACGATGCAATTCCATCAATGTCTTATGCTAAGACCGATGCCCAATGTCATAGTGGGCATGTAAAATCTAAGAAGCAAAAATTAACAAAAAAAAGAAATTATCTGATGAGAAACGTAAAATTGGCAATATGCCATTCATGACACGAAGTGGCATGGAAAGGCTAAGGCCTTGGCCTATGTTCATGAGTGGTGGTTCAGTTTCTCTTGAAGATGGAAGCCCTCCTCCCTCTCGAAAAAATTTACAAAATTAAGCTTGTTACAGCACAGGAAAAAATAACTGTGCTTTCAGAGATATCACAAATTCCCAAGGAGAGTCCAAGTGTGTCCACGGATGCGATGTCTAGGCCTGACCGTCCTAAGACTGTATAGAAAGAGTAGGCTCCTACCACCATTTGCACGCCCTCTGCAAGTGCTGGGAGGAGCACCACCAGTCCAGTTGCTGATATTGAGATTGAGGATGTCACTGTAGAAGTAGGATGAGGAGGATATTCTGTAGCTGGTTCTGAGGAGGAAGCTTACAATGAGGATTCTGATGGTGATGTGGATTGCTTGAATAAGGCACCAGTGGATACAGTTGTTGTCCATGGGATGAAAAAGCCCATTGTTATGCCTGGGCAAAATATCAAAAAAGCCACATCTTCGGTGTGGAATTATTTCTCCACAAATCCGGACAACAGGTGCCAAACTATGTGTTGCCTTTGTCAATCCATAATAATTAGGGGTAAGGACGTTAACCACCTAGGAACATCCTCCCTTATACAGATGTGTCCGCTTACATCTTTGCTATTTTGCTCAAATTGGCACAACATGCAAAACACGGCTAAGCTGTTTTTCACGAGTAGCAAGTGGATGGATATAAAAAAAATTGTTATAATAGAATATGTATAAAGTAACATATTAAAGAAGCAAATTAAGAAAAATCACAACGCATGGCTAAATCTTTTAGTTTATGGCATGCAAAACCATGCCAACCATTGCTTTACCAGCAATTGCCTCCAGAAAGTACACAGGGACCTGTGATGGTGGATTCCAGTGGGGACGAATTAATACTCTGTGAGGATAAGGATGTAAACACTGAAAGGGGTGAGGAATCGGAGGAGGACATCTTGCCTCTGTAGAGCCAGTTTGTGAAAGGAGAGATTAATTGCTTCTTTTTTTGGTGGGGCCCAAACAAAACAATAATTTCAGCCACAGTCGTGTGGCAGACCCTGTCGCTGAAATTCTGTGATTTTAGCTGTTTTTATGTTGTTGTTTTTTTTAAATCCAGATCCAAAACCTGAAAGGGTGGTTTTGACAAAACCAATCCAGATCCAAAACATGAATGGAGATCCAGATCCAAAACCAAAACCCAAAACCGGTCCGGCGCACAACTCTAATTTAGGGGGAGATGTACCAAATCATGGAGAGAGACAGAGAGAGAGAGAGCTTGGAGAGAGATAAAGTACCAAACAATAAGTTCCTGTTATTTTTCAAACACAGCTTGTATATTGTCAGTTAAAATAAGATTTTACTCACCGGTAAATCTATTTTTCGTAGTCCGTAGTGGATGCTGGGACTCCGTAAGGACCATGGGGAATAGCGGCTCCGCTGGAGACTGGGCACAACTAAAAGAAAGCTTTTGGTCTATCTGGTGTGCACTGGCTCCTCCCTCCTCCAGACCTCAGTTAGGATACTATGCCCAGAAGAGCTGACACAATAAGGAAGGATTTTGAATCTCGGGTAAGACTCATACCAGCCACACCAATCACACCGTATAACTCGTGATACTATACCCAGTTAACAGTATGAACAATAACTGAGCCTCTCAACAGATGGCTCAACAATAACCCTTTAGTTAAACAATAACTATATACAAGTATTGCAGACAATCCGCACTTGGGATGGGCGCCCAGCATCCACTACGGACTACAAGAAATAGATTTACCGGTGAGTAAAATCTTATTTTCTCTGACGTCCTAAGTGGATGCTGGGACTCCGTAAGGACCATGGGGATTTTACCAAAGCTCCCAAACGGGCGGGAGAGTGCGGATGACTCTGCAGCACCGAATGGGCAAACTCTAGGTCCTCCTCAGCCAGGGTGTCAAACTTGTAGAATTTAGCAAATGTGTTTGACCCCGACCAAGTAGCTGCTCGGCAAAGTTGTAGAGCCGAGACCCCTCGGGCAGCCGCCCAAGAAGAGCCCACCTTCCTCGTGGAATGGGCCTTCACTGATTTAGGATGCGGCAGTCCAGCCGCAGAATGTGCAAGCTGAATCGTACTACAGATCCAGCGAGCAATAGTCTGCTTTGAAACAGGAGCACCCAGCTTGTTGGGTGCATGCAGGATAAACAACGAGTCAGTTTTCCTGACACTAGCTGTCCTGGAAACATAAATTCTCAGGGCCCTGACTACGTCCAACAACTTGGAAGCCTCCAAGTCTTTAGTAGCCGCAAGCACCACGATAGGTTGGTTCAAAAGAAAGGCTGATACCACCTTAGGGAGAAACTGGGGACGAGTCCTCAATTCTGCCCTATCCATATGGAAAATCAGATAAGGGCTTTTACATGACAAAGCCGCCAATTCTGAGACACGCCTGGCCGAAGCCAAGGCCAACAGCATGACCACTTTCCACGTGAGATATTTTAATTCCACGGTTTTAAGTGGCTCAAACCAATGTGACTTTAGGAAATCCAACACCACGTTGAGATCCCAAGGTGCGGTGATAATGGTTTGCGGTCACTTCTTTCCTAGCTTTAATCAGCGTAGGAATGACTTCCTCCGGAATGCCCTTTTCCTTCAGGATCCGGTGTTCAACCGCCATGCCGTCAAACGCAGCCGCGGTAAGTCTTGGAACAGACAGGGCCCCTGCTGCAGCCGGTCCTGTCTGAGCGGCAGAGGCCATGGGTCCTCTGAGATCATTTCTTGAAGTTCCGGGTACCAAACTCTTCTTGGCCAATCCAGAACAATGAGTATAGTTCTTACTCCTCTTCTCCTTATTATCCTCAGTACCTTGGGTATGAAAGGAAGAGGAGGCAACACATAAACCGACCGGTACACCCACGGTGTCACTAGAGCGTCCACAGCTATCGCCTGAGGGTCTATTGACTTGGCGCAATATCTTTCTAGCTTTTTGTTTAGGCGGGACACCATCATGTCCACCTGTGGCCTTTCCCAACGGTTTACAATCAGTTGGAAGACTTCTGGATGAAGTCCCCACTCTCCCGGGTGGAGGTCGTGCCTGCTGAGGAAGTCTGCTTCCCAGTTGTCCACTCCCAGAATAAACACTGCTGACAGTGCTAACACGTGATTTTCTGCCCATCGGAGAATCCTTGTGGCTTCTGCCATCGCCGTCCTGCTTCTTGTGCCGCCCTGTTGGTTTACATGGGCGACTGCCGTGATGTTGTCTGACTGGATCAGTACAGGCTGGTTTTGAAGCAGGGGTTTTGCCTGACTTAGGGCATTGAAAATGGCCCTCAGGTCCAGAATATTTATGTGTTGGGAAGTCTCCTGACTTGACCATAGTCCTTGGAAGTTTCTTCCCTGTGTGACTGCCCCCCAGCCTCGAAGGCTGGCATCCGTGGTCACCAGGACCCAGTCCTGTATGCCGAATCTCCGGCCCTCTTGAAGATGAGCACTTTGCAGCCACCACAGCAGAGACACCCTGGTCCTTGGAGACAGGGTTATCAGCCGATGCATCTGAAGATGCGATCCGGACCACTTGTCCAACAGGTCCCACTGAAAAGTTCTTGCATGGAACCTGCCGAATGGAATTGCTTCGTAAGAAGCTACCATTTTTCCCAGGACTCGCGTGCAGTGATGCACCGACACCTGTTTTGGTTTTAGGAGGCCTCTGACTAGAGATGACAGCTCCTTGGCCTTCTCCTCCGGGAGAAACACTTTTTTCTGTTCTGTGTCCAGAACCATCCCCAGGAACAGTAGACGTGTCGTAGGGACCAGCTGTGACTTTGGAATATTTAGAATCCAACCGTGCTGTTGTAGCACCTCCCGAGATAGTGCTACCCCGACCAACAACTGTTCCCTGGACCTCGCCTTTATCAGGAGATCGTCCAAGTACGGGATAATTAAAACTCCCTTTTTTCGAAGGAGTATCATCATTTGGGCCATTACCTTGGTAAATACCCTCGGTGCCGTGGATAGACCAAACGGCAACGTCTGGAATTGGTAATGACAATCCTGTACCACAAATCTGAGGTACTCCTGGTGAGGATGGTAAATGGGACATGCAGGTAAGCATCCTTGATGTCCAGTGATACCATGTAATCCCCCTCGTCCAGGCTTGCAATAACCGCCCTGAGCGATTTCATCTTGAACTTGATTTTTTTTTATATATGTGTTCAAGGATTTCAAATTTAAAATGGGTCTCACCGAACGGTCCGGTTTCGGTACCACAAACATTGTGGAATAGTAACCCCGTCCTTGTTGAAGGAGGGGCACCTTGACTATCACCTGCTGGGAATACAGCTTGTGAATTGCCTCTAGCACTGCCTCCCTGCCTGAGGGAGTTGTTGGCAAGGCAGATTTGAGGAAACGGCGGGGGGGTGACGTCTCGAATTCCAGCTTGTACCCCTGAGATACTACTTGAAGGATCCAGGGATCCACCCGTGAGCGAGCCCACTGATTGCTGAAGTTTTTGAGACGGGCCCCCACCGTACCTGGCTCCGCCTGTGGAGCCCCAGCGTCATGCGGTGGACTTGGAGGAAGCGGGGGAGGACTTTTGCTCCTGGGAACTGGCTGTATGCTGCAGCTTTTTCCCTCTACCTCTGCCTCTGGGCAGAAAGGACGCGCCTTTAACCCGCTTGCCCTTATGGGGTCGAAAGGACTGTACCTGATAATACGGTGCTTTCTTTGGCTGTGAGGGAACATGGGGTAAAAATGCTGACTTCCCAGCTGTTGCTGTGGAAACGAGGTCCGAGAGACCATCCCCGAACAACTCCTCACCCTTATAAGGCAAACCGTCCATGTGCCTTTTAGAATCTGCATCACCTGTCCACTGCCGAGTCCATAACCCTCTCCTGGCAGAAATGGACATTGCACTTATTTTAGATGCCAGCCGGCAAATATCCCTCTGTGCATCTCTCATGTATAAGACTGCGTCTTTAATATGCTCTACGGTTAGCAATATAGTGTCCCTGTCTAGGGTATCAATATTTTCCGACAAGGAATCTGACCACGCAGCTACAGCACTGCACATCCATGCTGAAGCAATAGCTGGTCTCAGTATAATACCTGTGTGTGTATATACAGACTTCAGGATAGCCTCCTGCTTCCTATCAGCAGGCTCCTTTAGGGCGGCCGTATCCGGAGACGGTAGTGCCACCTTCTTTGACAAGTGTGTGAGCGCTTTATCCACCCTAGGGGATGTTTCCCAACGTGACCTATCCTCTGGCGGGAAAGGGTACGTCATTAGTAACCTTTTAGAAATTACCAGTTTCTTATCGGGGGAAGCCCACGCTTCTTCACACACTTCATTTAATTCCTCAGATGGAGGAAAAACTACTGGTAGTTTTTTCTCTCCAAACATAATACCCTTTTTTGTGGTTCCTGGGGTAACATCAGAAATGTGCAACACATTTTTCATTGCCTCAATCATGTAACGTGTGGCCCTATTGGAAGTTACATTTGTCTCATCGTCGTCGACACTGGAGTCAGTATCCGTGTCGACATCTGTGTCTGCCATCTGAGGTAGCGGCCGTTTTAGAGCCCCTGATGGCTTTTGAGACGCCTGGGCAGGCACAGGATGAGAAGCCGGCTGTCCCATATTTGGTATGTCGTCAAACCTTTTATGTTAGGACTCGACACTGTCGCGTAATTCCTTCCACATAACCATCCACTCAGGTGTCGACCCCGCAGGGGGTGACATCACATTTATCGGCATCTGCTCCGCCTCCACATAAGCCTCATCAAACATGTCGACACAGCCGTACCGACACACCGCACACACACAGGGAATGCTCTGACAGAGGACAGGACCCCACAAAGCCCTTTGGGGAGACAGAGAGAGAGTATGCCAGCACACACCAGAGCGCTTTATAACACAGGGATGAACACTATAATGGAGTGATTTTCCCTTATAGCTGCTTATATATATACTGTTGCGCCTAAATTTAGTGCCCCCCCCTCTCTTTTTTACCCTTTGTAGTCTTGAAACTGCAGGGGAGAGCCTGGGAGCGATCCTTCCAGCGGAGCTGTGAGGGAAAAATGGCGCCAGTGTGCTGAGGGAGATAGCCCCGCCCCTTTTTCTGCGGGCTTCTCCCGCTTTTTTATGGATCCTGGCAGGGGTATTTTTCACATATATAGCCTCTAGGACTATATATTGTGATTATTTGCCAGCCAAGGTGTTAATATTGCTGCTCAGGGCGCCCCCCCCCCCCAGCGCCCTGCACCCATCAGTGACCGGAGTGTGAGGTGTGCATGAGGAGCAATGGCGCACAGCTGCAGTGCTGTGCGCTACCTTGTTGAAGAACAAAGTCTTCTGCCGCCGATTTTCAGGACCATCTTCTTGCTTCTGGCTCTGTAAGGGGGACGGCGGCGCGGCTCCGGGACCGGACGATCGAGGTCGGGCCCTGTGTACAATCCCTCTGGAGCTAATGGTGTCCAGTAGCCTAAGAAGCCCAAGCTAGCTGCAAGCAGGTAGGTTCGCTTCTTCTCCCCTTAGTCCCATGTAGCAGTGAGTCTGTTGCCAGCAGATCTCACTGAAAATAAAAAAACTAAAATATACTTTCTTTTCTAGGAGCTCAGGAGAGCCCCTAGTGTGCATCCAGCTCAGCCGGGCACAAGATTCTAACTGAGGACTGGAGGAGGGTCATAGAGGGAGGAGCCAGTGCACACCAGATAGACCAAAAGCTTTCTTTTAGTTGTGCCCAGTCTCCTGCGGAGCCGCTATTCCCCATGGTCCTTACGGAGTCCCAGCACCCACTTAGGACGTCAGAGAAAAGTTGATTGGCTGGTACTTTGGGGCTAATTCAGTAAGGATCATAAAAAGTACAAATTAGCAAAAACGGAAAATCTGCAACATATCTGAGACGAGATATGAGTGTCAGAAAAGAAAACCTATTGTTCTATCATAAACATCACTATGTTAGTGTAACAGGTAAGTACTGTGGATGTGTTGTGCAGGTGCAGGTGGACGTTCCTGGATTGTTCACCCAGAATCATCTCTTGGACTGGAACTCACTGAACACTAGGCAGAGGAACGAGGAACCCCAACCCCAGGGGACCCAATACAAAAGTCACCACACGTTAGGACGGTGACATATGAGATTTATTATTCAGGAACAGTTGATCACTGCTGGAAGATTAATTGATCAAAGGCAAATAACATCTCAAATATAAGGAAAGTAACACATACAAAGATATACAATACTGTTGTGAAGAGTATGACCATGTCACATAGTGCAATCAAACAAATCAGTATACCTTGTATATAAGCAGTACTATACTAGTAGCTTACAATATTCTATTATGCTCACATGGGGCAGTATAACTCTAGTGGTAACTATACTCTGCTTTACCTAAGCATACACTTAGTTTAAAGTAAGCCTGAAGTCAGCTGATAAATCAGTCTATAACACAGTTCAGAAGTGCTGAAAGTCAGACAGCACAAATACAACATAGGGCCACCAGTTCAATGAAAGATGGCATGCATACAGTACTCAGTCAATAAAGGGAAGCATGCATAAACTGATAGTTTTAGTAAAGTTTCCAGTCAAAGCAGTAAGGTTATAAGCACAGCTGGCAGTTGCAGGCTATATTAGTAGCTGAGGCTCTAAATAGCTAGAGTGTGTTTACAATACAGTTCAGTGTCACATAAAAGGTGCAGATAGATTGCAGGCAAGGTATAATAAAGCTGGCTGATAAAAGCTGTGGAGTGTCTAAAATACAGAAGGGATCTGCTCTTTCCTGTCACCCTGTTCACTAAGGCAGTTTAGAGTTTCTTTTTCTACCTGGCACCTGATTTTCCTGAGGTAAATTCTATCCAATAACAGTTGTATTGGTCATTAAATGGACTCCCCTGTTGAAAAGTACAATATTTAATACTGTCCAGTACTCTTAATAGCTGTGTCTGCCAAGTAAAAGGAAGAGCGTCTCTCTCTCTCATCTGACCCCTATTCAGCTGTGTATGCGGAGCTGGGTGACTCTGGGTTTCTAACTGAGGGCATTTACTGCAGTGTCTGTGCGTCAGAGGTAGGTACCTGTTATCAGCGGCCTCACCCACTCCCCCAAATCACCTGAGACCTTTCCCGGCAGCTTCTCTCAGTACTGGGCAGGCTGGTGTCACTGCAGCGGATGGCAGCTCTCACAGCAGTCTCCTCAGCGGCAGCTCCACTCTCCATGGCGTGTCTCCTCACAGTGGTCTCCTCAGTGGCAGCTCCACTCTCCATAGCGTGTTTCCTCTCACACACACTGGTGCAAACCCTGCCTCCTCTTTTTCCCGCTCTGCCACAGCCAATCAAAACTCCATCAGCCTTCTCACTCCCTCCTCCATTATAAGTAAGTCCAAGGGTCCTATTGCCTGTCTGCTCACTGGTCCTACTGTCATCTCCCAGGCAACAGCAGAAGGGAGTGTTAACCCCTTCAGCATTAACAGGATGGGTAGCAATCGAAGCTCAGCAAGGGGAAATTTAGGGGACCTTACTCAGAGCCGGCCCCAACCAATATGATGCCCTAGGCAAGATTTTGGCTGGTGCCTCCTAGCACCGTTGTTAGTTCTGCCTCTGACCCTGTGCCCCTTTCTCAGCACCATCACCACTCACCCATAGCAGTCCTCATTTTGGTGATCCTACCCCCTGTATTTTAAATAGGAACAGTGTGCATATTTGGCGCACAGCCCAAAAAGGGTGTGTTCTTGCTGGCCACACAATAGTACCCCCAGTTTAAATTACGCCACACAGTAGTGCAACTTTATTTACATTTTATCATGCAATAGTGTCCCTTATTCGTGTTACATCACATAGAAGTACCACTTTACCTTATGGGGGTAATTCCAAGTTGATCGCAGCAGGATTTGTGTTAGCAGTTGGGCAAAACCATGTGCACTGCAGGGGAGGCAGATATAACATGTGCAGAAAGAGTTAGATTTGGGTGGGTTATTTTATTTCTGTGCAGGGTAAATACTGGCTGCTTTACTTTTACACTGCAATTTAGATTGCAGATTTAACACACCACACCCAAATCTATCTCTCTCTGCACATGTTATATCTGCCTCCCCTGCAGTGCACATGGTTTTGCCCAACTGCTAACAGAAATCCTGCTGGGATCAACTTGGAATTACCCCCTATATACATTACTCCTCACAGTAGTGCCCCTTATTCACATTACACCACACGGAATTGCTACTTATTCACAATATATCACACCATATTGCTCTTTATTAGACCACACAGTAGTGCCCTTTCTATAAGTTAACCCACACAGTAGAGCACCTAACACACACAATGCCACAAATTAGTAATGCATTTATACACATAATACTACACAGTAATGCCCCTTACACATATGACACACATTACTAATGTCCTTATACAGATAATGACACACATAATACGCCTTACACATTATGCCAATCTTTATTAATGCCCTTATACACCTTATGACACACATAATGCCCCTTACACATATGCAGCACATTATTAATGTCCTTATACAGATAATGACATACATAATGCCCCTTACACATATGCCACACATTATTAATGTCCTTATACAGATAATGACACACATAGTACCCCTTACCCATGTGCCGCACATTATTAATGCATTTATACTCATGACACACATAATACCCCTTACATATGGCATATGTGTAAGGGGCATTATGTGTGTCATGTGTGTCATGAACACTATTGCACAACCTTTCCACCTGCACACAGCACTCACACGGCCGCTAACACTGTGACCTCTGCCTCTGTTTGTATACAGGTGTGTCCTCATACATCTTGCCTCAATATGTCATGCAGCAGGATGCCTGGCTTGAGTCAGCTGGCAGCTCTGCTAACATTAGGTGGCTTTTTTTTTAATGAAAATGCATCTTATTTGAATTACTATATGGATAGGATGCACAAGCAGCTTCGGCTGATTAAAATTATATGCATCATGCTTATATTATGTGTGCGACTGTGGCTGTATCTGCATACAAAATGCTACTTTAGTGATTTCCAGGGATATACGGTAGGATAGCGTTTCGTATGCAGATACAACCGCAGTCACACACAGAATATAGGCATGCCGCATATCATTCAAATCAGCAGAAGCTGCTTGTGCCCCTAGGCATTTGCCTAGTTTGCCTATGCCTAGGGCCGGCTCTGACCTTACTCATGTCTTACCCAGTCCAACAGTTGCCTGCAATGCATACCCTTTGTAGTACAAATTAACGTGGTCCAGTTCAGAGTGTCACATAAGCGTACGCAGGGGCCATGGTACTGCCCATGGCACAACCCTGTACCTGCAGAAAAAAATTATTATACATGAAAAAATTATTACATAAAATAAGTTCCAACATGTATAAAATGACATCAATCTTGTCTGCTGAAAAAGCACTTTTACTCAACAAAAATAGTTTAACCGCTTGAAGACCCAACTCATAGGAGATAGATGTATATAGATTTATACCATCAGTACCTACTAACCAGCTGTCATCAGAGACCTGTGAAATAGTGCCCAATCTATTAAAAAATGCAGTGGTATCAAGCAATAGGGTATCTTCCTTCTGTATTAATGGCTGCAGAATCGAATCAACAATAGTGGCTAAGGGTTGACGTAAAGAATCCCATGCAGACACTCTCGGTCAGCCAGGCAGGGGATTTAATCCATTATGAACTTTGGGGATGGTGTAAAATACAGGAATAAGAGGAAAAGAAGATATTAAAATAGACTTAATATCTTCAGAAATCAAACCAGTATCAACAGCTAAACATAAAATGTCCAGCAACTTTTTCCTGCATGCAACCGTAGGGTCAGAGGGTTACTTACGATAAACTGTTAAGTCCAGAAGTTGACGAAGGGCTTCCTTATGATAGTCCTGTAGATCCTGTAATATAATTGCCCCGCCCTTGTGGGTGGGGCGGATGACAAGATTTGTATTTTGCGACAATGGTTTTAAAGCTGCTTGTTCAATGGGCATCAAATTCGGGAGTGCAGTTCTAATACAGAAGAATGTACTGTATCATCCAGAATCCTCATGAACATCTTAATATTTGAATTATTTGAAACAGGATCGAATTTAGAACGTGCGCTAAACTTTTTTAATTGAGCTGGTATGTGATCCTTTGTGGTGCTACTGGTGCCAAAAAACTCCTTCAGCCTTAAACTTCTTGCTAACTCGTTCTTTTCTACTCCCCATGAGAACTTGTCAAAACAATTGGAGGGGACAAAGGAAAGTCCTTTAGACAACAAACTGTATTCCTCCACTGATAACTCATGACTGGATAAAGTAAATATCAGGTCTTTCTCAACAACGGAGGTCTTCCTGCATGCTGCTAGCCTCTTGTATTGATGACCTCTTTGCGTGTATTTAAGTTTGTATTTTCTCCTCGGCACCTGTTGGAACCTCAAGAGGGTCCCAAAGGGCCTGCAGGTGTATCTGATCTTTCGACTTCACTGTTTGAACTTGTGTTGTCCTGAGAAGTATCAGTGTTAAAACGAGAGGCAGGATGACTATTACATCAAGAGTAACCTCTAAAGAAAGGTCTTTTAGGGTTTTGGGAGGGGTTACCCAAAAGCCACTTATAGACATTGTGCTTTTTGTAGTCGGCCTCCACCTTTATCAACTTTTCTTTCATAAATTGTAATAATTCCTTTTTGTAGGTTGCTAATTGCTGCTTCAAGCTCTCCATCCAGTTCATGCTCTGGTCCAACGACAATGTTGGTAGATGGATACTTTCAAATTGTTGAATTTTATCCTTAATCAACTGTAACGCCTTAGTTGAATGTTCGATCACTAGCACCATTAAATCGAAAGAACAGCGATTTAAAATCCCCACCCAGCACTTACAAAATTGGGGGTCGTGACATCCAATTGTAGGGCAGTTGTGTACACGGAAACCCCAGGGGATTTTCTTAGATTTAAAGTAATCGCTTAACGAAAAGCCATGAAGGAAGAAGTCGATCTCCTTTTTCTTTAAACGTGAAAGACCTCTGTAAACAATTTCAGGAGTGGAAGATTCCATCTCATCATTCATGCCCATATTATACAGTATGGTTTAAATTTCAGCTTCAGAGAAGGTGTACGTATCCCCAATAGGAAAATGAAATTGTGGAAATGGAGAGATCCATATCCTCCACAAGTTCAGCCATAATGCGATTACTAATTAATACGTAAATCCAATGCAAATGTAGACAGATGGAATATACCGATGCTCGTTTATTCCCACAATGTCCATAAGAAAGTCTCCTCTATTAAATCTTTTTAATGCAACCACGTTTGTAGATTTCATGTTCCATAGAATACACCATCGAATCAGGATCCAGTGCTTAAAAAAGTGTAGTGCCCAAAGGAATATATATGATCGTATCACAGTCCGGTAATTAAAAACAAATATGCTACTGAAATCAACAGCATAGCAGTATCCACATTGAATGGCACATGTATTTAAGAGATGGCTGTGTGCGTAGACAGGCTGTGTGCCTAGAACATAGATAATCCTTGGCATCCAGCAGTGATAGATTATCTATGTTCTATTTTGACCATTTACTATGCTGTTACTGTGTAGAGCCTCCTGAGGAAGGCCCGGTGTGGGCCGAAAGCGCTTGAGAATACTATTTCATGTCACCAAGTGGACTATGTAACGTATATCATAAGAAATGAAAAAATTATTTTGCATATTTGAGAGAAGTCTGGAGAGTGCCTCTTTAAAATATTTTCTATAAGTACAATACTTTTGTATTGGAGTGGACACCCCAGCTGTTGGTTGATATAAAGATGCGAGTGCGACCCTTTCTGGATTTATATATATATATATATATATATATATCCATAGACAAAAAACCTTACGGTTTCACATGTCCCATTAAGGCTTCTTAGACATGATCGAAATTTCAGAAACCTGTTGTAACTCTTCCACTCAAACTCCAAAAAGCAATGAAATTCCGATCATTAAGGCTGACGCCTTAATGGACGTGTTCCTTGCGCAATACAGATATGGTATGCCATCACAGCCTGTGGGTAAGTACAGACTCAGCACTCTCACAGAGTGAGATTGCTGTCACTCACACAATGGTGGAGCTGCTAATTCACAGATTTGTGTGCTCATTGGAATACACACATGCAGTCTATGCAACTGAAGGTCTGAGCAGTTTTGTGGTGCTCCCATCCCACACAGTGCCCACAACCATCCCATTCGGTCACCACAACAATCCCACCGTGTTACAACAGCTTCTCACTCCATACATCCATCTCACTTAGGGGTAAATTTACTAAGGTCCCGATTTTGACCGAGATGCCGTTTTTTCATCAAAGTGTCATCTCGGTAATTTACTAAACTCAAATCACGGCAGTGATGAGGGCATTCGTAATATTTGGAAGTCCTAGGAAAAAAATCACAAATGAATACACCATCGGTCAAAACGCGGCTGTTTAAGTATGAATCTCGGTCATTTACTAAGAAGTGCAAAGCAAAAAAAAACAAAACACTGCCGTGAAAAATTACAACTCGTAAAAAAGTGCTTAAAAAAAACAGACCTGACGTCATCGCGCATCGCACAGCAAAGGTCCTCTACACGAAGGGAAACTAGACCGTAGCGTCTAGTTTCCCTTCATGGAGAGGGCCTTTGCTGTGCGGTGCGCGATGACGTCATCGCGCACCGCACAACTAAGGTCCTTTCAATGAAGGGAAACTAGACGCTACGCGTCTGGTTCCCTTCAAAGCGGGGGGGCACAGCAGGGCACTGCGGGGGGCACAGTGGCGGATCTTGCCCTGGTGCGGCGCCCTCCGGATGGCACCGGCGCCCTCCGAAAGACGGCGCCCCGGGCAAAAGTACCGCTTGCCCGTGGCAAGAACCGCCACTGTGTCCACAACAGGCAGCAGTATAATGAGTCAGACAAACTCATTACACGCTGCCCACTGCTGCGCCGCATGCCCTCGATGGAGGAAGCCTAGATGCGGTCCCCAGCTGCAGCGAGGGAGAAGGGTGATCACATAACCCTTCAACCCGGCACCTCACAATCAGCTGGGGATCTGCAGTAGCTTCATCTCTCTCTTCCTCTCCCTCTCTGGCAGCACAGCAGCCCCTCTGGGTCCCATGTAGCTCTGCCCCCCTGCTCACAGTTCACTCGGCCTCTCCTGATTAAAAAGAAAATAAGAGCCTGACCTGCTGCTCAGATGCGAGGAGGGGACGGGCGGTAGGTCCTCTGTGAGTGCACTACACAGCAAAATTAACTGACTCCTCACAACAGTGTGGACTGCGGGCGACGTCAGACGCCAATTTGGGTGTGCTTGCCGCACTACCTGCCCATCAAGCCCAACGTGGTGCCATGGTGCCAGCCCCGCCCACTATACGGATTCCATTTTGTATTAGGAATCCTATAACAGCATTCCGACATCCCTCCCTATGACGCTGCCATCCATTACTGCCGCTCTCATACATCCGTACACCGCCGCTCTCATACATCCGCACACTGCCGCTCTCACACAACTGTACACTGCTGCTCTCATACATCCATACACTGCCGCTCTCATACATCCGTACAACCCCGCTCTCATACATCCGTACAACCCCGCTCTCATACATCCGCACACTGCCGCTCTCATACATCCACACACTGCCGCTCTCATACATCCACACACCGCCGCTCTCATACATCCGTACAACCCCGCTCTCATACAGCCGCACACTGCCGCTCTCATACAGCCGCACACTGCCGCTCTCATACAGCCGCACACTGCCGCTCTCATACAGCCGCACACTGCCGCTCTCATACAGCCGCACACTGCCGCTCTCATACAGCCGCACACTGCCGCTCTCATACAGCCGCACACTGCCGCTCTCATACAGCCGCACACCGCCGCTCTCATACAGCCGCACACTGCCGCTCTCATACAGCCGCACACTGCCGCTCTCATACAGCCGCACACTGCCGCTCTCATACAGCCGCACACCGCCGCTCTCATACAGCCGCACACCGCCGCTCTCATACAGCCGCACACCGCCGCACTCATACATCCGCACACCGCCGCACTCATACATCCACACACCACCGCACTCATACATCCACACACCACCGCACTCATACATCCACACACCACCGCACTCATACATCCACACACCGACGCAGTTATACAGCCGTACACTGCCGCTCTCATACAGCCGTTCACTGCCGCTCTCATACATCCGCACACTGCCGCACTCATACAGCCGCACACTGCCGCTCTCATACAGCCGCACACTGCTGCTCTCATACAGCCGTACACTGCCGCTCTCATACAGCCGTACAACCCCGCTCTCATACAGCCGCACACTGCCGCACTCTTACAGCCGCACACTGCCGCACTCTTACAGCCGCACACTGCCGCTCTCATACATCCACACACCGCCGCACACCACCACACGCATACAGCCGCACACCATCGCACTCATACAGCCGCACACCGACGCAGTTATACAGCCGTACATTGCCGCTCACATACATCCGCACACTGCCGCTCTCATACATCCGCACACTGCCGCTCTCATACATCCGCACACTGCCGCTCTCATACATCCGCACACTGCCGCTCTCATACATCCGCACACTGCCGCTCTCATACATCCGCACACTATCGCTCTCATACATCCAACCACTTCCACTCACATCTATACATACATAGCCTCCATACATCTACACATCCAATCCCCGCGCAAGGGAACACTGAAATCACTATCACTTTTCCCCGGGGTGTGACCACAGCCAGCCACTACTCCGGCCACCTTCTTGTGACACCAAAATGCATCTTACCTATCATCAGGGTGGTGCTGCTGCTGGGGGCGGGTTGCTGCCTCAGTCTCCTGGTTGGTGCTGCGATTGGAGGGGGTACTGCTTCCCTGTGCTGCCACTGTCTCCCGGATCATCGTGCCGCTGGCTGAATTGCAGCTTGACGCTACTGCTTCCGGGAGTAACAGCTTCCTGACTGTTGTTGCTGGTGGCTGCCTACTGCTCATTGCCGCCGGAACACTGACCGGCTCGGCAGTGATGCTGGCGGAGGAGTAGTGGCGGTGGGGTGGGGGGTGCCTGCTCCCTTCCCTCGAGCATGCCGCAGTGCAAAAAAATAAATAATAAATAGAGAGCATACCAGGGTGAGAGTCTGTATGGATCACAGTGATTACACGGGGCGCAGCATAAGGACACCTTGCTGTGAGGGGCTCTGCCCACACAGATTGCTGCACCCTCTCTGATGTCAGCCGCAGCCCTCTCGTTCTCTGGGCGGCCAGTTCCAGTGTGAGGTAGGAGAGGAAGAGAACACACAGGAGAGCAGCTCTGATATATAACAGAGGTGGAAGTTCTATAGGCAGCAGAGACGGAGACCAGCCAGCCAGTCTCCCAGTGCCCTGATCACTACACGCCACCAGCACAGCATTACAGGAGGGTCCTATAGTGCTGCCCTGAGCTAACAGGTGTGTGTACCAAGTGTACCCCATACAGTGTGCTGCGCCCTGGTGTCTCTGAGAGGGGTGAGGTCACCGTGCTGCTTTAGTATATGGCTTTTCCTTAGTACTGTACGTTACAGCCCTGCACTAGTAGTGGCAACTCTGCCCTATGTGAACCTGTGAGGTTATTTTTCTATTTACAGAATAACCGGGGAGAAGGCGGCCATATTGCGGCTCTCAAGTGAAGGCCCTCTAGTACACCCCCTGCTGGCGGCCACTGCGCAGGCGCAACAAATTGAAATGCCCTATCTCTATAATGGGGCATATTTCTCTTAATTAAAAAAAACCTGTAACTTTCTGAAAAACCACAACCCCAAAAGGCACTTCACTGGGACATGCTCTATCTAATAAAACAAACCCCAAGTCTTATTTTTATACATATATACATACTGCACACACACTCATGTATATACATGCATATACATGTATACACAAATACACGTATGTACATGTTTATGTATGTATAATACACTGATAGAGTACATTATATTTATGAATTAATTGCTTCCAGATTCTGCAGCAGCATCATCAGCACCACCAGTGTTACTCACAGTCACTTCACACTGACTGCTGCACAACACATCACTAAATTTCCGGGCCGCCCGCCACCTGGTGAAGAGACATGGGAGATGAAGGACCAGCAGTGCCACGTTGAGCGGAAGTATTGTGAATTAGTTACCCACACACTCCTTGTGACACCTGCTCTCCGTCTGCCCTCCCACCCGCCGCCTGCCGTCCGGAACCCGCACTGACAAGTAAGTCTCAGCAGAATGTGTCTGCCAGCAGCTCCCAGTCCCTCCTAGAGGAACACTGCCAGTGGTGTGGCGGCCGCGGCACACTAGGACTGAGAGACCGCAGCAGGAGGAAAGCACAGGTGGGCGGGAGGAGAGCATGGGCGGACATCACCACGTCACATTGCAAGGTGACGCCAGTCCCCCCAGTGAGGCCGCCGACGAATGCACTCAGCATAGTATTAGCAGCAGGCAGAGGGGGGGCGGGTGCAGCGGTGGTGGGAGGTACGGAAATGAGCTGCAGGCTAGGCTCCACCGATCACACACTCAACGATCACTGTGCTACAGCAAGCGTGGCGTGCAGCGGTGCTGGACATTAGGGAGTGCCTGTGCGCACCTGGCACCCCCTGTACGCACGCCTATGCGCTACCACCCCCCATATGCCACACTACATCACTATGCTACAGCCCTCCAATATGCTGCACTTCATAATTACACTATACCCCCCATACAACATACTACATCACCACACTACACTACTCACAATAAAATTAAAACATCCCAGTTCCTCATTCTTAATGAGCTCACGCGAGTTCTCTCCCCAACGGAGCTCCAGACCAAGTAACAATGAAGACACCAGCAGCGTGTAGGGGGCAGGCCTGGTCCACTTGTCAGGAGAGAGCAGTCACAGGAGGGTAAGAAGGGGGCGGGGCCTAGTCCTACAGACGGGAGAGAGCACACACAGGAGAGAGCAAGGTACAGGGGTAGAAGGGGACGGCTGATGTGAAGAAGGGGGCGGAGCCTATTCTTACAGGCTTTCAAAATTCGACTTTAAAATTCGACATTTGACAAATTCGACTTTTCTGCAATGGTACAAATGCGGCAATTCGACAAAAGTATATTCAATTGAAGTTTGTAAATTCGACAACAGTGCTTTTAAACAGTAAATTCGTCATTTTCAATCCGCCACACTTTGCTGGCGGAATCTAATAAAAAAAAATTAAAAACATGTTTTTTTTTGCAGTTTTTTTTTTTGGTAATAGCATATCTATTTATATTAGAAGGGATTAGGTACTTGGTTTGTCTTTTTTGGAGGCACAAGTATTATTTATATATTTTTTAAAATATTATTTATTTTTTAAATGGAATGTGAAAAACCCGGAAAAAAAATTGCGTGGGTCCCCCCTCCAAAGCATAACCAGCCTCGGGCTCTTCGAGCCGGTCCTGGTTCTAAAAATCCGGGGGGAAAACGGACAGGGGATCCTCCGTATTTTTAAAACCAGCACCGGGCTCTGCGCCTGGTGCTGGTGCAAAAAATACGGGGGACAAAAACAGTAGGGGTCCCCCGTATTTTTTACACCAGCATCGGGCTCCACTAGCTGGACAGATAATGCCACAGCCGGGGGTCACTTTTATACAGTGCCCTGCGGCCGTGGCATTAAATATCCAACTAGTCACCCCTGGCCGGGGTACCCTGGGGGAGTGGGGACCCCTTCAATCAAGGGGTCCCCCCCCCCAGCCACCCAAGGGCCAGGGGTGAAGCCAGGGGTGAAGCCCGAGGCTGTCCCCCCCATCCAAGGGCTGCGGATGGGAGGCTGATTGCCTTGAGAAAATTTAAAGAATATTGTTTTTTCTAGTAGTACTACAAGTCCCAGCAAGCCTCCCCCGCAAGCTGGTACTTGGAGAACCACAAGTACCAGCATGCAGGAGAAAAACGGGCCCGCTGGTACCTGTAGTTCTACTGGAAAAATAATACCCAAATAAAAACAGGACACAGACACTGTGAAAGTATAACTTTATTTCACACCTGCCGACACACACATACTTACCTATGTTGACATGAAGCAGTCGGTCCTCTTCTCCAAGTAGAATCCACGGGTACCTGAAAAATAAGAATTTACTTACCGATAATTCTATTTCTCGTAGTCCGTAGTGGATGCTGGGGACTCCGTAAGGACCATGGGGGATTAGCGGCTCCGCAGGAGACTGGGCACATCTAAAGAAAGCTTTAGGACTAGCTGGTGTGCACTGGCTCCTCCCCCTATGACCCTCCTCCAAGCCTCAGTTAGGATACTGTGCCCGGACGAGCGTACACAATAAGGAAGGATCTTGAATCCCGGGTAATACTCATACCAGCCACACCTATCACACCGTATAACTTGTGATCTGAACCCAGTTAACAGCATGATAACAGAGGAGCCTCTAGAAAAGATGGCTCACTACAGCAATAACCCGATCTTTTTGGTAACAATAACTATGTACCAGTATTGCAGACAATCCGCACTTGGGATGGGCGCCCAGCATCCACTACGGACTACGAGAAATAGAATTATCGGTAAGTAAATTCTTATTTTCTCTAACGTCCTAAGTGGATGCTGGGGACTCCATAAGGACCATGGGGATTATACCAAAGCTCCCAAACGGGCAGGAGAGTGCGGATGACTCTGCAGCACCAATTGAGAGAAACTCCAGGTCCTCCTCAGCCAGGGTATCAATTTTGTAGAATTTTACAAACGTATTTGCTCCTGACCAAGTAGCTGCTCGGCAAAGTTGTAAAGCCGAGACCCCTCGGGCAACCGCCCAAGATGAGCCCACCTTCCTTGTGGAGTGGGCATTTACAGATTTTTTGGCTGTGGCAGGCCTGCCACAGAATGTGCAAGCTGAATTGTACTACAAATCCAACGAGCAATAGTCTGCTTAGAAGCAGGAGCACCCAGCTTGTTGGGTGCATACAGGATAAACAGCGAGTCAGTTTTCCTGACTCCAGCCGTCCTGGATATTTTCAGGGCCCTGACAACATCTAGCAACTTGGAGTCCTCCAAGTCCCTAGTAGCCGCAGGCACCACAATAGGTTGGTTCAGGTGAAACGCTGAAACCACCTTAGGGAGAAACTGAGGACGAGTCCTCAATTCCCCCTGTCCGAATGGAAAATCAGATAAGGGCTTTTACAGGATAAAGCCGCCAATTCTGACACGCGCCTGGCCCCGGCCAGGGCCAACAGCATGACCACTTTCCATATGAGATATTTTAACTCCACAGATTTAAGTGGTTCAACCCAATGTGACTTTTGGAAACCAAAACCTACATTGAGATCCCAAAGTGCCCCTGGAGGCACAAAAGGAGGCTGTATATGCAGTACCCCTTTTACAAACGTCTGAACTTCAGGGACTGAAGCTAGTTCTTTTTGAAAGAAAATTGACAGGGCCGAAATTTGAACCTTAATGGACCCCAATTTCAGGCCCATAGACACTCCTGTTTGCAGGAAATGTAGGAATCGACCCAGTTGAATTTCCTCCGTCGGGCCTTACTGGCCTCGCACCACGCAACATATTTTCGCCAAATGCGGTGATAATGTTTTGCGGTTACATCCTTCCTGGCTTTGATCAGGATAGGGATGACTTCATCCGGAATGCCTTTTTTCCTTCAGGATCCGGCGTTCAACCGCCATGCCGTCAAACGCAGCCGCGGTAAGTCTTGGAACAGACAGGGTCCATGCTGGAGCAGGTCCCTTCTTAGAGGTAGAGGCCACGGATCCTCCGTGAGCATCTCTTGAAGTTCCGGTTACCAATTCCTTCTTGGCCAATCCGGAGCCACGAATATAGTGCTTACTCCTCTCCATCTTATCAATCTCAGTACCTTGGGTATGAGAGTTAGAGGAGGGAACACATACACTGACTGGTACACCCACGGTGTTACCAGAGCATCTACAGCTATTGCCTGAGGGTCCCTTGACCTGGCGCAATACCTGTCGAGTTTTTCCCAACGGTTTATAATCATGTGGAAGACTTCTGGGTGAAGTCCCCACTCTCCCGGGTGGAGGTCGTGTTGAGGAAGTCTGCTTCCCAGTTGTCCACTCCCGGAATGAATACTGCTGACAGTGCTATCACATGGTTTTCCGCCCAGCGAAAAATCCTTGCAGCTTCTGCCATTGCTCCTGCTTCTTGTGCCACCCTTGTTTGTTTACGTGGGTGACTGCCGTGATGTTGTCCGACTGGATCAACACCGGCTGACCTTGAAGCAGAGGTCTTGCTAAGCTTAGAGCATTGTAAATGGCCCTCAGCTTTAGGATATTTATGTGAAGTGACGTCTCCAGGCTAGACTATAAGCCCTGGATATTCCTTCCCTGTGTGACTGCTCCCCAGCCTCGCAGGCTGGCATCCGTGGTCACCAGGACCCAGTCCTGAATGCCGAATCTACGGCCCTCTAGAAGATGAGCACTCTGCAACCACCACAGGAGGGACACCCTTGTCCTTGGTGACAGGGTTATCCGCTGATGCATCTGAAGATGCGACCCGGACCATTTGTCCAGCAGGTCCCACTGGAAAGTTCTTGCGTGGAATCTGCCGAATGGGATTGCTTCGTAGGAAGCCACCTTTATACCCAGAACCCTTGTGCATTGATGCACTGAGACTTGGCTCGGTTTTAGGAGGTTCCTGACTATCTCGGATAACTCCCTGGCTTTCTCCTCCGGGAGAAACACCTTTTTCTGGACTGTGTCCAGGATCATCCCTAGGAACAGAAGACAAGTTGTCGGAACCAGCTGCGATTTTGGAATATTGAGAATCCAATCGTGCTGCCGCAACACTACCTGAGATAGTGCTACACCGACCTCCAGCTGTTCCCTGGATCTAACCCTTATCAGGGAATCGTCCAAGTAAGGGATAACTAATATTCCCTTCCTTCGAAAGAATATCATCATTTCGGCCATTACCTTGGTAAAGACCCGGGGTGCCGTGGACCATCCATACGGCAGCGTCTGAACTGATAGTGACAGTTCTGTACCATAAACCTGAGGTACCCTTGATGAGAAGGGTACATTTTTTACATGAAGGTAAGCATCCTTGATGTCCCGAGACATCATGTAGTCCCCTTCTTCCAGGTTCGCAATCACTGCTCTAAGTGACTCAATCTTGAATTTGAACCTCTGTATGTAAGTGTTCAAAGATTTTAGATTTATAATCGGTCTCACCAAGCCGTCCGGCTTTGGTACCACAACAGTGTGGAATAATACCCCGTTCCCTGTTGCAGGAGGGGTACCTTGATTATCACCTGCTGGGAATACAGCTTGTGAATGGCTTCCAAAACTATCTCCCTGTCAGAAGGAGACATCGGTAAAGCCGACTTTAGGAAACGGCGAGGGGGAGACGTCTCGAATTCTAATTTGTACCCCTGAGTATCACCTGAAGGATCCAGGGGTCTACTTGCGAGTGAGCACACTGCGCGCTGAAATTCATTGAGACGGGCCCCCCACCGTGCCTGATTCTGCTTGTAAAGCCCCAGCGTAATACTGAGGGCTTGGCAGAGGCGGGAGAGGGTTTCTGTTCCTGGGAACTGGCTGATTTCTGCAGCCTTTTTCCTCTCCCTCTGTCACGGGGCAGAAAAGAGGAACCTTTTGCCCGCTTGTCCACGAAAAGACTGCGCCTGATAATACGGCGTCTTCTCATGATGAGAGGCGACCTGGGGTACAAACGTGGATTTCCCAGCTGTTGCCGTGGCCACCAGGTCTGAAAGACCGACCCCAAATAACTCCTCCCCTTAATAAGGCAATATTTCCAAATGCCTTTTGGAATACGCATCACCTGATCACTGACGTGTCCATAACCCTCTACTGGTAGAAATGGACAACGTACTTAGACTTGATGCCAGTCGGCAAATATTCCGCTGTGCATCACGCATATATAGAAATGCATCTTTAAAATGCTCTATAGGCAATAATATACTGTCCCTATCTAAGGTAACAATATTTTCAGTCAGGGAATCCGACCACGCCAACCCAGCACTGCACATCCAGGCTGAGGCGATTGCTGGTCGCAGTATAACACCAGTATGTGTGTAATACATTTTAGGATATCCTCCTGCTTTCTATCAGCAGGATCCTTAAGGGCGGCCATCTCAGGAGAGGGTAGAGCCCTTGTTCTTACCAGCGTGTGAGCGCTTTATCCACCCTAGGGGGTGTTTCCCAACGCGCCCTAACCTCTGGCGGGAAAGGATATAATGCCAATAACATTTTTATCAGTTGTTATCGGGGGAAACCCACGCATCATCACACACCTCATTTAATTTCTCAGATTCAGGAAAACTACAGGTAGTTTTTCCTCACCGAACATAATACCCCTTTTTGGTGGTACTCGTATTATCAGAAATGTGTAAAAACATTTTTCATTGCCTCAATCATGTAACGTGTGGCCCTACTGGAAGTCACATTTGTCTCTTCACCGTCGACACTGGAGTCAGTATCCGTGTCGGTGTCTATATCTGCCATCTGAGGTAACGGGCGCTTTAGAGCCCCTGACGGCCTATGAGACGTCTGGACAGGCACAAGCTGAGTAGCCGGCTGTCTCATGTCAACCACTGTCTTTTATACAGAGCTGACACTGTCACGTAATTCTTCCAACAGTTCATCCACTCAGGTGTCGACCCCCTAGGGGGTGACATCACTATTACAGGCAATCTGCTCCGTCTCCACATCATTTTTCTCCTCATACATGTCGACACCAACGTACCGACATACAGCACACACACAGGGAATGCTCTGATAGAGGACAGGACCCCACTAGCCCTTTGGGGAGACAGAGGGAGAGTTTGCCAGCACACACCAGAGCGCTATATATATACAGGGATAACCTTATATAAGTGTTTTTCCCCTTATAGCTGCTGTATTGTTTATACTGCGCCTAATTAGTGCCCCCCTCTCTTTATTTAACCCTTTCTGTAGTGTAGTGACTGCAGGGGAGAGACAGGGAGCTTCCCTCCAACGAAGCTGTGAGGGAAAATGGCGCCAGTGTGCTGAGGAGATAGGCTCCGCCCCATTATCGGCGGCCTTATCTCCCATTTTTTGTGTATTTTTGGCATGGGTTAAATGCATCCATATAGCCCAGGAGCTATATGTGATGCATCTTTTACCATTTAAGGTATTTTTATTGCGTCTCAGGGCGCCCCCACCCAGGGCCCTGCACCCTCAGTGACCGGAGTGTGAAGTGTGCTGAGAGCAATGGCGCACAGCTGCGGTGCTGTGCGCTACCTTTTTGAAGACAGGACGTCTTCTGCCGCCGATTTTCCGGATCTCTTCAGGCTTCTGGCTCTGTAAGGGGGCCGGCGGCGCGGCTCTGGGACCCATCCAGGCTGGGCCTGTGATCGTCCCTCTGGAGCTAATGTCCAGTAGCCTAAGAAGCCCAATCCACTCTGCACGCAGGTGAGTTCGCTTCTTCTCCCCTTAGTCCCTCGATGCAGTGAGCCTGTTGCCAGCAGGACTCACTGAAAATAAAAAACCTAAAACTAACTTTTCACTAAGCAGCTCAGGAGAGCCACCTAGTGTGCACCCTTCTCGTTCGGGCACAGAAATCTAACTGAGGCTTGGAGGAGGGTCATAGGGGGAGGAGCCAGTGCACACCAGCTAGTCCTAAAGCTTTCTTTAGATGTGCCCAGTCTCCTGCGGAGCCGCTAATCCCCCATGGTCCTTACGGAGTCCCCAGCATCCACTTAGGACGTTAGAGAAATAAAAGATAATTATACTCACCTGATCCAGGTTCCAGATTAAATCCACGTACTTGGCAAAACAACAAACCGAACACCCGGACCAGACGGACTGAAAGGGGTCCCATGTTTACACGTGCGTATACGTACATACGTGTGTGTGTCAGGAGCCGTGCGTGTTCATACATGTGTGTGTGTGTGTCAGGAGCCACGCGCGTGTGTGTGTGTGTGTGTGTGTCAGGAGCCATGCGTGTGCATACATGTGTGTGTGTCAGGTGCCGTACGTACGTACGTACGTACGTACGTACGTACGTACGTACGTGTGTGTCAGGTGCCGCACGTGTATGTGTGTGTGTGTGTTAAATTCCGCGTACGTACGTACGTACGTACGTATGTGTGTGCCTGCAGCCGCGCGTGTACATACATGTGTGTGTGTGTGTGTGTGTCAGGTGCTGTACGTGTATGTGTGTGTCTCAGGTGCTGCACGTGTATATGTGTGTATCTCAGGTGCTGCATTTGTATGCGTCAGCTGCCACGTGGGTGTCAGGTGTTAAGCGTGTATGTGTTTGTGTTGCATCTGTATGTGTGTGACTGTCAGGTGCTACACGTGTATGTGTGTGTCAGGTGCTGCATGTATATATGTGTGTGTTAGGTGCTGTTCATGTGTGTGGGAGTGGCAGGTGCTACATGTGTATATATGTGTGAGTGGCAGGTGCTGCGTGTGTATACGAGTGTGTGTGAGGTGCTGCGAGTGTATGTGTGTGTTAGGTACTCTGAGTGTATATGATTGTGTGTCAGGTGCTGTGCGTGTGTGCGTTAAATGCCACATGTATGTATGTGTGTCAGGTGCTGCGTGTGTGTGTGGGTGTGTCAGGTGCTGCATGTCTGTGTGTGTGGGTGTGTCAGGTGCTGCATGTGTGTGTGAGTGTGTCTGTCAGGTGCTGCATGTGTGTGTCAGGTGCTGCATGTCTGCGTGTGTGTGTCAGGCGCTGCATGTCTGTGTGTCAGGTGCTGCGTGTGTGTGTGTGTGTGTGTGTGTGTCAGGTGCTGTGTGTGTGTGTGTGTGTGTCAGGTGCTGCGTGTGTGTGTGTGTGTGTCAGGTGCTGCGTGTCTGTGTCAGGTGCTGCGTGTCTGCGTGTGTGTGTCAGGTGCTGCGTGTCTGCGTGTGTGTGTCAGGTGCTGCGTGTGTGTGTCAGGTGCTGCGTGTCTGCGTGTGTGTGTCAGGTGCTGCGTGTGTGTGTGTGTCAGGCGCTGCATGTCTGTGTGTCAGGTGCTGCGTGTGTGTGTGTGTGTCAGGTGTTGTGTGTGTGTGTGTGTGTGTGTGTCAGGTGCTGCGTGCCGTGTGCGTGTGTCAGGTGCATGAGTGTGCGTGTGTCAGGTGCGTGAGTGTGTGTGTGTGTGTCAGGTGCGTGAGTGTGTGTGTGTCAGGTGCGTGAGTGTGTGTGTGTGTCAGGCGCTGCGTGTCTGTGTGTGTCAGGCGCTGCGTGTCTGTGTGTGTCAGGGGCTGCGTGTCTTTGTGTGTCAGGCGCTGCGTGTCTGTGTGTGTCAGGCGCTGCGTGTGAGTGTGTGCGTGAGTGTCAGGTCCGTGTGAGTGTCAGGTGCTGCGTCTGTGTGTGTGTGTCAGGCGCTGCGTGTGCGTGTGTCAGGCGCTGCAGGGAGGGGGGACGGACAGACAGCAGGGAGGGTGGGGGGGGACGGACAGCAGGGAGGGCGGGGGGGAACGGACACACAGCAGGGAGGGCGGGGGGGGAACGGACACACAGCAGGGAGGAGGAGGGGGGGTGGCCGGACACAGCGGGAGGAGGGGGGGGGTGGCCGGACACAGCGGGAGGAGGGGGGGTGGCCGGACACAGCGGGAGGAGGGGGGGGTGGCCGGACACAGCGGGAGGAGGGGGGGGGTGGCCGGACACAGCGGGAGGGGGGACGGGGGACGGACACAGCGGGAGGGAGGGGGGGTGGACGGACACAGCGGGAGGGGGGGGTGGACGGACACAGCGGAAGGAGGGGAGGGTGGCCGGACACACAGCAGGGAGGGCGGGGGGGGGGACACACTGCAGGGAGGAGGGGGGGGGACACACAGCAGGGAGGGCAAGGGGGGGGGCGACGGACACACAGCAGGGAGGGCGAGGGGGGGGAGACGGACACACAGCAGGGAGGGCGAGAGGGGGAGGGGGGGTGACTGGTGACCATAGAGACCTTGATAAATACCGCATACTGCAGGGAGGGAGGGCCGGACACAGCGGGAGGAGGAGGAGGGAGGAGTGGCCGGACACAGCTGCCCGAGACGCCTCCTACTGCCAGCCGCACCACAGACGCGGGGAGGAGACGCAGGCAGCCACCAGGGAAGGTCCGGCGGGCGGCCGGGCACACAGCGGGAGGGAGGGTAGGGTGGCCGGACACGCGGGGGAGAAGTGGAAGCTGGGTACACAGCGGTGGGCTGCCTGACAGAACTCACCCAGTGCTACGCAGCTCCGGCGATCTCCTCCCGCTTCATGGACCTCAATGAACTCACACGCCGGGAACCGCTGGCTGTCCTCCTGCAGCTCCACGTGACTCCTTCCCGCTCTGTCTCCTCGTGCCCAACTGCCAGAGCTACTCTCTGTACACCCCCTGCTGGCGGTCACTGCGCAGGCGCAACAAATTGAAATGCCCTATCTCTATAATGGGGCATATTTCTCTTAATTAAAAAAACCCTATAACTTTCTGAAAAACCACAACCCCAAAAGGCACTACACTGGGGCATACTCTATCTAGTAAAACAAACCCCAAGTCTTAATTCGTCCTCTATCCTGAGTTATGCCTTCCCAAAAAAATCTTCATTCACTCTATGGGAAAACGTTGTCAAAAAGCCACAGAGGGAGTGGCAGAAAAAAACTGACAGTTGGAACTTTGGCTTACTCCCAATTCCTCATTTTTTATTATTTTGCCCTGAAATTTGGCATGCAGCAGCGGGTGACGATTCTACGCGTCCATGCCAAATTTCAGCTCAGTACGTCTAATCAGTTTTGAGGTGTAGCCCCTCAAACACCATGCCCCCATCTCAGAAGTTCCCTATGGGAGAATTCCGTTTGTTCGATTCAGCCTTAATATAGGGGCACGACCGTGCCCTTATAATATATCACTTAAGTACTGAGAATATAAACATGGACTACAGTGCTGGCATTTGAAAATGTTGTCAAATTTATTATTGAGAAATAACATTTTGAAATGATGGCGACACTTTAGAATGGGCAGGACAGCCAAACACACAAACACAGACAGATAAGCAATTATAAAATCATTTTCAAGAAGTTTTTGAAGAGAACGAAACCGGTCGATCTCTACTGTGGAGTACTTGCATATATTTACTCACTGCCAAATACGAGCGAATTCTACTGCTACCAGATGTTAAGCCATTTCAAACTGATGAGATCAAGCATAAACAAACCTCTATAGTGGCCGCGTTATTCCTGACCAGCCCGGAGACAGACTGGAAGATTAACAGGGGAAACCTGCAGATGGCCAGCGCTCATACAAGGTACACTGCTTCTAAGCATTAAACTCTCATGTTGAAGAATCTAAGGCTCACTTACTCCTAAACCATCTAGGGGTAACGGCTGCAGCCACTAATATTGTATAAATAATATATACCTTGGACCTGGATTGATGGATGTAAGACCTTAAAACTCAGCTTTGGGTGAACATATTAACCATAATCCTGCTGGTAGAAAGGGATCAGTACTAAATCCCGCTGGACGGGATCCCGGCGGTCAAAATCCCAATGCCGGAATCCCGACCACACAATCCCGACAGGGTTGATGAGCGGAACGCAGCCCCTTGTGGGCTCGCTTCGCTCGCTACGCTCGGCACACTATTATATTCTCCCTCTATGGGTGTCGTGGACACCCATGGAGGGAGAATATGTCGGGATTGTGCCGGTCAGTATTCTGGCGTCGGTATTTCGACCGCCGGGATTCTGTCCGGCGGGATCTTGACCGCATCCCGGTAGAAAGGACTATGATATAAGCATTGAACACTGCAGTGTCTATACCTAAATATACTTAAGGATTATATATCCACAAATTAAGTAAATCTGCATACTCCAGACTATACTCCATAGCAAATGTGAAAGCTCTTTCTAAATGTTTGCATATATCTTTTTATATACATATTTATGTGTCTGATATAAAATGTTAGTTGTTTATGTTGTTTTTGTTTGTGATATGTGTACTAAATGTTTCTTATAAAGGAGAAGCCAAATGTGATTTGTGAACAAGTGCACAGTACCTAAATAACATTCACCAGTGCAGCTGCACCTATTTGTTTTTTGTTATAAAATAATTTCAGGTGCGCTGTTGACGGCAGCCACTATGGGGATGGTCAACTCTCCTAAGGGTATTGGTAAGACAAACAAAATAAGACAAACCAAAAATAAGAGTATACCGGCACTGACTGTTTAAGAATAGGAAAATAGGACGGCTTGTTAAAAATAACACATTTATTAATCACAGATATGCACAATAAATCCTAAAAGATACATTTTTTTAAAAGGAATAATAAAAAGCCACATGATAGACTGAGCTAGTAGATTAAATTGCCACATTCATATTTCTGATCTCTGTTCCACATAGCTGGCTAGGACTTTCTCATAAATGGAATGACAATGTCACTCAAATAAGCATCAGTACAACTGGATCATGCCTATACTGTAGTTGTCCCGATACAATTTGGTTAGATGATTATTACAGGTAGGCCAAGGTTAGTCCTTCCTTTGAAGAGAATACAGTAGATCCTTTTATTTCAGGTTCTAGTTGTCCAAACAAAGAGTGTATCTTACTAAGTAACAACATTGGCAGGGGCTATTATTTGCCCACTTGTTCCTTTTCCTATACTGCTATAAGTACAAATTTAAAATGTGCACATTTTCTTTAAAAATATCATCTATACTCCATTGCATAATGAACTTGGTTTTTCACCTCTGTGGCTGCTTGTTCTTATTACAGCCATGGAAATGAGTGGCTAAAGGGTTTGTAATATTAAGAAAACAGTCAATATGTCAACATTCATAATGTTGGCATAGTGCAAATGACAACAGATAACATGTTGACAAATTAAGCAGGTTGACATAGTCACAATGATGACAAGGTGCTAACCCTAACCCTGACACTAACTTTACTCTATCTCTAACATTAACCAATACCCTTAATGGTAATGTTGACTTTTTCACTAATTCAAATTTTGTTCATATTTCATATCCTGACACACCACAAACTCCCATCTCAATTCTATCCTAACCAAAACAAAAGAGCCAGACAGAACCTAACCAAGAAAGAAGCCCATATTATTGGAAGATGAAGTGCTGGCAGACCATCTCCAATCATTTCCAAAAGTAGTTTTACATAAAGCCCTTGACCTGAAAAAAAGATGGTATATAAGCATTCTAAAATGAAATAAATACTGAAAATATTGTATTTATCTGCCTAAACATTTCTTGCCCCTTTAGTGTGAACCAGTTGTGGTCTTATAGCACAGGAGGTATGTCAATAGCCCCAGTACTAGTGATAGAGTCAGATATCTACCTTTTAACATTAGCTATATACTAATACCGTGTAGCCGTAATGGCTGCTAAACCACGTGCACATGCTACGCACTCCGTACGCTATTTGCGTATGAAGACCTCGCAAGTGGTACGCAAATTAAGTACACACGCTGTGCTGGGTGTACGGAATACCCACAGCGAGCATACACACAGACAGTAACCTTTATAAACTTTAAACACAGAATATGCTTACACTGTAAACCTTAATACCGTGGTACTATAATGGTATAACACTGAACCTTTGTGAGTATGCAAGCTGTTTGAGCAATTGAGATACTCAGAAACCCTTTGTACTAGCTAGAGAGACACAGACACCCTGCTGAGGCTCCAAAACCTTTACTAACGAGCTTTTAGATATATCAAAAGGGGTACACAGTTACAGCTTATACTCTACATGCTAACATCAAATCTAACAGAATAACTACACATAAATACACAATAGCGGCACAATCGCAAATAATAACATACAATGAGAGAGAGAGAGAACGTTGCATAAATACAGTCAGAGATTAAGAATGGTCACAGAGAGTACTTACACACATAGGAATGAATCGCTGCGCTAGTCCTGGTTACCAGCTCTGGGTTAGTCAATGATGAAAACCGTTATGGAGAGAAGACTGAGCTGCTTCAGGCTGGCTTGTTCTTATATACACTACATACAGTACACTACAAAGGGACCTATAATCTCATTGTTCATTGGACACAGGAATATCTCCTCGCATCATAACAAAAGGTCATAGGTTAGTTTGAACAGGTGGGCTGTGACTATATCAAACTGCTCAGGTGGGAGGGAATCTCAGAATTCCCGCCGCATGGATAATGAACTGCAAACATAGGAAATGTCCAGAAACTACTAATGGGCATAACTATATGCAGGAGCGATTAATCTTTACCTAACCAACACCGGATTGTTGCTATTAAAATACTCTTCGGTTAGATACCAGACACCACTGTTCAACCTTAGTCAGACCCTTTGTATCACGTAAAGAGGGATTCCTCTGTCCAGGGATCAGTTACATTAAACAAACTTACAGTTATTATTAAGGGGAACATTATCTATAAAACACACTATTTGGATTTATTATGTAACGATTGAGTCGCCCGCTAGACGCACACAAACTCTACCGTAAGTGCGCATACCACGCGCCAATGCGCACGGCCGTGGAGGCGCCGTCACGCAGCTGCGAATATGCGCACGCACGGGAGAGAACGTGCACGTGCAGCGGGCAAGCGCATGGGGTGAATATATGGCAACGTGTAGCATGATATTTTTCGGACTTTGACAGTCCACCCTTTGGCAGTCATCAATAACTGCCACTTCCTAACACAATTCAAAAAAGAAAAATATATGTCATCATGTAAATACCATTTTATGATTGGGAAAAGGGAGGAGAGGAGAAGGTGGGAAAAAGGTATGACCTAGTGAGATAGTAGAGGCATGTGTGTATGAATCCATGTTTGAGGGGTCATGTATCATCGTGTCGTACGTGTTTTAAATCAAGCTTCGAGGTATTGCGAAGTATACATTTGAATCCTTCTTATCCCGTATTAAGGGTCTGTGGATGGGCTGTCAAACTTTACCGAGCTCTTTTCCGCTTTTGGTTGCAACAAATGGGGAGCACATTTAGTTGATGATACATGAATGGGGGGAACATGTGAATGCTGATATATGTGTCTATATTCCCTATCGACTATGTGTGCTATTACCTGAAGGTTGTAGTGGTGAAGATAAGAAGTAATCGTTATAAATGCAGTCGTAAACTATGTGAGTTTAAATAAACAGTCGCCGATTGAGGTCTTGTCTGATGTCTTGTCTTGATGTACATGTTGTCTGATGTATCTCGGTGCTTTTGCTATAAATAGCGAGCAAAAGTTGTTCCATTGTCCATAAAGTTACAGTCTCTAAAGTATTGGGCTATCGTAAAAGTTAAAGTCACTAGGGATATTGGGGGTCTGTGGCATAGTCCATCAATGGTCTGTATAAAAGAGGTTGTCAATTCTTCTTCCAAGCGGATGTCTTTGTACCTTGGAGGAAAACAAAGGAGAAACGGGTGAAAGAAACGGACCGTGGAATCACATTTTCATCACAACATTGTCTCTATCGTTGGGTCATAAATTAAATTAGTTGTCGTTATTACAGTGTCCTCGCTCCTCAGGCTCATCACTCTAGTACTACCTTTACACTTCGTTAAAGCCCGAACGCATCTAAATATCAGTCCGACCAATATGACGACTCCCAGAATACACAAAAGAAGTTTTCCTACATTCATTATAATACCTTGGGCCCATTCTCCTAAGCCCGAGAACCAATTTCGTGGGTTCAACCATGACACCCAACCGGTCAGCTCATTACCCACAGCGGCAAGAGTGAGATTATGTCTCCTTCGGAACTCCCATTTTAATTGCAAAATGTCATCCATCTTTTGGTCTATGACCTCGGCTGGGTCCTCAGTGCTGTTTGTAATATACGTGCAGCATTTTATTCCATATTGAGTTGCTAGGGTAACACAATACCCGCCTGTCACAGCTGTGAGGTAATTGAGAATCATCCTATGCTGAACCAGTTCTGTTTTGTAGGCTTGTAACTCTTTCCCAGTGTACCTGAACGTGTCGTCGTACATTTCGGTGATATTGTCTAATAAATTTGCAAGCGCAGATATATATCTATAATTTATCACTCCTCTGGTGGTACGAGTGATATCTAACGCGAGTAGGAATTGAATCCCGGTGGATTCATGGATCAGATCAGAGGCCGAATGCTCTGTCCTCTCTATCAGGTGCCGTTTAACGATGTGCTCATAATGAGTGTGAGTATAAGGAGCTTGGGCACCACGGTGAATATCTTTCATTTTACTATGGGATACAGTCATTACTTCAGGCAGTACTTTTCCAATGTAACACAATCCCTCTGAGTTTGGGGCAAGCCACTTATACGCCTTTCTCCCACATATGAAATATGCATCATCGGGGAGTACATATGGGACGGAGTATGACATTACCATGTTACAAATTTTCCATGTGAAATCTCCTAACCCTAATTCTCTCATCTGTTTAGTACACGTATCTGTTTGTACGATATGTGCACAGTATCCTGGTGATCCTTCTCCAACTCGCATGGTTCTACTTCCTAAAGTGTACCTATACCGGAAATATTTTCCATTCTCGACTATCTGGCGTATAAGCTCTGTGTCTATGGGCATTCGGTCGGCTCTATGTGAAAATGTCATGGTTTGATTACTCCATGACACTTCCCAATTTCCCGGCTTTCGGGGATTGGAAATGTTAAAGCATACTAAGGACCTATCCACATGATATTGGTGGAGCTTCACTAGGAGGACTAGAGATATTAAACCTCTTGTCCACCGGCCTCCCACCACTTAGCTCAAGTACCTCTCCTACAGTTAAAGGGAATGGTACTAGCCCTGATTTGCTATGACCTTGAGGTACTTGAGAGCATACCCAACAGTCTGTCTGGTTTAACACTTTACCCACTAAGGAGTGATAGTCACTCAATGGAGGCCGGTCCATGTGGATATTAAAACTGGACTGACATTTCTTGATGCACCCATCCTCAACTATATTGTCACAATGTCTACAGATGCAGTTCTCCTCAGCTAACAATCCTTCACAATTCCTTCTATTGTCAATGCTACCAGATCGTTTTCTGATACTCGCCTTTACTCGGTGATTATGTTGCTCTTGGAAAACTACGCCTCCATCCTGGTCATCAGAACCCATTCCCGATCCTTTCTCGACCTCCATGGTACTCTCACCGAAACAGACTGCTCTGGTCAACATCATGGTCAACAGGAAAACACGGACTGCAGTCTCTTGGGGCGAGTCCATCTTACAGGAGGAGAAAGAGAAATTTGTAATGGGGGTACAAAAAAAAAAAAATTTGAGGGGAAAGAAAAATGTTACGATGTCTTATGTCCTCTAGTCTTGTTGTTCTTCCTGCTCTGCTGTTATCTCAAAGGTGCTGTCTCTCAGTCTTCCAAACGAGCATTCTGGTGATACAATATTCCTTCCAAATCTGCGATCTTTCTGTAAGGAGCAAAAATCTTGCATTACCATTTGTCTAACTGATGTGTGACATACCATCTTTAAAACATGAGAACATGGGAGAGAAGAGGAAAAAAAAACAAACGAGAGAGAGAACAATTCATACATATGTTACATTAAACAACAAACAAACAAAAAACATTGTCAGATCTTCTGTTCACCATCAGGCTGTCACACCAACACATCCATTGGTATCTTTGCGCAGTCCCCTCCCCACCAGTATTTCCACACTCCACACTTTTACGCCTGGCCAGGACACACCGATGTCGGTAGGTCACACTGGGGTTAGGTAGACTTCTGCAAAGACCAAGTAGCTATGTGATGTTTGAGTTCTGCCGATGAACGTCAGAGATGGGGAAAAGAAACATTTACAGATAAATTACAACGTTTACCCGGCCGTTCCTGTGTCTACAAGGAACTGACCTCCCAATATCCTTACCTGTAACCTCAGGTTTACTACCAGGCCTAATGATCAACTTTCCTGACTGCATATTACAGGTGTAGCTCAACTTCTTCCTATATGATCCCTGATTACAATTTTGTGTATCACAACTTTGATCTTGTTCTTATCTAGGGGGTTGATATACCTTCTGTGGTTCTTTAAACCTACAATCTCGTGCATAATGACCTTCCTTCTGGCAATTATAACACCTTATCACCTTTGACTTACCCACATGGATCTGAGGCTTCTTACCTCCCTGTGCTTCCCTGTGCTTGCTGATGTTTTGCTCATGCCCAACAGCGGACTTTCTTAATGCAGCCAGTTTGGGTATTTCTCCAGTTTGGGTTGGTGGTCTGTACCCTTGTTCTCAACACTTCCTTTAAACCATTCATTAATACCTTAACCGCTACTTCTCTATGCTTCACATTTGTTTTGATGTTTTCTATCCCTGTATACTTAGCCATGTCCTGCAATGCCCGATGGAAATAATTAGAAGTACTTTCCCCTTCGTTTTGTCTCATGGAGAAGATTTTGTTCCACTCGACAACGGCTGGGAAATATACTCCTAACTGTCGGTTGATCTGCTTAATACATTCCTGATTGTGTTCCTCCGTTTGAGGTACTTCTGTGTCTAATTTACAATCAGTAATGAATTTCGCAGGGTCAACACTGGAGGGCAAACATGCCCTCAGCACTGTCCGCCAACCTTTGTTGGTGGGTTCTGTGGAGTTTCCTAGTTCTTTAATAAACCTCTGACATGCAACTAGATCTTTCCTAGGATCAGGGAAGTCAGACATAATTGCTCTCAATTCCATCCGGGACCATGGACGGCGCATTGCACTGTCCCTGACGGGAATGATTCCCTGAGCGTCAGCCTTCCCATTGGGGACTGTGAACACCCTGACAGGATTAAATTCAACTACATCATCTTGTGTTGGTTCTACAATATGAGGTACATTTGTTTGTGCGTGATATATAACACCGTACGTACCTGTGGACACGACCTCACCTGACCCTCCGTTAGGGGGTTTGATTACTGCCTTTACCAATTTGGTCGCGTCCACCTGGATGTCTTGTATGATGACTGCTGGAGAAGGTGCCGGCATCGTGCTGGGCTCGCTTTCTTGCTGGTAATCCTGAGGGAAGTTTAACATGGGGTGCGACTTGCACAGGTTAACAGTTGTACATTTAACAGTTTTACTTTTATCATTGTTACATTTACTACTATCATAATTATTAATACAGTTGCTAAGTGCATTTTTATCATACACCAGTGTGCCACTCTCTGTAACCACCTTTTCTCTTGTTGCCATATTTTTCTTACCACAGTGAGAGTCAGCTGTGTAAGCTAATTCTCCTTGTCTCTCACCTTCCCGTTGCCATAACTGTAAATAATCATAATGTTTGATCCATCTCTTTGCAGATTTAATGAGACATATCCTTCTCCTTAGATTTTGTAACACCTCGGGACTAAAACTGCCTACCCGTGGGAACTTTTCCCCGTCATGCACAGTCATTCTTTCCCATTCATTGACCTTTGTGTGTGATCCATTTCGGACTTCCCGGTCTGTATCACACGTTATCCTTGCCGACTCTATTGGCCGGTTTACTAAGTCAACCCGAACCGAGGTTGATCGCCCCCTACCTGAACAACTGGCCCCCATCTTTGCAGGTGTTGCACTACCTCTGACCTTAATCAGGGTTTTCAGTGAACCCTTACAAAAACCAAGATGTCCGGGGTAGGCCGGCGGCGGAAGTTTACCGAGTACTCCACTCACTCGCCCACGTTAACCAATACGCCCACACACTGCCCTAGCACTGGGGTACTCAACCTAGGGCCCCTGCGACCTGAACCTTTATTTACTGGAACATGTGGGTGTGATCCGAAGAGCACTTAACCCTTTCCAGTAACTATTGGTTGTTGGATAGTTCCCAAGTGACCAGCGAACCTCCCTTAAAATAAAAAAAATTACACAAATCACGTTAGAATGTACAAATAGCGTTTATGACCCCTCTAGCGTATGCAAACGGTACTGGGTCAAGTTACAAACTAATGCACACAATTACGTGCGGTACAATCGTTCTGCACATAAGCAACTAATCTTATGTGCGGAACGACCAGTGGAATCGAAAATTGTGGCTGCGAATTCCTTCAGCCAGAGCTTAATGGCCTATATGGGTACCGCACCAACCCTTCCTGGTGTTGTGCTTCTTGACTCTTATCTATAGCGGACTTCCTAGTCTGCTGTACCTGGACCTCCTGGTCCGTGACCTCCTGGTCTGTGCTACAGTAGACCTCCTGGTCTGCTATACTCTAATGCTCTTATTTTAATATGTTTAACAAGGGATGCCACCCAAGCCACCGTGCCGTCACTGACACGTATGTTCCTCACGAGAACTCGATGATTTCCTGTGGTTCCACCCAAAAATTAGAAACTTATATATGTATACACATTCTTTCACCTCATATACTCTTTACTTTCGTTTCTGCGCAGAAATCCCTTTCATTCAGTATCGCAGGCTAATCCCGAGGAGTTGCAACTAGAGAAGGATCTATTAGCTTAAAATTTTGGACACTGAGATTGATTTGCGCTATTATCGCGTTGCCTCCATATCGCCTACTTAAAACAATACTATCGTGTGATTTGTATTATGTGGGCGTACCCAGACGCTCCGTTGCGTAATTACACTCCGTGCGTCGGCCCTTGCGTCGCATACACTCGTTCTGCCCCTTGTTAGAGACACGTGTACGTAAGCCAGGTATGTCCACAGTAACACAACTAACACGTTTATCAATGTAAATGACCTTTAACTGTAATCATCTACTGAACACCACACAGAACTTCCTTGTATCTTAGGCAAGCCGTGTGCGTGTTTTACAAATTACTTCCTTACATATTATTTTTACTTTTTAACTATCAATAGCAACAAATCTTTCTTAGCACGTTATCAATTATGAAATGGCAAACAGGAAAGTGAGATGTGAAACTTACACAAATGAACATGCAATTCTAAATTAATCTAATAACATACATTGATGTAAGCACGCGCATATAGATATTACATATATGTACTAATCACTATTACTTATGTGAGACCTTATTCAGTGCTTCTAATTTGCATATGAATGTGCTTTTTAACTAACTCTGTAAAGGCGATTTATTTCACTGCTGGGAGAGAAAAAAAAAACCAAAACCCAGTTATACAGGTTAATTTGCACTTCAATGGCCCATCTTACAAGTAGCAGAGTTAAACAGGTTCTTGAATGGAGACAGTGACAAAACAAAAAAAAAACAAAAAAACACTACGTTTTATTTGTGTATTTCCTAAATCAAATATTTATTTTATTATTAACTTTTATCAAACTCTATCTGAACCACTCATGATTGACAATGACATGTACTAAACAAATGCATAAAAAAAACTCATTAAATGATGATTTCTTTTTTTTTTTGACAATGGATGGCTGATTATTTCCTGAGTCAACTGAAAATCAGCCGCTTAGGGGGGAAACATTTTTTTTACCTTCACAAAATGGCCACTGCTCCTCCCCCTTCCACCTCCATGAGGGTTACACAAAATGGTGGATAGACCATGCGGTTCCTTTTGTCACAAAGAAAATCATCATGCCAGCCCCTGTAGTTATTTTTAAGCCTGGGTAAAAACTATCACGCTATGCAGAGCGATTAAAAATACTTTTAAACCTATTTAAACAGACAAGCCATCCAATCTGCGTGTGCAGTTGGCACAAAATAGAAATAAAAAAACAGATTTACAAAGACAATAGCTTAATGTTCCTACCTTCTTCGGTTTCCACCAGCATCCCTACAGACCAAAAGAATCAGACGCAGACTCTCATCTGATCAGCACTACAAGATACTACCTTTCCTCGCTTTGCTGATCGATATAGTCTGCGCATTTTCGCCTGACTGAGGATATGAGATGGACCGGACTTGCCCCCAATTGATAGAGTCAGATATCTACCTTTTAACATTAGCTATATACTAATACCGTGTAGCCGTAATGGCTGCTAAACCACGTGCACATGCTACGCACTCCGTACGCTATTTGCGTATGAAGACCTCGCACGTGGTACGCAAATTAAGTACACACGCTGTGCTGGGTGTACGGAATACCCACAGCGAGCATACACACAGACAGTAACCTTTATAAACTTTAAACACAGAATATGCTTACACTGTAAACCTTAATACCGTGGTACTATAATGGTATAACACTGAACCTTTGTGAGTATGCAAGCTGTTTGAGCAATTGAGATACTCAGAAACCCTTTGTACTAGCTAGAGAGACACAGACACCCTGATGAGGCTCCAAAACCTTTACTAACGAGCTTTTAGACATATCAAAAGGGGTACACAGTTACAGCTTATACTCTACATGCTAACATCAAATCTAACAGAATAACTACACATAAATACACAATAGCGGCACAATCGCAAATAATAACATACAATAAGAGAGAGAGAGAGAACGTGGCATAAATACAGTCAGAGATTAAGAATGGTCACAGAGAGTACTTACACATATAGGAATGAATCGCTGCGCTAGTCCTGGTTACCAGCTCTGGGTTAGTCAATGATGAAAACCGTTGTGGAGAGAAGACTGAGCTGCTTCAGGCTGGCTTGTTCTTATATACACTACATACAGTACACTACAAAGGGACCTATAATCTCATTGTTCATTGGACACAGGAATGTCTCCTCGCATCATAACAAAAGGTCATAGGTTAGTTTGAACAGGTGGGCTGTGACTATATCAAACTGCTCAGGTGGGAGGGAATCTCAGAATTCCCGCCGCATGGATAATGAACTGCAAACATAGGAAATGTCCAGAAACTACTAATGGGCATAACTATATGCAGGAGCGATTAATCTTTACCTAACCGACACCGGATTGTTGCTATTAAAATACTCTTCGGTTAGATACCAGACACCGCTGTTCAACCTTAGTCAGACCCTTTGTATCACGTAAAGAGGGATTCCTCTGTCCAGGGATCAGTTACATTAAACAAACTTACAGTTATTATTAAGGGGAACATTATCTATAAAACACACTATTTGGATTTATTATGTAACGATTGAGTCGCCCGCTAGACGCACACAAACTCTACCGTAAGTGCGCATACCACGCGCCAATGCGCACGGCCGTGGAGGCGCCGTCACGTAGCTGCGAATATGCGCACGCACGGGAGAGAACGTGCACGTGCAGCGGGCAAGCGCATGGGGTGAATATATGGCAACGTGTAGCATGATATTTTTCTGACTGACACTAGAAAGGAAGTAGCCAAGTATGGAAGACATGGTCATGCCCTATTGGGTACCCTCTGTAGAAGCTGACGGCAGTGCAGTGAGGGGGTACATGGTCATGCCCTATTGGGTACCCTCTGTAGAAGCTGATGGAAGTGCAGTGAGGGGGTCCATAGCTGCACTATCTCAGTGGTGTGATTACGCCTATCTAGCTGGACAAGGCTCCCAGCTCATTAGACTATAAATTCTGCAAATTGTGGAATGTGAAATTTATAATCCAGTCTAGGATGGCCATTCCATGTAACAATGAAGCAAAATCAAAATTCAAATATTGTTTAGCTGGCATCCAACAAACTAGATATGCTTTTCAGTATGATTAATATATTGAGTCCTTCCACAACTGACAGCTCCTCTTCAAAAGAGCTGCAGTAATAAAGGCCATTGTCCACCTTCTGTTTACCTTGCAGTATGCCCAAATCCTGATTCTTGAAATGGTTCCACTACAAACAATGTGCATTGTCTTTTTTTACTTTGTTGGAAATACATTAGTAAAAAAAAATTATTGTATGAAAACCCCGAAAGTCTATTTATTAACATTTAACTAAATTTCAGTAAAAAAATTGTGAACTTCAGAACATATTATTACAGGTTGAGTATCCCATATCCAAATATTCCGAAATACGGAATATTCTGAAATACGGACTTTTTTGAGTGAGAGTGAGATAGTGAAATCTTTGTTTTTTGATGGCTCAATGTACACAAACTTTGTTTAATACACAAAGTTATTAAAGATATTGTATTAAATGACCTTCAGGCTGTGTGTATAAGGTGTATATGAAACATAAATGAATTGTGTGAATGTATACACACTTTGTTTAATGCACAAAGTTATAAAAAATATTGGCTAAAATGACCTTCAGGCTGTGTGTATAAGTTGTATATGTAACATAAGTGCAATCTGTGCTTAGATTTAGGTCCCATCGCCATGATATCTCATTATAGTATGCAATTATTCCAAAATACGGAAAAATCCGATATCCAAAATACCTCTGGTCCCAAGCATTTTGGATAAGGGATACTCAACCTGTATTCTTTATTTATATGGCACCACAAGGGTTCCGCAGCGCCCAATTACAGAATACATATGCACATAGCCAAAACAGAAAAACAGTGACTTACAGTTGAAGACAATATAGGACAAGTACAGGGTAACTAAGCATATCTACACCAGTAAACAACATAGGGATAAGTTCCAGGTGGCCAAAAAACTGCAGGATCTGGGCAGTTGAGGATTATTAAAGTAAGAAAAGTATAAGCACATGAGGGAAGAGGGCCCTTCTCGTGAGAGCTTACATTCTAAGGGGAGGGGTAGACAGACAGGGGTGACACAGATGGGGTGCATAGAGAGCGTGGAACAGAGGGTTAGGATGAGATTTGGCTGGGTTTGGTAAAGAAATGGGTCTTAAGAGCCCGTTTGAAGTTTTGTAGAGAGGTGGAGAGTCTGAGGGGGAGAGGTAAAGAATTCCATAGAAAGGGAGCAGCACGTGAAAAAACTTGGAGATAGGAGTGTGAGGAAGTAAACTTGGAGATAGGAGTGTGAGAAGACAGGAGAGTTGGCGTGCATTAGCAGAGCGAAGACGACGGGTGGGAGAGTAAAGGGAGATAAGGTCAGATGTAGATGGGAGAGGAGTGGGTGAGTGCTTTGTAAGTGAGTGTGAGAAGTTTGAATTGGATTCTGAAAGGGAAGGGAAGCCATTGAAGGGCCTGTAGGAGAGGGGAGGTAGACGTAGTGCGTTTGGTGAGGAAGATGAGCCGGGCAGCAGCATTGAGGATAGATTGGAGTGGAAAGAGGTAATTGTCAGGAAGGCCAGTTAGGAGGAGATTACAGTAGTCCAGTCTGGAAATAATCAGTGAGTGAATAATGATCTTAGTGGCATCCTGGGTGAGAAAAGGTCTGATTCTGGAAATGTTTTTGAGATGAAAATGACAGGTTTGTGAGAGGTGCTGAATGTGTGGTTTGAAGGAGAGGGAAGTGTCAAGGATTATGCCAAGACAGCGTACTTGTGGGCTAGGGGAGATAGTCGTGCCATCAATGGATAATGAGATTGTGGGAGGTGAGGCTGTGCGGGAGGGTGGGAAGATGATCAGCTCAGTCTTAGACATGTTGAGTTTAAGAAAGCGCTGGGACATCCAGGAAGAGATAGCAGAAAGACAGTTTGAGGTACGAGTGAGGAGAGCCGTGGAGAGATCAGGGGAGGAGAGGTATATTTGAGTGTCATCAGCATAGAGGTGGTATTGGAAGTTAAAAGAACTAATGAGTTCACCTAAAGAGGACGTATAGAGAGAGAAAAGGAGAGGACCAAGAACAGAGTCTTGGGGGACACCAACAGTTAGTGGAAGTGGGCGGGAGGTAGCATCATGAGAGGAGACAGAGAAGGAACGATCAGAGAGGTAGGAGGACAGCCAGGAGAGGGCAGTATCACGCAGACCAAGAGAGTGAAGGATTTGCAGAAGGAGAGGGTGGTCCACAGTATCAAATGCAGCAGAGAGGTGAAGAAGAATAAGCAGAGAGTAGTGGCCCTTAGATTTGGCTGCATGGAGGTCATTGCAGACTTTTGTGAGGGCAGTTACAGTGGGGTGGAGAGAACGGAAACCAGACTGGAATGGGTCAAGCAGTGAGTGAGAGGAAAGAAAGGCAGTGAGGCGATTATAGACAATACGCTCAAGAAGTTTGGAGGCAAAGGCATATGTTTTTTTTTATTCTGCTAGCACAATCACAATTCGCTTCACTCAAAGAAGCCTTCACAATTACAGTAGGATCAGTTTCCATCACAACTCCACAGAAGAAAGTTAAAGAAGGTGGTTTAAAATTACAATATAGTGTGTTTTTCCTGGTTGGTTTGGAACTGAATCAAGGAATCATAATAGATATGGGACATTTTCAAAACCTTTTCACAAAATACCTTCACCTGAATTTAGCTGTGAACTTTTGTGCATTTTGCTGAATTTGCCAGTAAGTGCTCCTAGCTGTACCCCATCTAAACCACAAAGTAGAATAATTGTTATGCCAGCTTTATTTCTCCTGCAGATTGTGAAGTTACAATTACTGCGCAAGACAGTATTCCAAGAAATGAAAAAGCAAAAACAATTGATTGTTATCTCTAAAATGTTGCACCTTTCCAAAACCACCTGTTCCTCATTTTGCAACATGCAATTTTGCTTATCTCTATTTAATGCCATAATGGCAGCTATGGCAACAATGATTGAAATGCTATTAACATTTATTTTATTTTTCATTTTTTGGTGTATTGTAATATTGTATACAGATAAATGATATCAAGTGTTGTACTGTAAGATTATATATAATTCTATTATACAGTAGCATGTGTTTGTTTTAATGCCTTACTAGAATATTCTGAGGTGTGGACCAAGGTCAAAAAACTGCCAGGAGCATAATACCGGAAAAGCAAATGATATGAACAAACAAGCCCATCAATAAATGTCCTATCATAGTTGAATGTATAAAAATAAAATAAAGTATGATGATAATATTTGTTTTATTATTATTATTATTATTAGTATTAGTATTATGTTACTGTCATCCATATCTGGGTATCCAAATCGCACTCATTTACTACTGAAGCTCAGCTAGACAGCCATTTAGTAATTTAGTTCTCAGTACCCATAGCAAAGGACAGGTACATAGAAGCAAAAGGTGCTTCAGAAAGCATTATTTTAGACATCTATTCATTTTTCAAGGGTTTTCTAGATTTACATTTGTTCTAATAACTTTTATTTTGTTAGTTGCAAGTACACATTAATGGTGGAAAAACATCTGACATAATTTACAGTATACAGGACGAGTCTCCAATATCCAAAGCTCCAAAATATGGAATATTCCAAAATATAGATTTTTTTTCAGCATGACTGAGATAGTGACACCTTTGCTTTCTTGGTTTAATGTACACAAACTTTGTTTAACACACATAATTATTAAAGTTAAAATGTAAAAATTATTTTCAGGCTATGTCTATAAGGTGTATATGAAACATAAGTGAATTTTGTGTATGTACACAAAAGTATTACAAATATCAGGCTGTGTGTAGTGTATATGAATCATAAATTAATTTGGTATTTGGACTTGGATATCTCTTTATGGTATGAAAATATTCCAAAATAAGAAAAAATCCCAAATCCTAATACTTCTAGTCAGAAGCATTCTGGACAAGGGGGACTCAACCTCTATTGACTTTAGGCTTCACATCACAAAGACTACAATCATAATTAGGGAGTATAGGTTTTTATATCCACTGTAGGTGAAAATGGTATAAACGACATTTACGTTTCCACACTATTATAAATGAAGTTTAGTGTATTTTAATTTCAAGCTTAATACATTCAATTATAGTTTGGGTTATCGCTATTGTGTACAAATTTAAACTGAACATGGGGAATTTGTTTGAATTCCCTCTTAAATTTCCTTTTAAAATTGTCAGCATGTTCCATATCGTGCTCTGTAGCAGACAGCAGTAACAATATGATACATTATTTATATCTTCTTTTGCTACACTAGCAGTGAAACTTAAAAGTTCTAATAGCTGTTCTCATTAAAACACTGACTACAAATGTACTGTCCTTTTTTTATGTCTTTACCCATCATCATTTATAGAGCTTAATCAGTGCCGTCGTTATAATACACATGGATGAAAAAGTAAAAAATAGTATAACTAAGAAATATTATTCCAAGTAAACAACGTTTTCATTTTCAAAGCAATATCTGTTTTTACTGAATGAGGGTTCACTGACAAGTATGTGCTGGGAATTTAAATGAAGACCACATGAAAAGTAGCGTGCTCTTGACATGTTTTAGTCATGCGTTTCTAAACTCTTTTCAACTCTCTTTTCATGAATTGTTTTTTTCACCTATGCAATCTATTGTACTGACAGCATGCGTTAAGAATTTGGACATGCTGCACATAAATTGTAAAAACAAAATGGTTGGAATAACACCAACTCTTATTTGCCTCTTTTTAATCAGATTAAAGTGTGTTTATTAGTGTTGCAAAGACACATAAGAGTGGACAGGTGTAAATGAGAGCATTGTTTTCATCTCTACAATGTAAACTAGTAAATTAATTTCTCACTGGCAGGGAGATCCATGTTTTTGATATCTGTAATGCGACTTTGCTGGAAAAAAGCACTATATAAATAAAATTATTATTATTGTTATTATTATTATTATTATTATTATTATTATTATAATTAGCCCGCATTACCATATCACAAAGCAGCCACATGGGCTGCTCCAGCAGTAATTGCACCATTGCATCTCAACCTACTTAAAGATTTTCTCCACCCCCCTCATGTCATTGGATAATTGAAAAATGGTGTATTTTCATATTGGGAATTTGGAATGTAATTTGTTAGAAGTTGTTAAAATATGAGGAAACCTTTGCTCATATTGCACATATAACTAAAGTACAGTTATAAGTGTAGTTTGGCAATTCAAGCCACACATAAAAACACCAAAAAGCATGCAGTTGGGTGATATCACACTTTATTAAAACTGTGTTTCTTTTCTCTTTAACTAAAACCTGCAATGCAAAAACCACATGCAACATAAAATTCCAGTGATGTAGCTAAAAATGTGTTATAGTGCATGATGAGTACTTTATCAATGTATTCTTCAAGAAATAATTAAGGGTCAAAAGATGAAGTTAAGTCAACTCTCTTTCTATCTTCGTGAACAGCAGTAAATAAAATAATTGGTGATACTGTAAGCAGAGAAAATAAATGCCGTTTCCATTACATAAATCTTCTCTGCCCATTGATTCCTGTTGTAATTGTAAGTTATGTAAAGGTTGAAATAACCAATAAAGTTGACATTGTAGATAAATCTTTATGATCCACTGACTATTAATGATTACATAGATGACACATGAAGTCTCCAGTCTTAAGAACATAATTTCAGAAGTCTCTAAGAACATAATTTCAGAATAGGGTTACAAATTGTATAACAGAAAATGCAAAGAACCATGTTTCATGATGATTGTTCAGTTTTTAAATCCTATCCTTTTCTTCATTTTCAATGATAATTATATTAACACCAATCATTATGTGCAATCTGTCAGGGCTGACAGACAACCTGTAAGGTTCAAATCTCCATCTCTTTTAAGGCTATAAAGAGACCAATAATCCAAAAGCCGGCAAGCACCTTAAGATTTTGTGATATCACTGTATCTGCCCTTTACCAATAAACACAGTGCAGAGCAATTCAGAAAGCCTGCAAATCACGCTGTCAGTTATTCACCTCATCCACTTCTTTGATATGTTGTAATATAAAGTCAAAGTTGGGCTCTATTTCTTCATTAAGATATATGCAAAAGTTTATAGCCTTATCTACACCACTTGGTCAGTGGCATATCAAGCTTTTGACATGAGTGGGAGTGAAGATGAATAAATAGGTACCCCAGGCACAGGTGTATCAAAATGAAAATATCAACATCTAAGTAAACTATTGGCATCCAAATGACATCAATGATAACCCCTGACATTACATCATACAGTAAACAGAGCATCCCAATGCCCACCATAGAGTTAACACAACCTCTAGTGAATGCCATAGAGTACACATAACATTGCATCAGACAATATAGTCCTGATGCTCTTTACTCACATATGCATCATTTTTACCTGTTCTTCTGCAGGGGGAACATTTTCTTATTATGTGCCATTCTCTCCCCACTTCCATGCACCAAAAAAACGTACATCAGCTCTGGGACCTGATTAAATATTAAATACAGTATAATGCTGCTATATTCCAAAAATGGAGCAAAGGGGGTTAAAGATCTAAGTCGTAGATAATTAAAATCTGTAAAACGTGGCCTCAGAGAAGAGTAACCAGGCCAAGATTTACTTTTTTGCACCTTTACAACACCTTTTTCCGTGCTGTACCAAATCTCAGAGTATCAAAAGCTCTCCTCTTTTTGATTCCCTTTGTTATATTCAGTTTAAAATAAGTACAATAAATGGGAACAATTTAATGCTAATTTAGCCCATGTTTGAATTTATAATGGACAAATAATTACCTTATGTCAACCCAGGCTCAGTTCTGTGTGACATATCCAGAACTCTGATCCAAGGCATGACCACAATTCTTCTTAATGCAGGGAGTAGAGAATGTAATACAATAAATGCAGAAAATAGATTTTTGAGATTACTAAGAAGGAGAACCTACTAAAGGTTAATTTGCAGAAATAGTGATTACAGTTGTGATTTACAGGAAAATGTCCTAATCACCATCTATTCATCAATATACTGTATCACATATTTAACAAAAAACTTCCCCAGGACAGCATTGCTCAGCCTCATGGTATGTATAGAGGAACTGGTTCAAAGTACCCAGACCTTTCCTGGGACCAAAGAGTGCAAGCAAACTTGACCACACCTCCAACATGGCACTAGGTTTCAGGTATATAGCAACATATACCCCTTTTCCCTATGTTTTGGTGATTTCTTATGTTTTTCACCAATTAAAAACTGTGGGTTTTTTTAATGAATCTTAAATATTTCCCTTTTATGCCTGTAGATTTGAAGACTTTCTGTATAATGCTAGAAAGTAACTTTGTAACTTAGACTGTTCTTTTATTGATTTCATTTATGCAAGATTTTTTTCTCCCCTCTGGTGTCAATGTATTCATATCTACTACAAAGTGAATTGCATTTTATCTGTAGGCAATAAATGCTATTACTGTACTGTAGATTGAAATGTTTGTTTACTATTAATGAGTACATATAAAAGAGGAATCATTATTCTATTTTAAAAACTTGCAAATGTGCTTTTGATTGCATGGTAGATAGACTAAAATTAAATGGTATTCTTAGAGCCTCATTTTATAGTTAAAGCATTAAAAGATTTAAAAAAAAAACCCAATGCTTTCATATTTTCCTCCAAACCCTCAAACCCCTTTTTCTTCTACTCCTTTGAGTTCCATGCATCTAGCTCTTCCATGCTGTTCACCTCACTGGTCGTGTCTTCAAGCATTAAAATTTATATGCCTGGATCCCCCACTTTCTCCCCTCTTACCTGCCCTACCTAATCCTAGATGTTAAAATCCCAGTTGAATAGTCCACAACCCTGCTGCCCCAAAACTGTCTATTTTCTTCATTTGGCCTCTCACCCAATGGCTCTCTTTTCTATCCACTATAGAGGACCTCCCTCAACTTGGTCTTTTTTCAACTTTGGTCTTTTTTTTGGTCCCAATGATTGATTATATCAATCATTGGGACTCTATATCATTCTCCGTGTACTGCACTACAACAGGTGACAATAATGGCGTGATTAGGGCTTGAAAGAGTGCCGACTAGTAACAACTGGTGTCGTGTCTGATTCTGATGCTGCTGAAACTCGAGAAAGTGGATCCTGATCCTGAAGGTATATGCACTCTGCACTCTATAACTACTGACACGTTTCTCCTCTCACATGTAACACAGTCTCATCATCAGAAGTGTGTATCCACTGATCCCACTTGCCATGTTTACTGCACAAAACAAACCAGCCATGAACACCAAACTCAAACCTTATAATCAAAACAGGGATGGTAGGTGGTAAATCCAAAAGAAAAAAGGCCCCAATCCTCTGACCCCTTCATTAAATAGCCTCTTACTAGGTCACCACCTCCATATCCCAACTGGCTCAACACTAAACAGTAGAATAAATAGAGTGAAGTAACTTGCACTCCCTAACTTGTATTCATCCCTAAACCCATATCTTTCTACTTGACACTACCTTCTAACATTTTTATTGTTAATCTAGGGTCAATGGGGGTCATTCTGAGTTGATCGTAGCTGTGCTAAATTTAGCACAGCTATGATCATTCACACTGACATGCGGGGAGACGCCCAGCACAGGGCTAGTCCGCCCCGCATGTCAGTGCCGGTCCCCCCGCAGAAGTGCAAAAGCATCGCACAGCGGTGATGCCTTTGCACTTCAAGAGTAGCTCCCGAGCAGCGCAGCTTTAGCGTGCTGGCCGGGAGCTACTCGTCGCTCCCCGGCCCGCAGTGGCTGCGTGTGACGTCACGCAGCCGCCATGGTCCGCCCCCCCAACGGTCCGGCCACGCCTGCATTGGCCGGACCATGCCCCCTACATGGTGGCTTAATGCCGCCATCCAGCCCCCTCCCGCCGAGCCACCGCCTCTGCCTCAGAGGCGATTGCTAGGCAACGACGGATGGCATGCACCGGTGCATGAGCAGTTGCTACCCGATCGCTGCGCTTCGAGAAACTGCAGCGAGCGATCGAGTCGGAATAACCCCCATAGTCACTCAAACCTACTTTGCCTTTTTTATTCTTATTGCCCTAGTGGCTGATTTCTCCAATAACCAACAAAAACATAATAACTACTGTAATTTGGTGAAAAATTTGTATAATTTATTAAATTGAATAATGAATATTAACTAAACTAACTGGAATAATTGGGTATGCACAAAGCACAAACAAACAGGATATGCACCATGAAATAAAATGGAAAGTGTGACCAGATAACCTTGCTTTGCCAGGTGATTGCAGATTTTTGTCACTGATAGAATAGAGGGTGGTTACTCATTGCTCAGTATCCTGAATGGGCACTTAACCAACCCCTCGCACTGTATCACTGTGTAGTAAGCGAGTAACTCACTGCTACCCCCAGACTCCTACACCGGCACATAAACCACTACTTCTACACAGGATTTTACCACCTGGTATGTGTGGACATGTAGCTGCAACACCTCCTGGGTAGCAGGCAAAGGATTTCAGGTTGGAGACAATCCAGATTATTAGCATTTGTCGTTACTTTGGCAGTCAAAAGATACAAGCAGGTGCAGCCATCTTAACTCAAGATGTTTATCGCTCAGTTGTTTTGAAAAAGACAGGTCCCTTGGTAAATATGCTTGTGCTAATCATAGTATGTAGATGTCACAGAAGTACAGTCCCCTGTGGATGGTCAGAGGGTTACACTCATTTACAGAACCACATCAGCCCTTTATATAGTAAGGAGACACAGATTGAAATCCTGCCTATACAGTATTTACCTCCAGTAGTCTACAAATCAGGCAGCTGTCTCAAATATATTAATACATCTTAAATTTCACAGAAACTGGTCAATTGCATTCTTCCTTTTATGTGTCTATGACAGAACCAAACCATTTTGATTGGACTATGATTTAACAGATAACCAGTAGTGGTTTTTGCCAATGGGCTGCTGGATTGCAGCCCCCCCCCACCCTCCCACCCCCACACCCATGGTAGATCCGCCACCCAGGTCACTGTCTGTGAAGTCAAATGCAGTCCATGAGACTGTACTGGCTTCAATGTGACTGGCAGTGGCTTGCTATTGGAAGTCCTACCTTTCAGTCACAGACACACAGAGCAGTCAAATTGGGAGGTGTTTCCTCCCTCTGGGACTGCCAGACCAGGCTGCAATTAGCAGAGAGCTGGCTTCCTGTAGGAAGCCACTCCCTGCTTCGTCAGCCCATGCTGGCTTCTACGGACTGCAGTTGATGCAGTCCATAGAAGCTGGGGTTTTGCGCATGCGCAGTACTGTCGCTGCTACTGCGCATGCCCTGGCACCTGTGAACTATATAATACAGATGCCGGGGCCGAGGTGGCGGCGGGGACCAGGCAACGGAGACAAGGCAGTGAAGACCCGGCAGAATGGCCAGCGGCACATAACTGTCTGTTTATATACTGTAAAACATCCATGTATGACTCCATAATATTATTATTATTACTACATTTTATTTAAAAGGCACCACAAGTGTTTTGCAGCGCCGTACAAAGGACAGTACAGGGAGACAAAACTTAGCATTACAGTAAATAAATAACAGAAATAGTACAGGTAACAAGGAGCACCACACATTCTCACGACATAATACAGCTAAGATGTAAGTAGTGAGGGAGTGATCATTGTACTACTAGGGGCTGGCGGCCATAGATGGAGATGAGCCTTTACCAGCAGTAGAAAAAGCGGGTAAAGATGGTCGTTGAGTAGGGGAGAGCTGAAAGTGAGTCGAAACGTGAGTGAAATGTGTCGAGAAGAGGGCTTACATAACAAGAGGAAAGAGAGACCTGCTCTGAAGAGCTAACAATCTAGTGGGAAGGTACGACAGACAGATGACAAGAGGTGCAAGCAAGCGGGAGGTAGCCTGATGGTACTATGCAAGCAAAGCTGAGATGTTCAAGGCATGAGGCAGCGGGATGAAGGTGCGGCCTCAGGACTAAGTTATGCATCAGGAGGGTATGCTTTGATGAATAGGTGGGTTTTTAGTGCCCGTATGAAGCTTTGCAAGGTCGGGGAGTGTCTAATGGAGCCGGGGAGTGCATTCCACTGAAGGGGTGCAGCACGGGCATAATACAAGAATAACCCCTGGAGTTCATTCACTCTAAACAAAGGATTGGTCATTTAACACTGAACCTTTTTGTTAGGGCTAGGATAATTAAAATGTTGCTTCCTATATTACACAAAATGGCAATTCCTTATAAAATAAAATACTGAATAAGTAATAAAAGTGCACTGTCCATACATTCAAACATGAGCTGCCACAATTTTACAACTCCATGCAACACATTAAAAATAACATGTTAAAATTCTTTTAAATAGTTTCATCTGCAATCGGTTGGTATTTGCTAATAATACAGCTCTGCAGCGCAGGCTGCAGAGATGCACATTTATTTAAATGCATCAGTTTGTATTTTAAAACAAATACACATATTCCTCCACCTATTAAATATGCTAGCCCCAGCTCCCAGTGTTGATTCTTGCCTACGCTGTGTCCCAGTGCCATGCAGAGGGCAGCCTCGCATTTAAGCCTGAGACTAAGTGTTCCAGGATGCAGTGATGCACCTTACTCTTAAATAATTTATTTACATTACCGAGATGCAGCACATGAGGGGCTAACATACCTAGCGTCACAGCTGCCAGACATAGTCCAGCACTGAAGCAGACACTTGAACAAAAATGTCAAACATTATTAAATATACATTTACATGACGTCTTGTGCCGATAGTTCATATGAAAATGGTACTGCAGCACAAAATGTTAACCCCTCAGAGCCATGACAGCCATCTTGACCACTTTAGCTGAGTCCCTGGTCACACTCTATCTGGCATCCATCTGTCCTGCTAGGCATGTAGTTATGTGACCGGCGGTCTTACATTACCTCCTTCTACATCCCGCCCGCTGAGAATCCCGGTGGACTGCATGCCGACCAGCAGGGACTATTCCCACTCGGTGTCCATGACACCCATAGAGTGGGAATAGAACCTATGGCGACTGCAGGTCACCACCAAGCCAACAGCATGGCGAGCGCAGCATGGAGAGAGCAGCGAGCCCACAAGGGCTTGCTGCATTCACCTCCGGCGTCGAGATGCTGACGACCGGGATCTCGAACTACGGCATCCTGATACACACCCGTCCTGATAGACCTACCCTCCAATAATCTTCTAACAGCCTATGTCCTGGAAACCTACCTTGACAGCTAGGTCATCTTTTAGATCATCTGCTTCCTGTTCTACATTGATGGCAAAGTATCAGCCTCTGGATCCTATGTGGCATAAACCATGGGGAGGCTGTGTATCTAGCCCCAATCTACTGGACACAGGCAGGGGACCTATGATGTCTACAGGTTGGGTATGCATGACCAGCGGTTAGGAGTCCGCCGATCAGAATACCTCTGCCAGGATCCTGCTATGCTCACCATGCTGCGGGATCGGTGGCGACATGCGGTCGCTACAGGTTCTATTCCCACTCTATGGGTGTCGTGAACACCCACGGGTGGAAATAGTCCCTGTTGGTCGGCATGCCGACCGTCAGGATTTTCAGGGGGCAGGATGAAGGGGGAGGTGTTGGGAAACCGCTGGTCACATAACCGCATCCCATCTCTACAGCCACTTTCTGTAACAGAGAGCCTATGAATAGGAGCTTATTGAAGTTTCAAAAAGTGGAAACAGCATTATGGGCTGTAAGGATCCTTAATCCCAGGTCTAAATGTCAAGAACAGTGATTTGATTAATAGTCTGGCACACAGACAGGTATCTAATTGTGGTTTTTTTGTACAGATGCATACACTATATAGGCCCATATCACCATTCCAATACACAGGTATGGGAACATTTGCTGCCAGGGATGTTATACTGAATACAGTAGATCTCTCCGATACTGTATCTCCTGCTTTGTAATTTTCTGAAATAGTATATATAAAAAATAGTGGAATTACACATACTGACTACCCCTGATGTATTGTATTGTGGCTGAGAACAATAGATGAAGGGCTTATGCTAATAAACCACAGTGTGCCTAGGCGCAGCAGAGAAGCCAATATATTGTAAATGTACACATTACAGGAATAACTCTACAAGTAGCATATAAACTAAGGTGAGGATGCTTTAAGTCTGCGCATGAGACTGAGTCACGGTGAACATGTTTCCAGATGGCTACTGCAGGATATAGAACAAATTTAGGGGGTAATTCAGACTGCATCGCTGCAGCGGCAGCAATCGCAGTCTGAATTACCTTGTTGAGTGCACACGCGCAGTGGCTGCACTGCACGTGCGCACCCCAGGAGCCCAATGAGATGCTATCAGCAACTCAGGGCTGCGATCGTCTCTGCCTGATTGACAAGTAGAGGAGGTCGCGGAGCAGGAGGAGGCGTGCCAATGGCATTAGAACGCCATTGGCGGGTGCGGCCCGGACAACAGAGGCATGTCCGGAACATTGGGGGGGGCAGGCCGCGGTGGCTGCGTGACATCACACGCAGCCACTGTGACTCAGGACACGGCGAGTAGCGGACTGCCAGTGCACAGGAGCTGCACTGGCAGGGAGCTACTCATCAAGTACAAAAAATGCTTTTGTACCTGTGCGGGGGGGGGGGGGGGGGAGCAGAGCCAGACATGCGGGGCGTACTAGCCCTGTACTGGGCGTCCCCCCGCATGTCTCTGAAACTGATTGTAGATGTGCTAAATTTAGAATTAGGCCCTTAGTCACAGAGAAAGGCAATTTCATTGGATGTTCCTGGGAGGTAACAGTGGCGTGGCATGCCAGATGCAGGCGAGTCACGGCCAGTGGCTGCATCTTTTGCCGCAGTTGGACTGGCACTGGTGGACATTATGCCACTTCAACTGTGGCATTAGCAGAAACTCACAATCGTCTTACCCAAAGATGCAGTCATGGCTGCAACTACGTCCACCTCTGAATCAGGCCATATACAGTATGTATACTACCAGGTGTATGCAGTGTATAGATTGAGCACTGTAGACAGCAATGTATATGAGTGTCAATTAACTAATATAGGAAGCTAATCTGTGCTGAAGACAACACCTAGCAAAGTTTATCTCTCCATACATCTTAGGAGAATTCATGCAAACCTGGCTAAGTGCTACCTTCCATGGTTGTGTTATTATTGGCTTCTCTTCATGTGATTAAGAGTGATTGGTCTTATTCATCTTGGGCACATTTTACTGGATGAATGGTTATTGTTAATTGTATTAGCTAGGCCAGATTTTTACAATTTCATATGGGTCATTTCACTTATCGTTACAGTTTTTTGCAGCATATACCACAGTTTATGTATTTTTTATACTACAGGTTGAGTATCCCATATCCAAATATTCCGAAATACGGAATATTCCGAAATACAGACTTTTTTGAGTGAGAGTGAGATAGTGAAACCTTTGTTTTCTGATGGCTCAATGTACACAAACTTTGTTTAATACACAAAGTTATTAAAAATATTGTATTGAATGACCTTCAGGCTGTGTGTATAAGGTGTATATGAAACATAAATGATTTGTGTGAATGTACAGACACTTTGTTTAATGCAGAAAGTTATAAAAAATATTGGCTAAAATGACCTTCAGGCTATGTGTATAAGGTGTATATGAAACATAATTGCATTCTGTGCTTAGATTTAGGTCCCATCACCATTATATCTCATTATGGTATGCAATTATTCCAAAATACAGAAAAATCCGATATCCAAAATACCTCTGGTCCCAAGTATTTTGGATAAGGGATACTCAACCTGTATTTTTATTTTTTAAGCTCCACATAAGTATACCATGTTAAATTAAAATTTCTGACAAAACAGTGGGAAAAAGGCTTAACCTCTTCAGGAATTAATTTTTAGTTTTAGAGATATTTAAATAATTTTTATATATTTTATTGACAATACATTTCAAGTTAAGATATATATATATATATATATATATATATATATATGAAAAAGGAGGGGATGAGGGATAAATAGCGACCAAGGTGTCAATAAAATGGGTTGCCATTTAAAATATTAAAAAGTATTTATTAAATTAGCATAAAAGAAACACATAAAAAAATGGGGACAACAATATATACACACAACTGAACTAAAAGCACTTAAATGAATATATGCACTTAAAAAATAATATAGAATTTTTCCTTATCTTAGAATGAGGTAGGTACAGGTCACCCAACGCGTTTCGTCTGATGAGACTTCTTCAAGGGGTATGGACAGAATGAGACAGTACATGCTTTTATAGCCAAGGTTGTCAGTGGGAGGGCCATGACATCACATATAGTCATGTGATGCAATTACATATTAAATCCTATAAGGCTGTTTATATATATAAAGTGTTATGAGCCACGGCTGTGGCTCATTTCCATTTTTGCATTTTGGTTATGTATTTTATGTTATACTTCTGTTCATGTTCCCCGTGGGTGTCATGGGGTGCTCGGAGCTCACCCTTAAGGAGGGGATACTGTTATGAACCACAGGTAGCGGTTCATTCCTATTTTATGTTTATAAAGTTGTCTTGCATGCCAAGATTTCCTGTTGCTCTGTTTTAGAATACTCTTGTCTGCTGCCGCTGGTGAGTCTGTGTAATTGCAGCTTGTTCCCATGTGTTCAGCCTCACCTGGCTGCTAATTGCATCTTGTCAGTTTGGAGTCATGCAACAGGGCAGCTGCATGAGATTATTAATTAGGCCTCTCTGTTATATGCTGGCTGACTGCAATTCACAGACGCTGGTGATATTTCTGGGTATCCGGTCTGCTTGAGTTCTGAGCTTGGTTCCTGCTAGTTCCTGAGCTTCCTGTGTCGATTCCTGAGTCAGTCCCTGTGTCGATTCCTATGTCTGATCCCGTGTCCTGCCGTGAGGCGTTCCTGTCCTGAGGTCCAGTGCCTTTGCCTGTGCCTGGTCAAGTTTCTGGATTCTTGGTGTCCACCGGTCTTTTCGTTTGGGATTCTGCCTGTCCTCCGGTTCTAAGAGTCTGTGTCAGCAGCATTGGGAGTTCCTGTCCGTTTGCCAGTATTCGTACTGGTTCCGTGAGTAGCGGCTCTGCCGAGTCCGTCGGCCTAGGCCGCTGTATTCCATTATTATTTCTGTCACTGGTGTTTTGCAGAGGGTTCTGCTTATGCTGTCACCGCCGGTACACAAAAGTATTGTGTGGGCGTGTGGTCAGCATTTCCTTTGTTGTTCTTTTCCTTTGGCGGCAAGCTGCACATACATTTAGTTTTAGGCTAGTTAGTAGCCCCTGGCTTTGGTTGTTTCAGTAAGAGGGCCCCTTGTTATCACCCTGTCTCGGTACACTCTTTGTCTCTCATTAAGACCTGAGGGGGCATCGAAGTTGGGCAGACGTAATCCTCCCTTCAAACGCGGCTGCCATGGGCTCAAGCAACCATAGTCTCGCAAGAGTGTACTGACAGCACGGGCGAGACAACGGAGATAGGGCGCCAGGGGCTATTCCCTTTCCATTCCCCTTTCCCAGCATTACGTTCCAGTGCTCCGGTCCTTGCAATAAGATCTCCTCAGACCAGAGTGCTGGAATCATAACATAAAGCACTGCTTAACATGTTATTCTGGACTTAGTATAAGTAAAAACGAGTAGATGTACACTTAAAAAACGGATGAACCACACTGAAAAACGGCTCTGGATTGATACAGGCTGAACTTCCGCCACACTTCCGGTGGCTGCGGACCCGACGTGTCACTTCCGCCCCACTTCCGGTGATTATTGCGCATGCACCCGCGGCGATTCCATGTTCTTATCCAGTTCTCACTGTCAGTAGCTGTAGTTCACAGGGGGAAGGAGCCAATCTTAGTTAAGTCCCAAAGGTGGAAGCCATTTTGGGTGTACTTGTGTCCATAGATCTCCTGGTAGCGGCGGCCATTTTCTAGTAGTTCATCTGACAATAGCACTTGTCAGATGCCCCGGTATCCATGGTGATAATTAAACATAGAATAAGAGAGAATAGGAGTATCAGGAGCATGTCATTGTTTTGTAAACACCTAGTTTTAACATTATTTAAGAGAACATAGCTAAACAGGATTGAAAATAAAATAAAAAAAGCTGTATATTTGTACTTGCTTATGATTGCGGACATCATTATGGGAATGTTATTTGCGGACATCATGGGAATATGATGTAGAGGTCATGCTATAATTTAGTACCACATAGCTTGTTAGTGCGGACATCATTATGGGAATGTTATTGCGGACATCATTATGGGAATTACTATTGCGGACACCATTATGGGAATATTATGGTATTGGTCAGTGTAGTACCACAAAGTGGAGAATTTAACGGCTCATGCACATATGCAAATAAATAAGACCATTATATACATTAAGATTGATAAATATATAAAAGTTTGGCATGAGTGGAATAAATATATAAAAGTTTGGCGTGAGTGGAATTAAATTGCCTCAAGGGGGGTGTTCATTAAAATACCGTGCCTATGTATAAGTTAAATCCCTTATGGGTATAGGGGATGGTACATTCCCTCCTTTTCTTACATTAATCTCAGGGAATTATCACCCCTGTATCCATTTGAGGGAAACAGCTGACGCCCCACTAGCAGTGTAGGGGAGTGTTTATAAGCCAGCTATCACACAACATATTTGTTTTTATCGCATGTGGCGCAGTAACAATCCTTGTTTTTACATTTATTTCTGGTATTAATTTTTTACTGTGGCCTGGTGAAGGGGTAAACCCGACAGAATGTTGAGGAATATAGATCATACTAGTAAAAGAAATGTGTGGTGTCAGAAAATCTTTAACGAAAACCTGATTGTGAACGAACCTACCCAACCATGTGATCTAGATGATCTTTTCTGGGGAATAGAAAGACTTCTTACCAAAGAGGTCAAGACATGGTGGGATATTAAGGGCCTTGAACATTACATATCAATGGATAGAGTTCCAAGAGGTTTAAGATTACTGAAACAGCCCACATTTGGTAACCAGGAAGAGACCTTCATAGAAAAATGGGACAAAATATTGCACACCTGTTCTATAGACTTGATGAAACTCCTTGTCGATGAAAAGAAAAAATCCCTCTCATCCATAGAGACGGAAATTAAAGCTAAGGAAAGAGAGTTGGAACCTTTCAAGGACAAGGAGGACTATAAAGTCAATGAAAAGGTCTTGAATAAGAAAATGGCACATATCGAGGAAGAGGTGGTAAAAGGGAAGGAAAATAAATTCTTAAGGGACAAGAATGATTATGAACGAGGGAGAGTGAAAAGTTGGAGCAGGTTTAGACCGAATGGACATTTCAACCAGAAATCAGGTGGGGGTATGTGGAAGTCTGAAATTACAAGGAATACCACTACACAGAACAGAACCAGAGACACCCCAACCAACAACGTAAAAATGTCAAACTTATTCACACCCTTACAGAGAAGAGGCTCTAATAGCGACCAGGATTTTTTATCCCAAAGAACGGGCGCAAGACCGAAGAACGCGTTGAGATACTCAGTGAAAGAAGACATACGACATGCATCGCCCCTAAAAAGAAGGTATACAGAAGAAGAGGATCCTGAGGAGGCAGGAGGGAGAGAATACAAAAAAAAGAACAATACACCAATAAAAACAGATCCAAGAACAAAAGGCATTTTTAACTTATCCCAACATACCCTAACAGAACCAGAAATATCTCTATTAGACAAAGGACTTTCTTTTCTTTCTCAGGAGGCCTGAACAAGTTCGAAACGTTTATTGACCTTAACAAATTTGTCAGGAAACTAACGTTAAAAAGGCATTTTTAAAAAAAAGAAGATGCAATCATAGCTAACTATGAGAGCTGCTCAAAATCAGGATTGAAACCCACCTCCAAGTACTACCCCTTGGAGTCAAAAGGGAGTAACATAAGTATGTTTTATGAACTAGTGAAGAAAGACCTCTGTGATATGGACCAAGAGAAGATAAAGGAAAAGAATATAACCAATAGAGAAAGTGAGGCCTGGAAAAATCTACAGAAAAATAAAGGGATCATTATAAAACAAGCTGACAAAGGGGCTGGTTGTCATGGATCGGGATAAATACATCGCAGAGGCAGAAAGACTGCTATCGGATGGAGTATCCTACAAAAGACTGACAGAGGACCCCAAGGATGCCTACATCGAAGAACTACGGACACTCCTATTACATGGTCTGAGAACAGGCATCATTACCAAAGAAGAATACCAATTTTTAATGAAATCAGACCCCACGACCCCCATTTTTTATTTCCTACCAAAAATTCATAAAAGCTTGGACAACCCGCACGGAAGACCAATAGTGGCAGGTATAGACTCACTTACCTCTAATTTATCCGAATACGCTGATGTCTTTTTAAAACCATATGTTAAGAACCTCCCGTCATACCTCAAGGATACACGTCGGTATTAAACCTCCTAAAAGATATCGAATGGAAGGACTCATACATGTGGGTTACAATTGATGTTCAATCACTTTACACATGTATTGAACATGAGAAGGGAGTAACAGCCTGTAAAGAATATCTGGATGATGACAGCACATTAACAGATAACCACATGGATTTTATTTGTGACATCATGTATTTTATTCTCCATCACAACTATTTTAAATTTCTGGATCAGTTTTACCTACAACAATGTGGCACCGCTATGGGCACGATTTTTGCGCCAAGTTTAGCGAATCTTTTTATGGGTTGTTGGGAAAAATGTTTTATTCATGACCATCGGGCTTTTAACAGCAATATCATCTTTTATCAGAGGTATATCGATGATATTTTAATAATCCGGGATGGTGATATGGAATGTTTTAATCAATTTTTAAAACACATCAGCACCAATACAATGAATCTCGCTTTTACATCTAACACAAGTAGAGAGCACATTGAATTCTTGGATTTGGTTCTCACAGGAGAAAACGGGAGAATCACAACAAAGAACTTTGTTAAGCAGGTAGATACTAACAGCTATCTCCACTATAAGAGCAACCATCTCAAAAGTTGGAAGAACAATATCCCTTTTTCCCAGTTCAGTAGAATTAAAAGAAATTGCAGCAAACCGGAGGACTGCCAGCTACAGCTTGAGATGTATAAGGACAGATTCAAACAGAAGGAATACCCAGATTCCATCCTGAGAGAAGCCATCACCAGAACAAATGAAGTTGAAAGACTAAAGCTGCTGGAATACAGAACAAGGGAAAAACCAAAAGAATCTACAGCATTTATAACAACTTTTAACCGACATGAGAAATCCATCCGGGAATCATTCAGAAATCATTGGAGGATTTTACTCATGGATCCCATCCTTACAGAAATTCTCCCTCCTCGCCCAGAAATAATTTTTAAGAAATCACAGAACCTGAAAGATCTCTTAGCCCCGAGCATTCTGAGGAATAATCAAGAGAAGGACCAGACATGACCTAAATGTGTAGGTTCCTACAAATGTGGGCGATGCAATGTCTGCAGATACTTACACCCCAACAGGAAGTCCTTTACAGATATGGAAAAGAAAAAGGAATATACTGTAAAATCAAGGATTACATGAACTGCAACACCCAATCGGTCATATACCTCCTGGAGTGCGATTGCGGCAAACAATACATTGGGAAAACGAAAAGACCTCTGAAGATGAGGATACAGGAACATGTGAGAACCATCAGGAACAAAGTGGGGAGCCATGCTGTCTCCAAACATTTCATGTCTACGCATAACTCAAATCCGGAAGCCTTGACTTTCAAGGCCATTGAACTGGTGAAACTAGGAGATAGAGGATGGGATCTCGCCAACAAATTGTCATGTCGTGAGATGTATTGGATATTCCAATTACAGACATTACAGCCGAAAGGATTCAACGACAACTACGAGATCGCTCCCTTTTTATGACACGGTACTAAAATTATTTTACGGCTCATCCTTGTCATTAAACCTGTATTCCCCTCCCACTGCTCCCCCCACCACCACCACCCCCCACCCCACCCCCCATCCCCTCCCTCCCCCTGCCCACCTCCTCCCCCCCAGCCCCCTCCACCCCCTTCCCTTCCGTTTCCCTACCAGCACCTTACTACCACATATCCATATTATCACTTTGCTTTCGTGAACACCCATACACATAGTGGGTCCTTTTTATATATTTTTTTATATTTTTGGAGTGATGACCAAGAAGGCACAACGTCGCTACAGTCAAACCACGCTGGAAATGCCCAAACACATTCGATCTTGGAAGCCAAGCAGCGTTGGGCCTGATCAGTACCAGTAGGGGGGACCACCTGGGAAGATCAGGTACTGTATAGAACGAATCTGAACAGGGGCCTGAGAGTGGAACACACTCCATGCACATACGGACCCACTGAGTCACATTGTATGCACATTATTATTTCACTTTTATAATGTGCACCATTTCACTGTATGTACCATCCCCTATACCCATAAGGGATTTAACTTATACATAGGCACGGTATTTTAATGAACACCCCCCTTGAGGCAATTTAATTCCACTCACGCCAAACTTTTATATATTTATTCCACTCACGCCAAACTTTTATATATTTATCAATCTTAATGTATATAATGGTCTTATTTATTTGCATATGTGCATGAGCCGTTAAATTCTCCACTTTGTGGTACTACACTGACCAATACCATAATATTCCCATAATGGTGTCCGCAATAGTAATTCCCATAATGATGTCCGCAATAACATTCCCATAATGATGTCCGCACTAACAAGCTATGTGGTACTAAATTATATACCAAGCATGACCTCTACATCATATTCCCATGATGTCCGCAAATAACATTCCCATAATGATGTCCGCAATCATAAGCATTTACAAATATACAGCTTTTTTTTTATTTTATTTTCAATCCTGTTTAGCTATGTTCTCTTAAATAATGTTAAAACTAGGTGTTTACAAAACAATGACATGCTCCTGATACTCCTATTCTCTCTTATTCTATGTTTAATTATCACCATGGATACCGGGGCATCTGACAAGTGCTATTGTCAGATGAACTACTAGAAAATGGCCGCCGCTACCAGGAGATCTATGGACACAAGTACACCCAAAATGGCTTCCACCTTTGGGACTTAACTAAGACTGGCTCCTTCCCTCTGTGAACTACAGCCACTGACAGTGAGAACTGGATAAGAACATGGAATCGCCGCGGGCGCACGAGCAATAAGCACCGGAAGTGGGGCGGAAGTGACGTGTCGGGTCCGCCGCCACCGGAAGTGTGGCGGAAGTTCAGCCTGTATCAATCCAGAGCCGTTTTTCAGTGTGTTTCATCCGTTTTTTAAGTGTACATCTACTCGTTTTTTACTTATACTAAGTCCAGAATAACATGTTAAGCAGTGCTTTATATATATATAAACAGCCTTATAGGATTTAATATGTAATTGCATCACATGACTATATGTGATGTTATGGCCCTCCCACTGACAACCTTGGCTATAAAAGCATGTACTGTCTCATTCTGTCCATACCCCTTGAAGAAGTCTCATCAGACGAAACGCGTTGGGTGACCTGTACCTACCTCATTCTAAGATAAGGAAAAATTCTATATTATTTTTTAAGTGCATATATTCATTTAAGTGCTTTTAGTTCAGTTGTGTGTATATATTGTTGTCCCCATTTTTTTATGTGTTTTTTTTTATGCTAATTTAATAAATACTTTTTAATATTTTAACTGGCAACCCATTTTATTGACACCTTGGTCGCTATTTATCCCTCATCCCCTCCTTTGTCTTACATTAATCTCAGGGATTTACCACCCCTGTATCCATTTGAGGGAAACAGCTGACGCCCCACTAGCAATGTAGGGGAGTGTGTTATAAGCCAGCTATCACACAACATATTTGTTTTTATCACATGTGGTGCAGTAACAATCCTTGTTTTTGACCAATTTAGTTATAAATATATATTCAAACTTCAAAAAGGTTTGCAATTAAAAATAACCATTCAGTAAAAGACACATATGTGCCAGCATCCCTTAAGAGGTTACGTGGAACTTAGAGAATTACATGTGTTGTTCATCAACCTTCAAAAGTGAAGCAACAAAAGCAATTGTTTGGTTGCAGGGTGGTAAAAAAGAGCTTTACTGGAGGCATATTTAGTTTAGAGATGGGTGTTAGGCATAAATGTTTCAGCTGCCATGCTGTTTCTACATCCTTGCATATGTTAGGTAAAGAAGATGCCACAAATTACATACTAGAGCCTGCTTGTGAAAGTGTAGAAAACTTAATAGTGTCATTGAATCTCACAATATTAAAGCAACAAATGCATCTTTCTTTTAAAGAATTGTAAACTCATTGCTCAAACTGAACTGAGAGACCAAAAACAAATGCTCTTGTCAGGGTGATAGATTAAATTGCTGTAATTATTTACTTTGCTGTCATTCAGTTTGTGTTTTAATTTTACAGTTAGACTAAAATATGTTTCATTTCATTAAACTTGTTATCTGCTGATGTCAACCATACTTCCCTGTTAATAAACATACTGTAACTTATCTAACACAATGACACAGAAGAATATAAATTATTTATTCATTTAAATGAATTGACTGAAAATGTAAAACTATAGATGTAGCCATGCTCATCCATTCTGCGGCTCAGTCACATGGGCACACGTGCGACGCCTAGGCATGTGTGCAACTAAATACACCTAGCTGTGGCTTAATATGCTGCCCATGTTTTCCTATTGGTGCACATAGATACATGCATGCGTGCATCCTAGACACGGGCATACTTGCACCGTCTGTATTGCTGCGAATATGCCAAGCTGCAGGCTGGATAAGCGTGGCTACATCTGTATGGTGGTGAAAGAAAGAATGAATGGCCCTACTCTCAGCAACAACTAAACTCATCAATCACAACACATCAGGCCTAGATCAGGAGCTTATGTCCTCCAATTCTACGCAACTTGAGATATCCAACTCCCCTCCCAATGGAACAAATCACAAGCCCATCGGTGTCACTGGTGTCACTGACAACAGTAGCCCAGAAATCAGGTGTATCTGGTGTCACTGACAACAGTAAAGTGGAATCAGCTGTATCTGTGTACTTTAAATGATGTGACAGACCATATTCCTTCTGAAGAACCTGCCACTGGGAGAGGCAGAGAAACTAGGGATGAGTGGGTTCGAATCTCTGAGATCTGAACCCCCCCGGACTTCAGGATCCGAGTCTGGCTCAGGACTTCCTGCCCGATTCGGATTCCGAAACGAGGCAAATGTAATCATCTCGCTGTCGGATTCTCATGGGTATTGGATTTTCACTCTGAACTTGGAGAGTGAGGGAGACAGACATCTGTCTCTCTGTGGGTGGTGGCGTTGGGTGGGGTCAGTGTGTGCTCTTTGGTGGTGCTGTTCTGTGTGCTGTTAGAGGTGCTGTCCTGTGGTGTCCTGTGCTGTTAGGGGTGCTGTACAGAGGTGCTGTCCTGGTGTATCCTGTGCTGTTTGGGGTGCTGTACAGGGGTGCTCTCCCTTGCTGTACTGGGGTGGTATCCTGTGCTGTTAGGGGTGCTGTACAGGAGTGCTGCTGTTCTGTGCTGTAAAGGGGTGCTGTCCCGTACTGTTAGGGTCGCTGTCTTGCGTGCTGTAAAAATAAAGGGGCACTGTCCTGTGTGCTGTAAAAATAAAGGAACACTATGGCCCTGTTGGGTGCTGTACAAATAAAGGTACGCTGTGGCCCTGTCCTGTATACTGTAAAAATATAGGGGTGCTGTCTAAATAAAGGAACACTGTGGCCCTGTCAGGCGCTGAAAAAATAAAGGAATGCTGTGGCCCTGTCCTGTATGCTGTAAAAATATAGGGGCGCTGTAAAAATAAAGAAACACTGAGGCCCTGTCCTGTATGTTGTAAAAATATAGGGGTGCTGTAAAAATAAAGGAACGCTATGGCCCTTTCCTGTATGTTGTAAAAATACAGGGGTGCTGTAAAAATAAAGGAATGCTGTAGCCCTGCCCTGTAAAATATTGGGGTGCTGTAAAATTAAAGGAATGCTGTGGCCCTGTTGGGTGCTGTAAAAATAAAGGAACGCTGTGGTCCTATCCTGTATGCTGTAAAAATATAGGGGTGCTGCCTATCTACTGTATAAATCCAGAGGCGCTACCGTATAATTCCACGGGTGCTGCTGTCTTTGATCGTAGGTTTAAAGTTTAAACTAAAGTCTAGAACAGAATATGAAACAAGCTTCAACATCACAACCCGATTTGTGAAAACATACTGCATAGCCACAAAGGTGGAAATGGAAATTCCAAGTTTGACGAAGTGTTTTCCAATAAAGTTGGGAGAGACCACTTTGTGGCCAAAGTCAGTCAGACTCAGAAGAGAAGGAATCCTAATCCAGTGGAACGTGACATGGCAACATCTCCTACTTCATTTTCTCTGGCAACTGCCAGAGAAAACTAGATTTTCCAAACACACCTATGTCTATATGTCTGCCATATAATTCCGGGGGTGCCTGTCTGAACCCGCTCATCTCTAGTAGATATATCTTCTAGTGTGCATTGTGTACCCAGAATTAGAGAGAGGTTCTTCTCAATTATTTAATGTTAGGGACTCAAATCAATGGCTCCAATTAGTCAACCTTAATTTTGATTTATTAATATTCCACATTTTGGGATTATTTACAAGATGCGCATTTGTTGTACAGGGTTATTGTCCTTTTTTTGTAAATGTGTTCTCCTTAATAATTGTACAATGTAAGGGCTGCATAGGGTTATTGCAAGACCTTGTGGTGTAAGAAGAACAGAGTTTCAGTGACATCAGCTTTCCATTGCATGGCAGAACAAAAGGGCCCAGTATGGTGTATCATGGTGGCTTACAGCCAGGAAGGTGTCTGGCTTGCCATGCAAAGGCATGCTGGTGGCACAGAGGTTAGCATTGCTTCCTCCCAGTCCTACTTGTAATATGAAATGAGTTTCAACTAGAGTGGTAAGCTCCACTAGGGCAGGGGCTGAATAAAAATCACTGCACAGTCCTGCTTAGTACTGTACCGAACCCACCCGAACTCAACTTGACAGATCTGGGGCTGCTGTATGGGCTCACAAGGGGCTGCTAAAACATCTAAGGGGGTGCTTTACTTAAAAATAAATTATGAATAAAATAAACAAGGCACACAGGTAAGCTTACATGCATGTAACTAGGACATACAGGTATGCTCACATGCGTGTAACTGGGAGCTGTGAAAACGAAAATAAGAAATCTGCTACAAAATATGTAAATAAAAAAGCAATACAAAATGGAAAAATGTCATCTATTTACCGTGTGTACACCTTGACAAATTGACTGACCCCAGGTCTATCAAGGAACAGTCTCTCTTCAATACCAAACATATATACATACGCATATGAGGGGGCTACCACCAACCCCATAGCACATCCCCGTAACTGCAGGAATTACTGACGGTCATATAAAAAATAATTGCAAACCAATGTCAGTTCAAGAAACTGCATGAACAGATCATGATCAAACACAGATACGTTCAAATATTTACTCAAAAAGCTTCTCATAGCCATCAAGCCCTCAGTATGGGGAATAGAGGTGTACAGGCTGCACACATCCAGACAACACATAAGTGTCCCTTCAGGTACAGCCTCCACATCTCCTAGCAGTTTTAGAAAACTTGTAGTATCCTTAAGGATTGAACCTTGTAAACACAATGGCTGAAGAATGTATCAAGCAATTGGGCAATCGGCAGATATAATTAATCGCATGCTGCGATTATCGGACGCCCTGGCGGTTTCACACTGTCTTTGTGTAGTTTTGGCAGCGTATAAAGAACAGGTACTTTTGGAAAATCCCTTAATAAAGCTTTAAACAGGGCTGTTGAAATACACCCATCCATCACAGCAGCATCCAATATCCCTCTAAGATCTTGTTGATACTTCTTGGTGAGATTACCAGGTAGTCTCTTATAGACTTCAACTTCTGATAATTGTCGCTCGATTTCCATGCGATAGTCACTGAGATTCTGAACCACAATGGCCCCGCCCTTATCGGCGGGCCTAATAATGATGTCCTCATACTGAGCCAGAGTCTTAATGGCAGATGCTTCAGCTTTGGAGAAATTCTTTTGTATTCTGCCTTTAGCCATAGTAAATCTGGTGACCGAGTCATCTAGCAAACTGTTAAATATTCATAGTGAGGGATTAGTCGACTGTGGATCGTATGTCGAACTCGAACATAATTGAATAAACTTCTCCACAACCAAAACTTCCGCACTGGCAGCTTTGTTTTGAAAATGTTCTTTCAGCCACAATTTACGTGCAAACTTATGAAGATCACGTTTCCACTCAAACTCATCATATAAATTCGTAGGCACAAATGATAGTCCTTTTTGCAGCACACCAATATCGGTCGGAGTAAGCACCCTCTGTGATATATTAAAAATTACCGCTTGTTCTTTGCACCTCTTGTTTTGCCCACCCCTATGGGTGGCAAATCTTTTACTAGTGTTGAGGACTCTGGTGGGTGCAGGGCCGTTTCTTGGGGGCGGGCGAGCTGTGCAATCGCACGGGGCGCCCACCACGGCACTGACTATGGCTCCCTGGCATCCCCCTCCTCCCTCTCCTGGAGTACCCAGCTTGGGGGCGGAGTTTCGTGGAATGACGCGGTTGCGTCGTGACATCACAACATAACTGCGTCATCCCACGAAACTCCGCCCGCCGAGCAGAGTACTGAGGAGGAGGGGGAGCCAATCTACAAAGAGGGAGAGGCGGCCAGAGCGAGGAGCGACTGGTGAGGCGGCCCGAAGAGCGGGAATCACCTTTGTAAGTATTCTCTTGTCTTTCTTTCTTTCTGTCTGTAAAATGGGGACACTGCCTGCCATAATGTGTAAAAAGGGGACACTTGCCTGCCATAATGTGTAAAAAGGGGACACTTGCCTGCCAAATGTGTAAAATGGGATCATGTGACTGCCGTAATGTATAAAATGGGGACTCTTGCCTGCCATAATGTGTAAAAAGGGGACACTTGCCTGCCGTAATGTGTAAAAAGGGGGCTCTTGCCTGCCATAATGTATAAAATGGGGACTCTTGCATGCTGTAGTGTATTAAATGGGGATTCTTGCCTGCCGTAATGTGTAAAAAGGGGACTCTTGCTTGCCGTGATGTGTAAAATGGGGACTTTGCCTGCCATAATGTGGGGATTTAATGTATCAAGGGCATTGCGGTGTGTGGCATAATATGGTGCAGGGGGCATTAGTGTGTGGGGCTTTATATGGTAGAATTTTTTTTAACCTATGGTGGGTGTGATCTGTTGGTGCAGGGTCAAGTACTGGGGTGTGAGGTAGTCTTTTCAGATGAGGCCACGGCCCCTTGATGGGAGCACGCGCACAAGGTTATTTTTTTATCTAAGGGGGGGCACATTTTTTTTATGTCATGGGGGGCGCATTTTGAAATCTCACACTGGGAGACAAATTGGCTAGAAACAGCCCTGGGTGGGTGCCATAAAGGGACACTCACTGATGTAGTAGGGTCATCAGACTCAGAGATAACAGAATCGCTTTCACTATTGCTATTTGAGGTACCAGGACGATTGCGACTTCTAGATGACCGTGCTTGCCAAGGTCTACGTCAGCACTCTCTTGCAGAACTACGATTAACGCTGTCACCGCCAGACAACCACCTATATACCTTGTTTTCTTCATAATCATTATCAACAGTATACTTTTTGTTCCATTTGAATTTAAGTAAATATTTCTTATGTTGATCACAATTCTGTTCCAGTTTCAACAACCAACCAGCATTCACAGAATCGTCAAGGATTTTCTTTGCATCCTTTTTTAACACACTGATCTTAGTACGCTTTAGTTCCAGCTCACGCTGGGCCTCCTCAATTACCAGGACCATGAGGTCCAACACGCACCATTTCAGGATGCCTACCCACTTGTGTACAAAGTCAGGATTATTCCTGACGATTGTAGGTACATTTTTTGATCTAAATCCACGTGGAATATTTCTCTCCCTGTAATAATCCGAGAGAGATGACGCATGTAAGAGGTAGTCGATCTCTCGATGTCTGAATTTAAACATTTGAAAAAACACATCTTCCATACTCTGCTTAGTGTCATGGCCTGACACAGTTTCAGTAAGCAGAATGCCCTCTATTTGCTCCGGGGTAAAACTAAATGTTTCTCCAGCTGGTATAATTAAATTGTGGCACCCTGCCACATCTTGAGAGACAGAGGCCCCAGTGTCCAAATCCATAGCTGTCTATCAGTAGACAATCACACAGTGCAATGTGTGCTGAGCCACAAACCAGTCCAATTCGTGGCACAAAACTGTAGCTCAGCTGGTGGTTTATTGTGGTTTACTGTGTAAAGACAGTGCTAGATAATAGTACATATGGTGCCATACCACAGATGCTGAGACTCAGCACTCAATACATCTTCCAAATCAGTTGGCACCCATTGATTAAAATTTTCAGAATCAAACACTAATACTGCATATCTGCCTGCTGTATGGTGCCTATGGTTAATTCTTATTAAACATTGGTTACGTTGTGCAGCTGCCTAATTTAATGCATTCCTATTAGGAGATTATATGGGATTATAAAGCAGTTTTAGACCCATCAGTATAGACCTATAGCTTTATTTTTTAGCACAATAATGTTTTCCAGGTAGTTACCTGTAGTCATTTTAACACATCTCAGTGTAAGATATACTGTTGTCAGTTTTATAACTATTGACAGCATAATTGGCCCATGTAGGCAGTGTAATGATAGACCTGTGTATTGCCTTATACGCTGCATAGATCACATTTTTTGCATGTAGTATTCAAATTGGCTAGTGCTCAGGAAGTTATATTACATATGAGTGATCTTTTATGCATGTAGTCATCTTGTTTTGTTTTATTTACATCTCTGCAGCTCCCTCTGTCATGGTTTCATGGTAATGTAAACACACAGGCTGAGGGACGCGTGTCACACTGAAGTGCGAATACTTCTGTAAAACCCCACTGGTACTAGGTATGCAAAAACTACAGTCACTGTGTATAGTGCATCACACTTACTCTGCCCCGGCTAGTCATGGGTTCAGGCACAGATACCAGAGGGTCCCCTGAATAATCAGGTGTTTAATTACAGGTGCATTGTGGGAGTGGACTACAGGTGTCGGTGCAGCGCATAAAGAATTGGGCGCCAGGCCATCTCAGAATACAGCATAAAGTTTATTTTTAACATTAAACAGGGATATTGCAGGGATAACTTGTGAACACTCCTCCAGCACAAAGCATAACGGTTACAGTGGATCACATATCAGGGCACCTCCTCCAGCGCATCACATAGTCGCAGCGGCATATATATATGGCGAACATCAGTACGTACCAGGGCATTCTGTGACCAGTAGTGCTACACACATCAGGTTACCGTCTCTCTATCTTTTACATAGCGAGGATTCTTTTCCATGGGGGGCTTCTAATCACGCCGCGTGGCTTTCCGACCACTTCACCCAGATACCTCTCGAGACTCACACCTTTAGCACACTTTTCTCCTGGCATCACCCTTTCACTGGATACTGAATACTGCTGCTCTCACACTGCGGTGTCTACTTCTGTCAGGTCTGGTGCCTTGCTGTGGCTGGCATCTCTCCCCACCAAAACATGTGGGGAGCCCTCACTGGGGCTACATCTTTCTGGCTAATCCACCACACTTCTGCTAACTAATACACGTGCTTCTCCTCACTGTCTCTCCACTGTCTGCTCACTGTCTGTCGGCTCTCTGCTCACTCTCCCCTGCAGGACAGCCTTTTTATAACCTTGCATTCCCAGGGACACATTCCATCTGGGATCTCCCGCTCTGAGTTTCCCGCTCTGAGTTTCCCGCTCTGAAATGCAAATGGGTGAGTCATGCCCTTTGCATTTTGCAGGCTGATCTGTATTGCTGTGAGCTGGGCTGTTAACTCCTTCTGTGCTGCAAACTGTAGGCTGCTGGCTCAGTGCTATGCAACTCCAGCAAACATTTTACTTTTAATAAAGTCATGCTGGCACCTGTAGTGCCACAGTTGATTTGTGCTTACAGTTCCAGGGTATTACACTTCATCAGCCAGGGGATTGCTCCCGCACCGCACACTGCTGCACATGGTGAAAGGCACAGGGATATAAGGTTAGATATTGTTTATTTGCTTTTTGTATCCTGAAGAAAATCTGATTACATATTGAAACGTTGAAAGACTGTGGTGGTCCTGTTGTTTAATTTTTTCTCTGCAAGGAAGCCTTGAGTGCAGCACATGCCTGCTCAGGATGATTCAAAAGTCGCAGTACACCCTTTTGTTTCAAAAACTGTGCATCTGGAGAACAAAGTTTCTGTGTCATAGCTGCAGATTTTAAGAACCGGCACTCAGAAAGACAGCCAAATTCACATAACACAGACAGGTGCCTAATTTCCAAATGCCGAGAAACTGGGACTGTGGCTGACAAGTCACAGAGTGGTCATCCAAATAGTGCTACTGACGAGACAACCTCAACATAACTGCTATTTCAAATCTGTTTGCAGCAATAAACTTTTCAGCAAATTCTGATGTTGTTTGGCATGTTACACGATCCCCTTTCCATTTGAAAAAACTTAGATTCAAGATGAACGATTTCAAGATGGTGCCCATGTTCGGTACATACCCTAAAAGATAGCCCACCTCACCCATACCTTACTGGAGTATTCAGTTTTCTAATTTCCTGCACAGTTTTTGAAACAAAAGGGTGTACTGTGACTTTTGAATCACCCAGTATATATATATATATATTTATTTATTCATTTGCCATGCATTTTGCATCTTGTTTTACCATGCATTTTGATTTATAGTGCCCATACTTTATTTAAGTTGTTCTCTCATGGTGACCTAGCCTTTACAATTGACAGAGGCATGGTGGTACTGGAAAAACTGACCTGGGATTATAGTTCCGGTTAATAAATAAATAAATAAATAAATAAATAACAATTAAAAGATGCTGATATTTTTATCTAAAAAAGTTATTTTTATATATATATATATATATATATATATATATATACTGTATGTATGTATGTATATATATATATATATATATATATATATAAATAAAGCACTTTTATTAATATACATTGCAGTCATCCTGAGATAGTGATCATGTAGATATATAAGAGGAATTCAGCTGTACTGTACATGTCCTTCTTAATTAGGTTAACCCATGCTTGTGCCAGCTAACCCGTTCTCAGGTTGGGACTACTACCAGCAATAGGACGATGATAGCACTTTGATTTGATAAAGCCTTTTCTGCCTTTCATAAATTGGCCTCATAGTATATTGATTGCTCTGCTGCATAAACAGTCTTTATAAGCAAGTGATAAGTTTACTAGATTCAAAATTTCAAAAACAAGTTTTATTATTTGGAAAATGTTTAGACATAAAATAGATTCCTTGGTGTGAAAAGGAACATTACATAATTATATTGTGAGCAACGTTACAGCATTGTTGTCTTGGAAGATGAGCTTTGTCTTTTTCTACTCTGATCATTAGCTAAAACTGAACTTCTAATGAAGACAATAACTTGGTAATTTTCATGCCAGCATTCACTAGCATGACTTGAGAAAAGTAAAATAGACCGTTCCTTTAGAATCTTTGTGTTTTAAGCTCCAGGCTGTTAATTTAAATAATCTTATTTATGTTTCATTACTATAGTATTTATTTTATTTATTGCCATTTCACAATAATAATTTATTGCTTTTAATTGTCCCAAAATAGAAATGAGTAAGTTTTAGGCAATTTTTACAAACAGGTAGTAGATATTAGGAAGGAGATATTTTAAACATTCAAAAAACATGAATAAATAGCTGACATTTTTAAAATGCAAGAATAAAATGTAGTCAACATGCTTACTTTAATTTGACAAGGCATACTAATATGGTTTTACCTTATTGGATTTTTTTCATAATTAAATGATCTCTTGGAATTAAATATTTCAGTCTAATAATAATTCTGAAAGATAGCCACCCACAAAAAAAATAGGATTTTAATTACCTACCAGTAAATCCTTTTCTCGTAGGCCATAGAGGATACTGGGGTTCCATTTAGTACCATGGGGTATAGACAGGTCCACTAGGAGCCATGGGCACTTTAAGAATTTGATAGTGTGGGCTGGCTCCTCCCTCTACGCCCCTCCTACCAGACTCTGTCTAGGAAACTGTGCCCGTGGAGATGGACATACTTTGATAGAAGGATAGATAAAGTTAGTGGTAAGATTCCGAACCAGCACACACAAAACAGAGGAAAGCTATGCTAACCCAACTTTAAACAGGAACAGCAACAGCTGAACCAACAATACTTAACCAAGTAACAGTGCAGGAAGAATGAAGCACCAGGCGGGCGCCCAGTATCCTCTATGGACTACGAGAAATAGATTTACCGGTAGGTAATTAAAATCATATTTTCTCTTATTTCAAAGAGGATACTGGGGTTCCATTTAGTACCAGGGAATGTACCAAAGCTCCCAAACTGGGTGGGAGAATGCTGAGGTTCCTGCAGAACTGAAAGACCAAACTGAAGGTCCTCAGAGGACAAAGTATCGAACTTGTAGAACTTAGCAAATGTGTTCGAACCAGACCAAGTAGCCGCTCAGCAGAGCTGTAAAGCCAAGACAAGCAGCCGCCCAGGAAGAACCCACCAATCTAGTAGAGTGGGCCTGTACAGATTTTGGAACCGGCAAACCTGCCATAGAATAAGCATGCTGGATAGTGAGCCTGATCCAGCGTGCAATTGTCTGCTTTGAAGCAGGACACCCTATTTTCTTGGGATCATATAGAACGAACTGCGAGTCGGATTTCCTGTAACGAGCTGTCCTTTTTACGTATACCTTCAAAGCCCTCACAACATCCAAAGACTTTGAAGAAGTGGAAGTGTTGGTGATAACCAGAACCACAATAGGTTGGTTGATGTGAAACGCAGACACCACTGTACCCTCTGGGTGACTGCTCCCCAACCTCTGAGGCTTGCATCCATCGTTAACAGGATCCAGTTCTGAATTCCGAACCTCTGACCTTTGATGAGATGAGAAATCTGTAGCCACCACAGAAGGGATATCCTGGCTTTTGGCGACAGACGGATCCTCTGGTGCATGTGAAGATTCAATCCGGACCATTTGTCCAACAGATCGAGCTGGAAGGGTCTTGCGTGAAACCTTCCGTATTGAAGCGCCTCGTAAGAGACCACCATTTTCCCCAGAAGGCGAATGCATAGATGCACCGATATCCAGGCTGGCTTCAGGACATCCCGAACCATCGACTGGATGACCAATGCCTTTTCCCACAGAAAATAACACTTTCTGCGACTCCATGTCCAGTATCATTCCCAGGAATGGGAGCCTCCGTGTTGGATCTAGGTGAGATTTCGGAAGGTTCAGAATCCACCCGTGATCCTGGAGAAGTTTGGTTGAGAGACCAATGCTGTCCAGCAACCTCTCCCTGGGCGGCGCCTTTATCAGAAGATCGTCAGGTATGGAATTATGTTCACTCCCTGCTTGCGGAGTATAAACATCATCTCTGTAATTACTTTGGTGAACACCCTTAGTGCCGTGGAGAGACCAAATGACAGGGCCTGGAACTGGTAGTGACAGTCCTGCAGTGCAAACTGTAGATAAGCCTGATGAGGCAGCCAGATCGGAAATGTGAAGGTACGCATCCTTGATATCCAGAGACACAAGGAATTCCCCTTTCTCCAGACCTGAGATCACCACTCTCAGAGACTCCATCTTGATCTTGAACACTCTTAAGAATGGGTACAAGGACTTGAGGTTCAGAATCGGTCATACCGAACCGTTCTGCTTTGGTACTACAAACAAGTTGCAATAGTTCCCCTTGTTGTGCAGATGAGATGGAACTGGAACAATGACTTGAGTCTGTACCAGTTTTTGGATGGCCATAGAGGATACTGGGGTTCCATTTAGTACCATGGGGTATAGACAAGTTATACTTGCCTCTTGTGAAGCTGGTAAGCCTGATTTGAAGAATCTGTGAGGTGGGAGCTCTTGGAACTCCAGTCTGTAGCCTTGGGAAATAAGATCTATGACCCAGGGATCCCGGCACGAGCTTGACCAGATGTGACTGAAGAATTTTAGTCTGGCTCCCACCTGACAGTCCTCCAGGCATCGCGGTCCACCAACATGCTGAAGGCTTTTAGGAAGCAGAGCCTGAGCTCTGTTCCTGAGCACCTGCAGTTGCTGGTTTGCATGGTTTACCTCTTGCACCTCTGGAGGCCGTAGAAGCACCTCTGGATTTTCCCTTAAACTTAGCTGTACGAAAGGACTGTAAACTTGAAGCTGAATAAGCTTTCCTGGCTGGGGGAACTGCGGAAGGAAGATACGTAGACTTATCTGCAGTAGCTTTGGAGATCAATTTGTCTAGTTCATCTCCAAGCAAGGCCTCTCCTGTGAATGGTAGGCCTTCCATGCCTTTCCTTGAGTCCGCATCAGCAGTCCACTGGTGTAGCCACAAGCCCCTGCATGCTGACACTGCCATAGTGGTGGTGCGTGCATTAAGCAAACCAATCTCTTTTATGGCTTCCACCTTAAAGTTCACATAGTCCTGTATATGCTGCAGGAGTAAAACATCCCCCCTAGACAAGGAATCTAACCCCTCAATTAGGTTACCTGACCATTTAGCAATGGCTTTTGTAATCCACGCACATGCAATAGTGGGTCTCTGGGCCACACCAGAAGCTCTGTACAATGATTTGAGTGTAGTCTCAATTTTACGATCAGCCGTATCTTTTAGGGTTGCTGCACCAGGGACAGGCAATACAATTTTTCGTGACAACCTAGAGACTGATGTGTCCACTATCAGTGGATTTTCCCATTTTTTCCTATCCTCCAGAGCAAAAGGAAAAGATAAGAGCAACCTTTTAGGGATTTGAAAATTATTATCAGGATTAACCCACGGTTCTTCAAACAGGGGCCAGTATTTACTAAGAATCCGAGGTTGTCCGATTTGTGTTTTTTTTTCTAAGTCCCAATCCGGGAATTCACTAAGCACCAATCTCGGTATTTGGACTATTCGTAATGGTTTGAATGACAACGTTCAGAAATAAGAATGAATAGACCATCGGTCAAACGCGGCTGTTATTTCATAGAATACGGGCATTCACTATTCATTTGTATTTGGGTGTTAGTTTCTGAGTGCTCAAGTGCGGGTCTGTTTTTTTTCGATTCATAAAAAAAAGCAGCAAAAAAATAGACCTGCTTTTTCCAGTCGAGTTTGGATAACCATGCACGGATCAGTGAGATCTGTGCATGGTTATCTATGGGAAAGGGTCTATTTAGTGTAAAATCTGAAAAAAAAATTGCGTGGGGTTCCCCCTCCTAAGCATAACCAGCCTCGGGCTCTTTGAGCCGGTCCTGGTAGAAAAAATATGGGGGGAAAAATGACAGGGGTTCCCCCATATTTAATCAACCAGCACCGGGCTCAGCGCCTGGTCCTGGTTCCAAAAATACGGGGGACAAAAAGCGTAGGGGTCCCCCGTATTTTTGAAACCAGCACCGGGCTTCACTAGCTGGGGAGATAATGCCACAGCCGGGGGACACTTTGATATCGGTCCCTGCGGCCGTGCCATTAAAACCCCAACTAGTCACCCATGGCCGGGGTACCCTGGAGGAGTGGGGACCCCTTCAATCAAGGGGTCCCCCCCTCCAGCCACCCAAGGGCCAGGTGTGAAGCCCGAGGCTGTCCCCCCCATCCAAGGGCGGCGTATGGGGGGCTGATAGCCTTGTGAAAAATTGTGAATATTGTTTTTAGTAGCAGTACTACAAGTCCCACCAAGCCTCCCCCGCAAGCTGGTACTTGGAGAACCACAAGTACCAGCATGCGGTGGAAAACCGGGCCCGCTGGTACCTGTAGTACTACTACTAAAAAAATACCCCCAAAAAAACAGGACACACACACCGTGACAGTATAAGTTTATTACATACATGCACACCTCCAAACATACATACTTACCTATGTTCCCACGAGGCTCGGTCCTCTTCTCCATGTAGAATCCTAGGGGTACCTGTGAAAAAAATTATACTCACATAATCCAGTGTACCTTCTGTTCTTTGTATAATCCACGTACTTGGCAAAATAATAAAACTGAAACCCGACCACGCACTCAAAGGGGCCCCATGTTTACACATGGGACCCCTTTCCCCGACTGCCAGGACCCCCCTGACTCCTGTCAAAGAGGATCCCTTCAGCCTATCAGGGAGCGCCACATCGTGGCACTCTCCTGATTGGCTGTGTGCTCCTGTAGTGTCTGTCAGGCAGCACACGGCACAGATACAATGTAGCGCCTATGCGCTCCATTGTAACCAATGGTGGGAACTTTGCGGTCAGCGGTTGACCGAAAGTAGCCTCACCGCTGACCGCAAAGTTCCAACCATTGGCTACAATGGAGCGCATAGGCGCTACATTGTATCTGTGCCGTGTGCTGCCTGACAGACACTACAGGAGCACACAGCCAATCAGGAGAGTGCCACGACGTAGCGCTCCCTGATTGGCTGAAGGGACCCTCTTTGACAGGAGTCAGGGGGGTCCTGGCAGTCGGAGAAAGGGGTCCCATGTGTAAACATGGGGCCCCTTTCAGTGCGTGGTCGGGTTTCCGTTTTATTATTTTGCCAAGTACGTGGATTATACAAAGGACAGAAGGTACACTGGATTATGTGAGTATAATTTTTTTCACAGGTATCCCTAGGATTCTACATGGAGAAGAGGACCGAGCCTCGTGGGAACATAGGTAAGTATGTATGTTTGAAGGTGTGCATGTATGTTATAAACTTATACTGTCACGGTGTGTGTGTCCTGTTTTTTTGGGGGTATTTTTTTAGTAGTAGTACTACAGGTACCAGCGGGCCCAGTTTTCCACCGCATGCTGGTACTTGTGGTTCTCCAAGTACCAGCTTGCGGGGGAGGCTTGCGGGGGACTTGTAGTACTGCTACTAAAAACAATATTCACAATTTTTCACAAGGCTATCAGCCCCCCATCCGCCGCCCTTGGATGGGGGGGGGACAGCCTCGGGCTTCACCCCTGGCCCTTGGGTGGCTGGAGGGGGGGGACCCCTTGATTGAAGGGGTCCCCACTCCTCCAGGGTACCCCGGCCAGGGGTGACTAGTTGGGGTTTTAATGGCACGGCCGCAGGGACCGATATCAAAGTCTCCCCCGGCTGTGGCATTATCTCCCCAGCTAGTGGAGCCCGGTGCTGGTTTAAAAAATACGGGGGACCCCTACGCTTTTTGTCCCCCGTATTTTTGGAACCAGGACCAGGTGCAGAGCCCGGTGCTGGTTGATTAAATATGGGGGAACCCCAGTCATTTTTTCCCCCATATTTTTTCTACCAGGACCGGCTCAAAGAGCCCGAGGCTGGTTGTGCTTAGGAGGGGGGACCCCACGCAATTTTTTTCAGAATTTTTTAGACTTTAAACAACTTTTTAAGGTACACAATGAAGCCTTGCATGGATCTCACAGATCCGTACGGGATTCCTTGTGTTTTGTCAGGCAGTGTTTTACTCATCACTCCCGTAAAACACTGCCTGATATTACGAATCACATCGACATCGGAAAAAACGATTGTGCAAAACTCGGCAGCTTAGTGAATGATCGTATCAGGATTCAAAAAGTTGCAGTAAAATGCACCCGATACCATTCGAGTTCAAACACCCTTCAAAACGGCCAAAACACGAATCTTTGTAAATATACCCCCGGGTATTCAATTCCTTTGATGCAGGAAAAATGACTGAGGACTTCTTTTTTACATTAAAATGAGATTCCTCACACTCTTTTGACACCTTATCATGAATTTATAGAACATCTCTGATAGCCTCTATAAGAGCCTCTATTCCCTGTGACAGAGTAGCATACCCTCCCTCCAAATGCACCTCACCCTCCTCCATGTCTGACCCGTCAGCGTCAGAGTCAGAATGCAGGATATGGGCCAGAGATCTTTTTTGCGGACAAATGGGAGAGGATTGAGACGCTGGTTTGGGGACTGAGTGTCTATTCATAAACTCATCCACAGTCTGTCTTAAGTAATGCGTCTCTTTCTCATCGCGGGATAGCTCTGTAGAAATATTTGAGATCATTCCCTTAATGGAATTAACCCACTCTGTTTCAGCCCTGCTATTCTGGGAAGGTGCACTGCCCTGAGTACCCAGTAGTGAGCCCCATGGTGAAGAGGAACACTCCGCTGTACAAGAAACAAATGAAAGTGAGCTTCAACAACAAATTGCAGCAATAATGCAGAGCGATGCAAAATTTCATAAATCATATTCAAATGTGTAATCACGAATGAAGGCCACAATCTGGATTATATCCTGTTCAAAACCAATTGAAAATAAATTGTATTCCATATATACTGTTCTAAATTGTTGAATAGCATTTACCATGCCTTTTTTTTTACCATTTAAAATTTGGTAGGTTTTTAGACCCACCCTGTATATTCAAAAAAATCTTCCAGATTTTTGTGATAATGACACAAGCTAATTTTGAAGTGACTAACAATATACTAGAATCTAAAATGAATACTTAGGGTAATCAAGAAAACTATTTTTAACAATTTAATTAACATTTCTTATTGGAGTTAATTTAGATATATTATGGTAATAGTGCAAAGTATCATGTAAATCACATAATTTATGTAGTAAGCATTTTGTAAACAGTTAACCTTTTAGACTAATATACCAATAAGAGAGTATGTACTATTTTAAGATTAGAAATCCAATATTAATTGAAAATATAACATTTAAAATAAAAATTATTTTTAATTATCTACATTGTGATTTTCACTCATATTGAAACTGTATACTATACATATTTATGATAACAACTAGTGATGGGTAGTTCATGAATGATTAGTTCAAAATGAACTAATCTTCAAAGTGAACTAGTTCGTTCAGTTCACAGCTTTGGCAAAGATTAGTTCATCAGGAAGGAGGAGTCAGACACAGACAGAATAGAGCCAGCATTAGGCTTCTCACTGTCTCATTCACTGGATTTTCACTTCCTGAATCTGATGCTGTGAAATGAAAGTTAAAAGTACAACACAGCCCAGCAATACAGATCTAATAAAAAATAGCAGCTGCACTGCCTAGCCAAAGTCTATGGGGTAAATTTACTAAGGTGGGAGCTTTTTAGAACTGGTGATGTTGCCCATAGCAACCAATCCGATTATATCTATTATCTGCTAGAAGTAGCTAGATAAATGGTAAGTAGAATCTGCTGGTTGCCATGGGCAACATCACCAGTTCTAAAAATCTCCCACCTTAGTAAATTTACCCCTATGTGTGTCTGTGAGTGAGCATGTGTGGTCATGCTGCTCACCTTTCTGTGATACAATCACTGTCCTATTAGTCCAGATGTCCAAACACTTGCTGCTACTTCTGGTACTACTGGCTCCTGTGCATACTGCTGTGCTAAATATTCTGCTGGGTGTTGTGTAGGTGCTGCTGCAGCACTGTTTTTATTCAGCTGTCACTCAGCAATACTCATGAGTCAGTACATCTCTGCTGCCACAGGGGTCACTGCTGTGCTCAGACATGGAGTGGACTCACTCTGTGGAGCTGAGTGAACTGCATTGTCCTGACGACTCGTGAGTCATTCTCCTTGCAAGTAGTTCAGTAGTTCAGCAAGTAGTTCAGTAGTTCAGTGATTCATTACAGTTCACTGATCAGTTCACTGACTCAATGACTCATACAGCCATACGAGTCAGTGCAGTACCTCTAAGCTACCATGTGTGGCACTGCTGTGCTCAGGCATATGCATTGTATGGAGCTGATACTGAACTGCATATAGCCATGATTAATTCACCTAGCATATTAGGTGGTCACAAGGTACACTGTCACTACCAATCAGCCAAAGACAAATTCTGAGTGCTGCATGCTATCCTGTAGGGCAGGCATGTCCAAACTGCGGCCCTCCAGCTGTTATGAAACTACATATCCCAGCATGCCCTGACACAGTTTTGGTGTCAGAGAATGCTAAAGCTGTGTCAGGGCATGCTGGGATGTGTAGTTTCTCAACAGCTGGAGGGCCGCAGTTTGGACATGCCTGCTGTAGGGTCTGATTACTCTACACAAGACATAGGGGGATATGTATGTCTGTCTGATGAACCTTCAGTCTTGAAATAATTAAAAATAAGAATTTACTCACCGGTAATTCTATTTCTCGTAGTCCGTAGTGGATGCTGGGAACTCCGTAAGGACCATGGGGAATAGCGGGCTCCGAAGGAGGCTGGGCACTCTAGAAAGATCTTAGACTACCTGGTGTGCACTGGCTCCTCCCACCATGACCCTCCTCCAAGCCTCAGTTAGGTACTGTGCCCGGACGAGCGTACACAATAAGGAAGGATTTTGAATCCCGGGTAAGACTCATACCAGCCACACCAATCACACCGTACAACTCGTGATATGAAACACAGTTAACAGTATGAAACAATAGAGCCTCTCAACAGATGGCTCAACAATAACCCGATTTAGTTAACAATAACTATGTACAAGTATTGCAGATAAACCGCACTTGGGATGGGCGCCCAGCATCCACTACGGACTACAAGAAATAGAATTACCGGTGAGTAAATTCTTATTTTCTCTAACGTCCTAGTGGATGCTGGGAACTCCATAAGGACCATGGGGATTATACCAAAGCTCCCAAACGGGCGGGAGAGTGCGGATGACTCTGCAGCACTGAATGAGAGAACTCCAGGTCCTCCTCAGCCAGGGTATCAAATTTGTAGAATTTTGCAAACGTGTTTGCCCCTGACCAAGTAGCTGCTCGGCAAAGTTGTAAAGCCGAGACCTCTCGGGCAGCCGCCCAAGATGAGCCCACCTTCCTTGTGGAATGGGCATTGACAGATTTTGGCTGTGGCAGGCCTGCCACAGTATGTGCAAGCTGAATTGTACTACAAATCCAACGAGCAATAGTCTGCTTAGAAGCAGGAGCACCCAGCTTGTTAGGTGCATATAGGATAAACAGCGAGTCAGATTTTCTGACTCTAGCCGTTCTGGAAACATATATTTTCAGTGCCCTGACAACGTCTAGCAACTTGGAGTCCTCCAAGTCCCTAGTAGCCTAGGCACCACAATAGGCTGGTTCAGGTGAAACGCTGACACCACCTTTGGGAGAAACTGGGGACGAGTCCTCAATTCTGCCCTATCCATATGGAAAATCAAATAAGGGCTTTTACAAGACAAAGCCGCCAACTTTGATACTCGCCTGGCAGAAGCCAAGGCCAATAACATAACCACCTTCCACGTGAGATATTTCAGATCCACGATTTTTAGTGGTTCAAACCAATGTGATTTTAAGAAACTCAACACCACGTTGAGATCCCAAGGTGCCACAGGAGGCACAAACGGGGGCTGACTCTGCAGCACTCCTTTTATAAATGTCTGAACTTCAGGTACTGAAGCTTGTTCTTTTTGAAAGAAAATCGACAGAGCCGAGATCTGTACCTTAATGGAACCCAATTTAAGGCCCATAGTCACTCCTGCTTGCAGGAAATGCAGAAATCGACCTAGTTGAAATTCCTCTGTTGGGGCCCTTTCGGCCTCACACCATGCAACATATTTTCGCCATATGCGGTGATAATGAGTTGCTGTAACCTCTTTCCTGGCTTTAGTAAGCGTAGGAATGACTTCCTCCGGAATGCCCTTTTCCTTCAGGATCCGGCGTTCAACCGCCATGCCGACAAACGCAGCCGCGGTAAGTCTTGGAACAGACAGGGCCCCTGCTGCCGCAGGTCCTGTCTGAGTGGCAGAGGCCATGGGTCCTCTGATATAAATTCTTGAAGTTCTGGGTACCAAGCTCTTCTTGGCCATCCACGAGTATCGTTCTTACTCCTCGCCTTCTTATTATTCTCAGTACCTTTGGTATGAGAGGCAGAGGGGAGAACACATAAACCGACTGGTACACCCACGGTGTTACCAGAGCGTCCATAGCTATCGCCTGAGGGTCCCTTGACCCGGTGCAATATCTTTTATAGCTTTTTGTTGAGGCGGGACGCCATCATGTCCACCTGTGGCCTTTCCCAATGGTGTACAATCCTATTGGAAGACTTCGGGAGGAAGTCCCCATTCTCCTGGGTGGAGGTCGTGTCTGTTGAGAAGATCTGCTTCCCAGTTGTCCACTCCGGGAATGAACACTGCTGACAGTGCTAACACATGATTTTCCGCCTATCGGAGAATCCTTGTGGCTTCTGCCATCGCCATCCTGCTTCTTGTGCCGCCCTGTTGGTTTACATGGGCGACTGCCGTGATGTTGTCTGATTGGATCAGTACCGGCTGGTTTTGAAGCAGAGGCCTTGCCGGCCTCAGGGCATTGTAAATGGCCCTCTGGTCCAGAATATTTATGTGTAGGGAAATAACCTGACTTGACCAAAGTCCCTGGAAATTTCTTCCCTGTGTGACTGCCTCCCAGCCTCAAAGGCTGGAATCCATGGTCACTAGGACCTAGTCCTGTATGCCAAACCTGCGGCCCTCTTGAAGATGGGCACTCTGCAGCCACCACAGTAGAGATACCCTGGTCCTTGGAGACAGGGTTATCAGCCTATGCATCGGAAGATGCGATCCGGACCACTTGTCCAACAGGTCCCTCTGAAAAGTTCTTGTATGGAACCTGCCTAATGGGATTGCTTCGTAGGAAGCTACCATTTTTCCCAGGACTCGCGTGCAATGATGCACCGCTACCTATTTTGGCTTCAGGAGGTCTCTGACTAGAGATGACAACTCCTTGGCTTTCTCCTCCGGGAGAAACACTATTTCTGGTTTATGTCCAGAACCATCCCCAGGAACAGTAGATGTGTCATAGGAACCAGCTGTGACTTTGGACTGTTTAGAATCCAACCATGCTGTTGTAGCACTTTCCAAAATAGTGCTACCCCGACTACCAACTGCTCCTTGGACCTCGCCCTTATAACGAGATTGTCCAAGTACGGGATAATTACAACTCCCTTTTTTTGAAGGAGTATCAACATTTCGGCCATTACCTTGAAAAAACACCCTCGGTGCCATGTACAGTCCAAACGGCAGTGTCTGGACTTGGTAATGGTAATCCTGTACCACAAATCTGAGGTACTCCTGGCGAGGATGGTAAATGGGGACATGCAGGTAAGCATCCTTGATGTCCCAGGATACCATGTAATCCCTCTCGTTCAGGCTTGGAATAACCGCCCTGAGCGATTCCATCTTGAACTTGAATTTTTGTGTTCAAGGATTTTAAATATAAAATGGGTCACACCGAACCATGCGGTTTCGGTACCCCAACCCGTGTGGAATAGTAACCCCGTCCTTGTTGAAGTAGGGGCACCTTGAGTATTACCTGCTGGGAATACCGCTTATTAATTGCCTCTAGCACAGCCTCCCTGCCTGAGGGAGTTGTCAGCAAGGCATATTTTAGGAAACGGCTGGGGGGAGACATCTCGAATTCCAGCTTGTACCCCTGAAATACTACTTGAAAGAAACAGGGATCCACCTGTGAGCGAGCCCACTAATTGCTGAAATTTTTGAGACGGCCCCCCACCGTACCTGGCTACACCTGTGGAGCACCCGCGTCATGGTGTGGCCTCACAGGAGGCGGGGGAAGAATCTTGATTCTGGGAACAGTCTGACTGGTGCAGCTTTTTTCCCTCTACCCTTGTCTCTGTACAGAAAGGAAGCGCCATTTGACCCGCTTGCTTTTCTGAAGCCGAAAGGACTGTACCTTTGTCTGTGAGGAAACCTGAGGTAAAATTATTTCTTCCCAGCAGTTGCTGTGGATACGAGGTCCAGAGACCATCCCCAAATAATTCCTCACCCTTATAAGGCTCTCTATGCGCTTTTTAAGTCAGCATCACCTGTCCAGTGACAGGTCTCTAATACCCTCCTGACAGAATGGACATTACATTTATTTTGGATGCCAGCCGGCAAAATATCCCTCTGTGCATCCCCCATATATAAGACGACGTCTTTAATATGTTTTTATGTTTGCCAACTAGTATCCCTGTTTGACAGGGTCACCGACCACGCTGCAGCAGCACTATCTGCAGGTCTCAGTCTAGTACCTGAGTGTGTAAATACAGACTTCAGGATAGCCTCCTGTTTTTTATCAACAGGTACCTATTAAAGTGGCCGTATCCTAAGACGGCAGTGCCACCTTTTTTGACAAACGTGTGAGCGCCTTATCCACCCTAGGGGATATCTCCCAGCGTAACTTATCCACCTGGCGGGAAAGGGTACGCCATCAGTAACTTTTTATAAATTACCAGTTTCTTAACGGGGGAACCCACGCTTTCACACACTTCATTTATTCATCTGATGGGGGAACAAAACACTGCCTGTTTTTTCTCCCCAAACCTAAAACCCATTTTTAGAGGTGCTTGGGTTAAAGTCAGAAATGTATAACACATTTTTTATTGCCGGGATCACGTCACGGATGTTCCTAGTGGATTGTGTATATGTCTCCACCTTGTCGACACTGGAGTCAGACTCCGTGTCGACATCTGTGTCTGCTCTGAGAGAGCGGGCGTTTTTGAGCCCCTGATGGCCTTTGAGACGCCTGGGCAGGCGCGGGCTGCGAAGCCGGCTGTCCCACAGCTGTTACGTCATCCACCCTTTTATGTAAGGAGTTGACACTGTCGGTTAATACCTTTCACCTATCCATCCACTCTGGTGTCGGCCCCACAGGGGGCGACATCACATATATCGGCCTCTGTTCTGTCACCATATAAGCCTCCTCATTCAACATGTCGACACAGCCGTACCGACACACCGCAGACACACAGGGAATGCTCTAAACGAGGACAGGACCCACAAAAGCCCTTTGGGGGGACAGAGTAAGAGTATGCCAGCACACACCAGAGCGCTATATATATATACAGGGACTAACTGAGTTATGTCCCTAATAGCTTTTATATAATATACTGTATACAGTGCCAATTTTAATGCCCCCCCTCTCTTTTCCCTCTTACTGTACTGTAGAATTGCAGGGAAGAGCCAGGGAGCTTCCCTCCAGCCGAGCTGTGAGGGAAAAATGGCGCCAGTGTGCTGAGGGAGATAGGCTCCGCCCCTTTTTCGCGGCCTATTCTCCCGTTTTTTATGGAATTCTGGCAGGGGTATTTACCTCATATATAGCCCCTGGGGCCATATATTGAGGTATTTTAGCCAGCCAAGGTGTTTTTATTGCTGCCTCAGGGCGCCCCCCCCAGCGCCCTGCACCCTCAGTGACCGGAGTGTGAAGTGTGTGAGAGGAGCAATGGCGCACAGCTGCAGTGCTGTGCGCTACTTTGGTGAAGACAGAGTCTTCATGCCGCCGATTTTCCGGACCATCTTCTTGCTTCTGGCTCTGTAAGGGGGACGGCGGCGCGGCTCCGGGACCGAACATCAAGGCTGGGCCTGCGGTCGATCCCTCTGGAGCTAATGGTGTCCAGTAGCCTAAGAAGCCCAATCCGGCTGCAAGCAGGCGAGTTCGCTTCTTCTCCCCTTAGTCCCTCGCTGCAGTGAGCCTGTTGCCAGCAGGTCTCACTGAAAATAACAAATTCTAAGACTATAACTTTCTAAGAGCTCAGGAGAGCCCCTAGTGTGCATCCAACCTCGGCCGGGCACGAAATCTAACTGGGGCTTGGAGGAGGGTCATGGTGGGAGGAGCCAGTGCACACCAGGTAGTCTAAGATCTTTCTAGAGTGCCCAGCCTCCTTCGGAGCCCGCTATTCCCCATGGTCCTTACGGAGTTCCCAGCATCCACTAGGACGTTAGAGAAAATATGATGGTACATATACTTAGGTAGTTCTATAGAAGTGATGTTGCCCATAGCAACCAATCAGTGTGTGTGTGTGTGTGTGTGTGTGTGTGTGTGTGTGTGTGTGTGTGAGAGAGAGAGTGAATACTGAATACTCATGAGTCAGTTTACCTCAGCTGCCACAGGGGTCACTGCTGTGCTCATGGAGTCAGTGGACTCTGTGAAGCTGATTGAACTGCATTGTCCTCACGAGTCACTCTCCTTGCAAGTAGTTCAGTAGTTCAGTAGTTCAGTCAGTGATTTATTACAGTTCACTGATCAGTTCACTGACTCAATGACTCATACAGCCATACGAGTCAGTACAGTACTTCTTAGCTACCATGTGTGGCACTGCTGTGCACAGGCATATGCATTGTATGGAGCTGATACTGAACTGCATATAGCCATGATTTATTCCCCAGTATATTAGGTGACAAGCTACACTCCCAATCAGCTAAAGACACAGTGCTGAGTGCTGCATGCTATCCTGTAGGGCAGGCATGTCCAAACTGCGGCCCTCCAGCTGTTGAGAAACTACACATCTCAGCATGCCCTGACACAGCTTTAGCATTCTCTGACGGCAAAACGGTGTCAGGGCATGCTGGGATATGTAGTTTCACAACAGCTGGAGGGCCGCAGTTTGGACATGCCTTCTGTAGGGTATGATTACTCCACACAAGACACAGGGGGATATGTACTATGAACCTTCAAGTGACATAAAGTTGAGCAGTTGCCCCTAGCAACCAATCAGCTTCTGTCACTTTATATACTGTTGAAGATAAATGACAGAAGCTGATGGGTTACTTTGCAACATCTCCACTTTATCTCTCTAAGGTCTGTTACATTGGGGCAAAGGGACTTTTTCTTTTCTTTTAATTACTGTATTTTAAAAGCAGAAAAAACTAAAAGTGACTTATGACATTACTCTGGATTTGGGTCTTTCACATGCATATTATAAAGTAAAAATGAGTACCAACAATGGGATTAATATTGCAGAGATACATATGTCACTATAAGGTTGCTATATAACTTATTGCTTTTCTTAAAAATAAAAAATCTGACATATTACACACATCTGATCATTTGAAAAAGATTATAATTCCTACAATGAGCTAGTATTAGAAATGCCTACTCTATGTGTAATAGTCTAGACTAGTTCTAAATCTAATCACTCCTTTCAGTCTCAGAGCCAGTGAGTGAAATTATGAACTAAATGAACTAGATGAACTAATCTTCTGAACTAATCTTTTCAGTGAACTAGATCATAATGAACTAATCACCGAACTGAACTAGATTTCCCATCACTAATAACAACCTAAAGGTGAAAATTATTTATTACACAAAAAATTATATTTAGTCCATAGGTTCTCAAACTTGGTCTTCAGGACCCAAAACAGTTCATGTTTTCCAGGTCTCCCCACAGAATCACATGTGAAATAATTATAGTAGCTCAACCTGCAGAAGTTTTAAAATGTGTCAGTGAGTAAAGACTGTCTCCACTGGTACCTTATTCAAACAAACCACATCACCATCAGAATCCTCATCGTCAACTTCCTCCGCAGCACCAGCTACACCCATATCCTCCTCATCCTGGTGTACTTCTACAGTGACATCCTTAATCTCAATATCAGCAACTGGACTGGCGGTGTTCCTCCTAGCACTTGCAGGGGGTGTGCAAATGGTGGTAGGAGCCTCCTATTCCCATAAAGTGTTGTGAAGATCAGGCCTAAACATCGCAACCGCAGACAGTGCCAGCACAGGGCCGAAACTAGGGGGGGGCTAGGGGGGCATGTGACCCAGGCGCGGGATTTAGAGGGGCGCTGAGAGAGACCCGGCGGCAGTGCCGTTTCTACTCCTTATCGCCTCTTCCGAGCGCTCCTGCTCGGGGGGCGGAGTTTCGCAGAATGACGCGTTGCGTCGTGACGTCACGACGCAAACGCGTCATTCCACGATGCCCCGCCCCCCGAGCAGGAGCGCTAGGGGAGAGGCTATAAGCATGAAGGAGGAGGCGGCCGGCGCGAGGGACGTGAGGCGGCTGGACCGAAGAGCGGGAAGACGTAAGTATTCTCTCTCTCTCCCCCCTCCTTCCCCCCAACTTGAAACCTGCCTGCCGCTGCCGCACTGTGTAAAATGGGGACACCTGCCCATGGGGATACCTGCCTGCCGCACTGTGTAAAATGGGGGCACCTGCCTGCGTACTGTGTATTATGGGGGCACCTGCCTGCGTACTGTGTAATATGGGGGCATCTGCCTGCGTACTGTGTATTATGGGGGCACCTGCCTGCGTACTGTGTAATATGGGGGCATCTGCCTGCGTACTGTGTATTATGGGGGCACCTGCCTGCGTACTGTGTAATATGGGGGCATCTGCCTGCGTACTGTGTAATATGGGGGCACCTGCCTGCGTTCTGTGTAATATGGGGGCACCTGCCTGCGTACTGTGTAATATGGGGGCATCTGCCTGCGTACTGTGTAATATCTGGGCATCTGCCTGCGTACTGTGTAATATCTGGGCATCTGCCTGCGTACTGTGTAAAATGGGGATATATGCCTGCCGCGCTGTGTAAAATTGGGATATCTGCCTGCCGCACTGTGTAAAATGGGGATACCTGCCTGCAGTGTTATTGTTGGTAATGTAGATGTAGTGTAGTGTAGTGTAATGAAGTAATATATAGTACAGCATATAGGGTATGTAGTACAGTGTATAGGAGCATGTAATGTAGTGCAGCATATAGGGGATGGTGTAGTAGTGTAGTGCAGCATATAGGGGATAGTGTAGTAATGTAGTGCAGCATATAGGGGCATGTACGTAGTGTAGTGTATAGGAGCATGTAATGTAGTGCAGTGTATAGGGGATAGTGTAGTAATGTAGTGCAGCATATAGGGGCATGTACGTAGTGTTAGGAGCATGTAATGTAGTGCAGTGTATGGGAGATAGTGTAGTAATGTAGTGCAGCATATAGGGGCATGTACGTAGTGTAGTGCAATATAAAGGGCACTTAGTGTAATCATGTAGTGCAGTAATGTGGTGCAATGTGTGGGGACACACAGGGGCTATGTGACAGATGCTTAGGACATTTGGTGCAGATGATGCGCAATTTTGTTCAATGGTATCCCCTTTCTAAATATTTGATAACATGATCATTTTTTGTGTAATGCGGGGGGGGGGGGGGGGGGGCGCCAAAATGCTTCCTTGCCCCGGGTGCTGACAAGTCTAGTTTCGGCCCTGCCAGCACCCTTGTATTTTCACAACACCCCTGTAATTTTACAGCATACAAGACAGGGCCAGTGTACATTGATTTTCATGGCACCCTAGAATTATTACAGCATATAAGAAAAGGCCAGTGTACATTGATTTTCCCTGCACCCTAGAATTATTACAGCATACAAGACAGAGCCAGTGTACATTGATTTTCGCGGCACCCTAGAATTATTACAGCATACAAGACAAGGCCAGTGTACATTGATTTTTACTGCACCCTAGAATTATTACAGCATACAAGACAGGGCCAATGTACATTGATTTTCACTGCACCCCTGAATTTTTATGGCATACAGGGCCAGTGTAATGTTATTTGTACAACAACAGCCCTATATTTTACAGCATACAGCAGTGTGCTTTTAATTTTTATCAACTGTACCCCTGAATTTTTATAGCATACAGGGCCAGTGTACATTTATTTGAACAGCAACACCACTATATTTTACAGCATATGTACAGCAGTGTGCTTTTAATTTTTAACAACGGCATCCATGAATTATTACAACATACAGGGCCTGGAGCACCCCTATATTTTACAGCATACAGGAGCAGTGTTCTTTTCATTTTTAACAACTGCACCCCTGAATATTTATAATATAGGGCCAGTGTAATGTTATTTGAACAGTGGCACCCCAATATTTGACAGCATATAGGAGCAGTGTGCTTTCAATTTTTAACAACTGCACCTCTGAATTTTTACAACATACAGGGCCAGTAGCACCCCTATATTTTACAGCATACAGGAGCAATGTGCTTTTAATTTTTAACAACTGCACCCCTGTATATTTATAGCATACAGGGCCAGTGTAATGTTATTTGAATAGCAGCACCCCAATATTCTACAGCATACAGGAGCAGTGTTCTTTTAAATTTTAACAACTGCACCTCTGAATTTTTACAACATACAGGGCCAGCAGCACCCCTATCTTTTCCAGCATACAGGAGGACAGTGCCCCTGCACCCTGTACAACACAGTGACAGCCAGGACAGCAACACCCATGTACAGCTGCAGCACCCATCCATAACAGCACATGAAACACCAGTGACAGCCAGCATAGCACCCCTAACACAGCACAGATACACCACAGTGACTGCAGCAGCACCCCTACAGAGCACACACTAACCCCACCCAACGCCACCACCCACAGAGAGAGACAGATGTCTGTCTACCTCACTCTCCAAGTCCGGAGTGAAAATGGCGGTGATGTGTGGCTTTTATATGGGATCCAAAACCCATGAGAATCCGACAGCGGGCTGATGACCATTTTGCCTCATTCTGGTTTCCGAGTCTGGCGGGAAGTCCGGAGCTAGGCTTGGAAACCATCTTGGAGCATGAAGTTCAGGGGGGTTCGGTTCTCAGGGAACCGAACCTGCTCATCTCTAGTAATGACTACACCTGTGCACCCGCTAGGTGACCTGAAAAATCTGAAACTGTTTGGGGTCCGGAGGACTGAGTTTGTGAATCACTTGTCTAGTACTTCAATAAAAAAAATGTTTAAACTAATGTACACTATCGCAGCAGCAAATTTGTTAGCAGTTGGGTAAAACCATTTGCACTGCAGGTGTGGCAGATATAACATGTGCAGAGAGAGTTAGATTTGGGTGGGGTGTGTTTAAACTGAAATCTAAATTGCAGTGTAAAATAAAGCAGCCAGTATTTACCCTGCACAGAAACAAAATAACCCACCCAAATCTAACTCTCTCTGCAAATGTTATATCTGCCACACCTGCAGTGCACATGGGGGGTCATTCCGAGTTGTTCGCTCGTTATTTTTTCTCGCAACGGAGCGATTAGTCGCTAATGCGCATGCGCAATGCCCGCAGTGCGACTGCGCCAAGTAAATTTGCTATGCAGTTAGGTATTTTACTCACGGCATTACAAGGTTTTTTCTTCGTTTTGGTGATCGTAATGTGATTGACAGGAAGTGGGTGTTTCTGGGCGGAAACTGGACGTTTTATGGGTGTGTGTGAAAAAACGCTACCGTTTCTGGGAAAAACGCAGGAGTGGCTGGAGAAACTAAAGAGTGTCTGGGCGAACGCTGGGTGTGTTTGTGACGTCAAACCAGGAACGACAAGCACTGAACTGATCGCAGATGCCGAGTAAGTGTGGAGCTACTCAGAAACTGCTAAGAAGTGTCTATTCGCAATTTTGCTAATCTTTCGTTCACAATTTTGATAAGCTAAGATTCACTCCCAGTAGGCGGCGGCTTAGCGTGTGCAAAGCTGCTAAAAGCAGCTTGCGAGCGAGCAACTCGGAATGAGGGCCATGGTTTTGCTCAACTGCTAACAAATTTGCTGCTGCAATCAACTCTGAATTACCCCATAGACTGCTTAGAAAAATGTACAGTTGAACAACATTGTTGTACTGCATCTGACATCGGCAGTGCTTGTAGGGGAGAGATGTATGAAGTAGTGATAAGAATGAAGAAATGGACCACTGGATAGGTTTCCTATAACAAGCAATTAGGTCTGAGGAAGCCTTTATCAAGTCCATTCTGTACAAAGATAGGTAGATGCTGATTGGTTGACATGTGCACCTTCTCCACTGACCCGCTTCTCCACTCGTATCACTGCTTCATAAACCCCTCTGTCATATATTGGCTAATTTAGTCGATCACCCTTACTTACAGTACAGTATATCAGCTTTCTAACTGTCAGGTCTAGTTATGCCCTATCTTTTCTAAATTATTTTCTCATGCCTCAATCAAATTCAGCCAAATAGTTATTATTTATACAGAGCACACATATTCCCCAGTGCTTTACAGAGAATATTTGGCCACTCACATCCAGGGCCGGATTAAGCCTTGGGGGTGCCCGGGGCACTTAAGACAGGGGGGCCCTGGTGGAAGGCGGGGGAGTGTATTTTAGATTGTGCATACCTCCCATCATGACCTAATCCAGGAGGGATAAAATGCTATTTACCTGGACTTCCTTCTTAATATATGATTGGTGTGACCTGTGTTGAACTATTTCATAGATATGAAAGGTGTTTTAACACAGGTGATTGCAATCATAACTTAATATAGCATGTTATCCCTCCAGGACTGAGTCATGTTAGGATGTATGGATTGTGTATATTAAATTTAATCCAATGGGGTATATTAGATTTAAACTAATAGTTGAATAATGCCAGGTTACATAGGACCCAGACACCCAGGCAGGGAGGAGGAGCGGCTGGGATCCCTGTGTCACTTACAGCTCTCTGCACCCTCCTATCTCTCCCCTGGTCAGAAAGCCCAATCGGTAGCTCATAAAACCTGATACTCTGCTGCAATGCATACTGCCCTCCTCTCATTCTGGATGTCTGGTTCTGCTACTGTGTGAGAGGGAAAGCTAGCGATGTTGGTGTGCTCTGTCTGCGGGACCCCCTAACAAAGGGGGCCCGGGGTACTGTATGCCCTGCTACCCCCCCTTAATCTGGCTATGCTCACATCAGTCCCTGCCCCAGTAGAGCTTACAGTCTATTTTCCCTACCATATGTATAGTACCTGCAGGGCCGGCAACAGATATCATGGGGCCCCGTACAGTGATATCACTGGGGCCCCCCTCAGATGAGATCCTGGCCAGTGGAGCTGCTGCCATGTCCCGTAACTGCCTGCAACAGAGCAGAACATGGCATAAGCACACTCGTGCAGCACAGTCACTGTATGTGAGAGGCTCCTGTCACTCTGAGGCTTTGTCCACACCGCCTACAGCTTGCTGCCCTATTTGTACAAGACGGCTAATGTCCCTGTCGGATACTTATCAGCATATACTTGGGGCCCCTCTGATCTTTGGGCCCAGTACAGCTGTCCCCTTTGTAACCCCCTGTCGCCGGCCCTGAGTACCTGCACACATATATACACTAGGTTTACATTTTTTTAGGAGGCCAATTAACCTACCAGTATATTTGTGGATTGTGGGAGGAAACCAGAGTACCCAGAGGAAACCCACACAAGTACAGGGAGAATATACACACTGCACACAGGGCTGTGGTGGTAATCTAACCCACAAACTCAGTGATGTGAGGCAGTAATGCTATCCATTACACCAACCATGCTGTAAATAGTAATTTTCCAGAAATCTAAAATTAAGCACTCTGATGGTTCTCTATATTTAATATCTGCTGAACTTTTTTATCTGAAAAACTGGGAAAACGGTATGTATGTTATTTTTCTGTCTTAAACAGTAACAACTAGTGGATAAAATGTAACTATTCACATGGACTGCTTTGAAGTATGCACTTCTTTCATTAACAATAAAATAAATTGTATCTAAAATAATGGCCAAAATTCTATTCTTCTTTTACACCGGTCAACCCTCATTTTCTTGGCAATCATATTATAGCGATTATGGGGTAGCTTTGTGGTGCTGATTCCGAATAAGACATTGGTTTTGTTATCTAATTATTGAAATAATGTACATGAATGAGAAACAAGACATAATAGGCAATGCAAACCGCTCAACTGTCAGCTGTAATTGTCGATCATTTATATATGGAGGGGAAATATTCTAGAATGATCACGGAGTGAATACCTAGAATATTTCTGTGTCTCACCTTCTAGAATTTTCCGGAAGATTCCCAAATGCACACAATATGGCTAAGTTCTCAATTAATTGTGGGTATCCATTATCTCAAAAACTAAAGCCAATTGAAAAAAATGCTTTCATTTTTAAATTCAGCAGCCTCAAAATTTCCTAACTTCAGTTAAATTGATCTTCAGTATAGTAAATATTATAGGTATCCTATGTCAGTTTTTATAAAGATTATCAAACTCCTCATGGCAGACTACTACCTCCAATTTTGCTTTGGACATTAGGTAGCAAATTTAACAATGAGTGATTCTTGTTACTCGAGTCAATCAGCTCCTGTCACTTTTCAAACATATGACAGGAGCACCAATAATCATTTGTAAGGTGTATACTGTAGCTTATGCAGATAACGATTTGTAGGGTCATTTTGGAGACTTATACGTATATATCTGTTGTGTAGCCATAGGGAAGCAGGTGGATCAAACCAGGGTCGGTTCTAAACCTTGTAGCGCCCAGGGCGAAAGTTTCCTTTAGCGCTCCCCACCGACAGGTAAAAGAGGGTTAGTGCACCGTAGGCGCGCAATAGAAAGTAGGGGCATGGCTTGATGGGGAAGGGGCGTGGTCACAGTTATGCCCCCTGTAGCTGTGCCCCCAGTAGTTTTGCCCCCAGTACTGTGCCCCCAGTATTAATGCCCCTAGTAGCGCCGCTTACCCCCCAAAAAAAAATACCAGCCCCGCTCCTGCTTCTCGACTGCTGCTGCCCTCCATCTCCAGCCGCCGGCGCTGCTCCTTGGATCTATGGGAGAGACATCATGACGTCTCTCCCATAGCACCACACAGACACTAGAGGTCAATTATGACCTCTAGCGTCTATAGACGCTCCCACAATGCCGTGCAGTACGCCTGACGTCATCGCGCACCGCATGGCACCAGTAGCGGATCTTGCCACTGCAGCGCCCTCGGGACAGCGACACCCCGGGGCAGAAATCCTGCTTGCCCGTGGCAAGATCCGCTACTGGATTAAACACACCCCCTAACATAAATCTTGTGATGAGTGGTGCCTTCCCAGTAGAACACGGTGAGCGCAGATAGTTATTTAGATAATTTATTTACATCTTAACTGTGCATGGCCACCCGGAGTTCCGCCTCTTGTTTTGAAGGTAAGCACTGTGCAGCGGCAGAGCATGATGCCTATCATCACATGTCTATTTCTCCTGGTAATCTCAGCCCTCCATGACACATGTAGCTTTTACAGGGATTACATTTATAGGGGCTATGCTAATATACTGGTTAATTTTTAAAACATGCAAAATTAAAATCTCTGTAAGCATAAGCAGTGACAGTTTTTACCTATGGGCTGCAGGACTGCAGCCCCCCCAGGTAAAATCCACCACCCAGCTCACTGACAGTGAAGCCAGATGCAGTCCATGTGACTGCATCAGCTTCAATGTGACTGACAGTGACTTCCTATTGAAAGTCCTACCTGCCAGTCACAGACAGTACAAACAGTCCCATTGGGAGGTGTTTCCACCCTCCGGTACTGCCAAACCTGCCTGCAATAGGCAGAGAGCTGGCTTCCTGTAGGAAGCCAGCTCCCTGCCTCATCAACACTAGCTGATGCAGTCCATAGAAGCCGTGGTTTTGCGCATGCTTCGTACCTTCGCTGATACTGCGCGCGTGCCGGGTCCCGGCATCTGTGAACTGTAAATAACACAGGTGCTGGGACGCAGGCGGTGGCTGCAGTGGGGACAAAGAGGGGGAGACCAGGCAGCAGCAGCCCTCCTCCTCTAAAAAGGTAAGAGCCTCCACTGTCTGTAAGCAATTATTTCTGTTACGCTAAGTTAACATTGGTATACTCATACGTACTGTATAATTATGTTTCTCAAAAACTCTGTTATCAAAAAGAAGTACTAGTAATAATACTGTAAGGTTTATATTTCGGTATCACAGAGAAGGACAGAAACGAGAATTTCTGCTGACAGTTTCATTATTAAAAATGACCTTTTATTACAATAAAATGACATATAATACAAAAGAAAACAGAAATAAAACAACGAGTGTGTTAAATAAATGAAATTGTGTATTAAAAACTATTTTCACCTGTGTGGATTTATTGGTTGATTATAATAAACTTAAAAGAGAAGACTCTCTGAACTGTTGGTTAATAATGTTCAGAAAATGAGTCTTTCATGGTATAATACAATGTATTACGTTAGAGTGCAGTGCCACAACGTTTTTTTTTCACTCTGGGCCTGATGCAGATCCCAAAGGATCTGCTGCACTATGCGGGTCATTCCGGCGCGTTCGCACACAGCGGTTCTTCGCTGTGGTGTGATCGGGTCGGAAATGCGAGGTGAACCCATTGGGCATGCTTGTCGTTGCCTGGCGATGATCGTCGCCGGGCAACGACGCCGCCAGCGACAAATGTGATCGCAGCGATGATCGCAAGAAGATGGACAGGCGGGAGGCGTTCCTGGGTGGATACTCACCGCTTCCAGACGTTTTCGGGGAGTGGTAAGAAAAACGCAGGTGTGTTCAGGCGAATGGAGGGCGGATGTCTGACGTCAAAGCCGGGACCTGCATCGCTGGATCCATCGCACAGGGTAAGTAGGTCTAGGGCTAGTCTTGTTTTGTGTGAAACTGTTTTAGCATAGCAGGGCTGCACAAACGTTCGCAGCCCTGCTATGCTAAAATACACTCCCCCATAGGCGGAGATTCGTTGATTGCACCAGCAGCAAAAAATTGCTTGGTGAGATCAACTAGGAATGAGGGCCTATGTGCAAAGTACAGATGGCCTGCCCTTTGTGAATGCAAAGTACTGCATCTGCAGTATGGATCCTGCGTCGTTGGACATACTAGAGCTGCAGACATAATGAGATTGACAGTCTGTTTGGGGGAGGTGAGATGGCGGTACTGACCTGCATTTTCCAAAATGGAGGCAGGTTGCCTCCATTTTGGGGGAGTGCAGAGGCCAGGATCTCCGTTGGATGAGATTTCCTAGCCTCTTGGTAGAGGCTACAGGGGCTTGCTTGCATGACCTCATGGGTCACGTAGCAGACTATGGTGTTGCAGGTGATCCCATGCTGGGTCCTAGGACACAGCACTGGATCACAAATGCCTATTGTATCAGACGACTCCTGCTGCATTACCATAATTGTGCAGCCCACTAACTAGGCCTGTTTCAGATGTAGACAGAGATACTATCATTGCTGCTTACATGGAAGCAGCAACAATAGCTCTATAGCATCAGACTGTCAGTATACAGATAGCTCTATACATAGCCAGATTAAAGATGGGGCACAGGAGATACTGTACCCGGGGCCCCCCTCTTTCAGTTGTCCCCTGGCTGGAGCACACTAACATCACTAGCTCTCCCTCTTGTGCAGCAGCAGAACCAGGCAGCCAGAATATGAGCAGGACAGTATGCAGTGAAGGCAGAGACACAGGAGTATCAGGTGTCATGAGCTACTGATGGAGAGATGGGAGAGGAGCTGTAAGTGACCCAGGAACCCAGCTTCTCCTCCTCACCATCTGGGTTCTGTGTAATGTGTTCTCTAATGAGAGCATTTGGGTCTAGAGAGAGACACACACACATACAGAATCCTCCTAGTCCTGTCCCACTATGTAATTAGTACAGAGGCTGCTGTTATTCTTGCATTTGACAAGATAAATTATAGATTTAATTTTTCTGTGTGTATTGTAAGGTTGTATAAGTTGTCTTTGTTCTACTGCAAGAACAATGTATCAAATACCTCTCAAATACCTCTCTATTAGGCGGTGCTATAAACAGTACCCAGACATTATTAAATTATTGTCCATAAAGTAGTAGAACTCGGTGCCTTCAGTGTACAATCAATTCTTTTTAAAAATTATAAATATATGCGTAGCAACAGTGAAAGTGTTTCCATCTCATAGCAGTGTCTTTCATCCCTTTCCTCCACTTGTCCCTCTTAGAACCCCAATACTTGGTAAGTGCAGGGAATCATGGGTAAGGAGAAAATAAATAAAAGTTTTTTATTATAACTCTCAAACAATTAGAGCTCACCAAAGGCACACAGTGTAAAATAGCTCTACACAGATTGTGCCATTAAACCAAATAGTCCCACAGCATAGAGCAAAGACAGTAAAATCAATAAAGACATATACATATGTATATAAGTTAGTAGATGTACTCTTTTTGAGTTGCAACAATGTGCTTAGTGGGGAAGTTGTTGTCCTATATATGCTTCTTGAGGACTTTAATACTCCACCTTAAATTTAAAAATAACTCCCAATAATATTGATAGTGTAATAAGTGTAACATGTTTATTACACAGAAACATACAAATAGGTATGGACTCATACAATTTAAAAGTATAACACATGCTTATCTGATTACTACATCGCATGGAGGAGTACAGTTCTCTTAACACGTTTCATCCTTTGTGACAGCAGTCTAGGACTTCAGAAGATAAAGAATTTTTTAACTATTAGTTTTTAAAATACACCATTGCTTTAAATTTAATATACACAATACATACCCTCCAACATGACCCATCCCATGCTCTCTACCTGGACTTCCCTTTTAAATTATGATTGCAATCACCTGTGTTGAAGTACCTTTCTTATCAATCAAATAGTTCAACACAGGTGAAAACAATATGACGTAAATAAAAAAAATGAAAAATACAAAATGGCTCTGCCAATGGTAAGCTGCAGAAAAGCAAACAGATAGAGTCACCACACTCAATCAATAAAAGCAAATGTACAAACAAAAAGTTTACATTTCACTTTGCGCATTCCAATGTCCTCAAATCTTCATAAATATACTCCCCAACGGGCAGCGAGAAGATCCCTCAGCCAATATATCACACCCAAGGTGTCTAGATGATATCAGATAGGTGCTCACATGTATGCTTACGTGAGCACTGTGAAGACTTGCACATAAAGGTTTCTTTCACATCCTCCTATCGGACTGAAGTAATCCTTAAAACTCAACCAAAACAAAATGCAGAGAAACTGGTTTGTGGTTTCCATATGAAGAAATACAATCTTTATTAAAATTAAATTAAAATTAGTCATCCCTACCCTGACAACATGTGTGGAACGATAGCACCCGAGTTTAAACAATGTTGATGGGGGATAGATGGCGTACGCACTCTATACAACGCATTTTGACGCACTGCAGCGTCTTTATCAAGTAGAGTGCTGCAGATTAGAAACTAAATAAAAAACATATAAGTAGACAACTTATTCTAGTAATCAAACAGGCATAAAATTGACACAAAAAACTTCATGCTCACGACTCTTGTAAAAACGCTGTGAGCCTGTATCCAGTCCTGCAGCTTCCTGCAGTGCTGATGGCTGAGGGATCTTCTCGGTGCCTATTGGGGACTCAACACCTTCCTGCTTCCTACACATTTGGAGTTTCAATAGTGGACTTTATGATACAGTTTCCCACATTGCTTTTTTATATATATATTTTTTACATATACAACGACCCATTGAGGAGTATATTTATGAAGATTTGTGGACATTGGAAAGCGCAAAGTGAGACGTAAACTTTTTGTTTGTACAGTTCAACACAGGTGACACCAATCAGATATTAAGAGGTAAGTCCAGGTAGAGAGCATTTTGTTCCTCCTGGAATGGGTTATGTTGAGAGGTATGCACAATCTAATATACACCCCCCATTTCCTCCAGGCCCCTTGTTTTAAGTAACTACTAGAGTATCTGTTTCACCCCCTTTTTAGTCTGGCTTAATGATATAGAAATACATGCTATTCTTTGCAGAGACTGTTACTGTTTTCCATTAATACTGCACTACAGTATATAGAACTGCTGAAGTGCTTAAGGATATAGAATTGCATGCTATTCTAGCAGAGACTGTTACTGCTTTCCATTAATGCTATATAGAAATGCTGAAGTGTTTATTAATACAGAAAGGCCTGCTATTCTAAATAAACTGTTATTGCTTTCCATCAATGCTATATATAACTTCTGAAGTGCCTAATAGTATAGAGATGCATGTTGTTTTGCAGAGACATTTATACATCTCTGTCAGGAGCCATTTGGCATATTTTACTCAGGGTGTATTAATCTGTTTTTGCCAAACTATTTTTGTAAAGAAGTTATTGCACACAGTGCTGTAACTAGACATTTTAGCGCTATGTGCAAGTATCAGCATTGGTGCCCTTCCAACCCCCCCCCCCTCCCCCCCATACACATACCATATAAAAAAAACAGGGCCATGGCTTCAGGGGAAGGGGCATGACCACAGAGCTCCCTTTTACACATTACGGCAGACAGCGTCCCCCTTTTACACATTACGACAGACAGTGTCTCCTTTTTACACATTACAACAGACAGCGTCCCCCTTTTTACACATTACGGCAGCCAGTCCCCCTTTTTATCCATTAAGGCAGACAGTCCCCCTTTTTACACATTACGGCAGATAGCGTCCCCTTTTTACACATTACGGCAGACAGCATCCCCCTTATTACACATTATGGCAGAGTCCCCTTTTTACACATTACAGCAGACAGCGTCCCCTTTTAACACATTACGGCAGAGTCCCCTTTTTACACATTACGGCAGACAGTGTCCCTTTTTTACACATTACGGCAGACAGATTCCCCTTTTTACACATAATGGCAGATTCCCCTTTTTACACATTACGGCAGGCAGCGTGCCCTTTTTACACATTACGGCAGACAGAGTTCCCTTTTTACACATTACGGCAGCCAGAGTTCCCTTTTTACACATTACGGTAGCCAGTCCCCCTTTTTTACACATTAGACAGCAGTCCCCGTATTTACATATTACAGCAACAGGGCCCCGTTTTTTTACACATTAGGCACAGTGAGAGAGAGAATGTGTGGTGTGTGTGTGTGTGTGTGTGTGTGTGTGTGTGTGTGTGTGTGTGTGTGTGTGCGCGCGCGCGTGTAGTGTGGTGGGGTGTGTGTAGTGTGGTGGGGTGTCTGTGTCACCTGTGCGACAATCCATCTTCCACAACTTCCAGGCAGACAGACACTCCTATATGGAACCTGCAGCAGCCTACATTAGCGCTCCCTCTCCAATACACAGGCTGCAGGTGGGATACGGGGGTGAGGTGCGATACGGGGGTGAGGTGTCGGGACTCACAGGCCGCAGGTGGGATACGGGGGGCTCGCTGGCCGGATATGGGGGATGACTGAGGTGCGCTACCCAGGTGCCGGGACTCGCTGGCCGGATACGGGGGATGACTGAAGTGTGCTACCCAGGTGCCGAGACTCGCATGGCACCGGCGGGATACAGGGGGTGATGTGCGGTAGCACTCCTCACTGGGTACAGCGGCCGTGCGCAGGGGGGGGGGGTGCCGATGGTGCGCCTTCAGTGCATTTGCGCTGTGGGCAAGGCACCATCGGCACGCACCTAGTTACGGCTCTGATTGCACATCTGGATTATCCCTTGACATGCTGTAGTTTCTAAAGTAGAGATGCACAGTAGATCGGTCAGTTAGAACCAGGAATTGATCTGCGAGCCAGGGCCGGACTGGCCATCTGGAACTTCTGGCAAATGCCAGAAGGGTCAAGGAGGCAGCTCTGCTCGGCCACATGGCACACAGGAAGGCCGACTCTGGCCGAGCAGCTCCGCCTCACAGTGCTACGCTCTACCACCCAGCATATAGAGAGGCGGGGGCATGGAGCAAAGAAGTCAGGCCGCTGTGACTTATGGTTCATCCCCTGGTGTGCACGCGGCTGCAGCGTTCACAGGGACTGGAATGCCAGGGCTGTTTTAGAGTTCCAGTCCATCCCTGCTGTGAGCCAATAGAAGTCTGCGTTCCTGCATGACTTTTATGATACAGTGTTTTGATAAATAATTTCTAATGGTGTGGTATGTTAGATAGATTAGACTTAGGTCGACAGTGTCTAGGTCGACCACTATTGGTTGACAGTAAGTAGGTCGACATGGTGTCTAGGTCGACGGGGACTCTAGGTTGACATGGTGTCTAGGTCGACGGGGACTCTAGGTTGACATGTACTAGGTCGACATGAAAAAAGGTTGACATGAATTTAGTAAATTTTTCTGGTGTAATTTTCTTCGTAGAGTGACATGGAAGCCCAATTAGTGCACCGTGTTCGCTCGCCATACTTCAGGCAAAGTGCCTCGCTCCGCTACCGCAGGTTGCCGTTACCAATTGTAGTCCACGTGGATTGTAAATTATGAAAAAGTTAAAAAAAAAAAAATGTGACCTTTTGTCATGTTGACCTAGTACAGGTTGACCTAGAGTCCCTGTCGACCTAGAAACCATATTGACCTACTTACTGTCGACCAATAGTGGTCAACAAATACACTGTCAACCTAAGTCTTGTCGACCTAGAGACCGGATCCCAATTTCTAAGTACCATGATATGTTACATATGAAATTATGATTAGATGAGCTAAATGCGGCCAATGATAAATGTCTCTTTTGTCTTTAAATTAAATCTACACTATTGTAGTGTTTAAATAAATCGGGTTTGTGAATTTAGTTTGCATTACTAATCACACATAAAATTGTCTTATTTTGGTAAAAAAATTTAAATGTGTTCCTAATGTTGGCAAAATGTGTAAAAGTGTTCATTTATTTAAATGTATATAAAGTTAATGGTGCAAAAATATTGACTTTAATGTTTTGAATAAAATCGTGTCAAATGTTAAGTATCTCAAAATAATTTATCTTTGTATGACTGCTCTGCAATTTATTCCTAAAACTGATGACAAAATCAAACTTAATGAGACTAATGTTCTATACCCTAACTTTCATTTTAATTCTATTAGCTATACTGTAGGTATAAAAAAATAAATTGACATTTAAATATAAAGTTTCTACTTAAAATATTAATTTAAGTAGCAATTTGTCTTCTGACTGCTGAAAATGATTTTTCTGTATTCTACATTTGACATGCTTCATTTTTCCATTACACAGTGGTATCAGTTTGTTGATTTCCAACATATTTTAATACGTATTCAAAGTACAAACAATTATCATGTATTAGTCAGCACATACACTTCTGCAAAGCATACAATGCAATACAAAATTAATTATCAGGGAAATGAATTAAAAAAGCACATGCAGGGACACTGGCTCAATGTACAGTACAATTTAAATAATTAAAGAATCACACTCTGTCCAGGTCATATTATGCAAGTGAAAGCATATCCCTCTCCTAAAATTTTGCAGATACATAGACAATAACCTATAATGGTTAATACCATGTAAAGATATTAATACCGGGACCAAACTCCAGAGAGTGAAGCTTATAGGATTTTTAGTAACCTATTGGGGCTAATTTTGCAAATGTAAAATAGGGGGCTGCAGAGATGGGAAGTGTTTAGCATTCCGGCGGACGTGATGCTGGTGGTCATGTGACCGACGCCGGAATCCCGATACCACTCGGGAATCTGGATACCGGCACCAGAACACCGACAGCCGACATCTGAAAGGTAAGTACTGGGGTTCTAGTTAGGGTTAGGGCCTGGGAGAAGGTGTTAGGGTCAGGCACTGGGAAGGTTTAGCCCTAGCCGCCACCCACACAAGGTTTAGCTCTAGCCACTACCCCTGGAGGGTTATCCTTAGCCACCACCCACCCAAGGGTTAGCTCTAGCCACCACCTCTGGATGGTTAGCTCTAGCCACCACCCCTAGAGGGTTAGGGAAGGGAGGTGGGTTTGGGGGTGGGGGGTTAGGGTTAGGCCCTAGCGGAGGTTTAGCCCTAGCCACCACCCGCCCAAGGGTTAGCTCTAGCCACCACCCCTGGAGGGTTAGCCTTAGTCGCCAACCGCCCAAGGGTTAGCTCTAGCCACCACCCCCAGATGGTTCGCTCTAGCCGGCACCCCCAGAGGGTTACGGTTATGGTAGGGGGGTGGGGTAAAAATACTTACTCTCTCAAACATTGGGATCTTCATTGTCGAGATGCCGCTGTAGGTCATGTGATTGCCAGCATCCCAACCTCTGGCATTTATTACCAAACCTGCATAGATACCTATTAATCATCCCTTATGTTTAGGGAAGCACTGTTGTCTCAGGATTTCCCACAAAATAGTCTAAACAAATATGCCCCTTGGTGTGGTCACCAAGCAGAATATAACTTTGGTCATTTATTTGCTAAGAAACATCTCATTAATTACGAGATTCTGTTTTGTTTTGTTTTTTTGTTACTGTAGTATCACTGGCATTGATTTGGCAATTACCAAGATAACCATGACACATGTACTGTAAAGCAATACTAATAAGTAGAGATGTGCTGCGGGCACTTTTCGTGTTTTGTATTTTGGTTTTAGATCTGGATACTCGCTCGTGTTTTGGATCTGGATTGGTTTTGCCAAAACCACCGTTTCGGGTTTTGGGTTTGGCTTTGGATCTGGATGATTTTTTTTTAAAACATAAAAACAGCTAAAATCACAGAACTTGGGGGTAATTTTGATCCTACGGTATTATTAACCTCAATAACATTAATTTACACTCATTTCGAGTCTATTCTGAACACCTTACACCTAACAATATTGTTTTTAGGCCAAAAGGTTGCACAAAGGTAGCTGGATGACTTTGCTAAGTGACACAAGTGTGCGGCACAAACACCTGGCCCATCTAGGAGTGGCACTGCACTGTCAGACAGGATGGCACTTTTAAAAGCTAGGCCCCAAACAGCACATAATGCAAAGAATAAAAAGAGGTGCACCGAGGTTGCTGGATGACTAAGCAAGTCTAGGTTATTTGGTGCAAATGGCATCAGCTATTTTTATTTCCTGCAAAAATAAAACTAAAACATAAACATAAATCCTAGCCTGTCCGGCTCTGACTAGACATAAAGTCCTCTGTCTATGTATGAGAAAGACTTACTGTGCAACTCACAAAACAGCAAAACAATGCAATAATAATCCAATAAATCAATAATGGTGTCTCTCTCTCTCTGCAAGCCATCAGCTTGCTTCCCAGGCATTGAGCGAGTTTTTGCCCAGGCTGACCAGCTTTTACCTCACCCATGCAGGTGTAAGCACATATTAGTCTTCTCTGAGGCGAAGTCCCTCAATACCCAGACTGGGCCTAATGGTTGGAGACCTTCCTCCCTCTCCATCCAAAACCCTAGGACCCTTTATCTAGATTTTACAGAAGCTGAAATAGCTTTTACCAAGCCATTAAGCCATTTTCAAACACAGTCCTGGGGTTTTAAACTCACAGGACATATATCTTTGCCCTCAAACACAATTCCCCTGCTCAATATTTACAGTATATATTAGAGATGAGCGGGTTCGGTTCTCAGACAACTGAACCCTAAAGGACTTCACACTCCAAGCCCGGATCCGAGTCAGGCTCATGTTTTCCCGCCTGACTCGGAAAGCAGAACGAGGCAAAACTTCATCATCTCGCTGTCGGATTCTCGTGGGGTTTGGATTCCATATAGGGAGCCGCGCATCGCTGCCATTTTCACTCCGGCATTGGAGAGTGTACAGAGAGGACATGTCTCCGTTCTCTCAGTGTCCTCAGTGTCCATGTCTTGTGCTGCATCTGTCCAGTCACAGTGGTATCCTGTGCTGCGATATGTCCAGTGCTGCTGTATAGGGTGCTGTGTTGTGCTGCATCAGTTCAGTGGTGGTGTATTGTGCTGCATCAGTCCAGTCACAGTGGTGGTGTCCCCTGCTGCCATATGTCCAGTGCTGCTGTATAATAACAAGTCCCTTACAGTGTTGCTGTGTTGTCCTGCATCAGACCAGTGGTAGTGTCTTGTGCATCAGTCAGTCCAGTGACCAGTCACAGTGGTATCCTCTGCTGCCATATGTGCAGTGCTGCTGTATAATAATAATAATCATAATAACAAGTCCCTTACAGTGTTTCTGTGTTGTCCTGCATCAGATCAATGGTAGTGTCCTGTGCAGCAGTCAGTCCAGTGACCAGTCACAGTGGTATCCTCTGCTGCCATATGTCCAGTGCTGCTATATAATAATAATAATAATAATAATAATAACAACAACAACAACAAGTCCCTTACAGTGCTGCTGTGTTGCTCTGCATCAGGCCAGTGGTAGTGTCTTGTGCATCAGTCAGTCCAGTGACCAGCCACAGTGGTGTCCTCTGCTGCCATATGTCCAGTGCTCCTGTGTCTCATATTGTGTTATATAACTCCAGAAAAATAATGGAGAACAAACATTTGGAGGATAAAATAGGGAAAGATCAAAAACCACTTCCTCCTAGTGCTGAAGCTGCTGCCACTAGTCATGACATAGACAAAGAAATTCCATCAACGTCGTCTGCCAAGGCCAATGTGCCATCTGCCAATGGGATAGTAGGGGGCATGTAAAATCCAAAAAGCCAAAGTTCAGTAAAAAGATCTAAAAAAAGAAATTTAAATTGTCTGAGGAGAAACGTAAACTTGCCAATATGCCATTTACGACATGGAGTGGCAAGGAACGGTTAAGGCCCTGGCCTATGTTCATGACTAGTGGTTCAGCTTCACATGATGATAGAAGCCCTCATCCTCCCGCTAGAAAAATGAAAAGAGTTAAGCTGGAAAAAGCACAGAAAAGAACTGTGCATTCTAAGATGGTATCACAAATCCCCAGGGAGAGTCCAAGTGTGTCGGAGGTTGCGATGCCTGACCTTTCCGAACATTGGACGGAAAGAGGTGGCTCCTTCCACCATTTGCACGCCCCCTGCAAGTGCTGGAAGGAGTACCCACAGTCCAGTTTCTGATATTCAAATTGAAGATGTCACTGTTGAAGTACACCAGGATGAGGATATGGGTGCTGCTGGTGCTGAGGAGGAAGTTGACGATGAGGATTCTGATGGTGATGTGGTTTGTTTAAATGAGGCACCAGGGGAGACACCTGTTGTCCGTGGGATGAAGAAGCCCATTGTGATGCGTGGGCAAAATACCAAAAAAGCCACCTCTGCAGTGTGGAATTATTTCTCCACAAATCCGGACAACAGGTGTCAAGCCGTGTGTTGCCTCTGTCAATCTGTAATAAGTAGGGGTAAGGATGTTAACCACCTAGGAACAGCCTCCCTTATATGTCACCTGCAGCGAATTCATCAGAAGTTGGTGTCAAATTGTGAAACTTTGGGTAAGAGCGTAAGCAGTCCACTGACACCTAAATCCCTTCTTCCTGTTGTACCCAAGCTCCTGCAAGCCACACCACCAACTCTCTCAACGTGAACTTCCTCCTCAGCCATGAACGTCAGTAGTCCTGCAGGCCATGTCCCTGGCAAGACTGACGAGTCCTCTCCTAACCGGGATTCCTCGGGAGGATCCTTGAGTGGTACGCCTACTGCTGCTGTTGCTGTTGTTGCTGCCGCAGCTGCTGTTGTTGCTGCTGGGAGTCGATCGTCATCCCAGAGGGGAAGTCGGAAGACCACTTGTACTACTTCAACTAAGCAACTGACTGTCCAACAGTCCTTAGTGAGAAAGATTAAATAGGACAGCAGTCATCCTGTTGCAAAGCGGATAACTGAGGTCTTGACACTTATGTTGGTGTTAGACGTGCATCCAGTATCCACCGTTAGTGCAGAGGTATTTAGACAATTGATGGAGGATTTGTGTCCCCAGTACCAAATCCCATCTAGATTCCACTTCACTAGGCAGGCGGTACCGAGAATGTACAGAGATGTCAGAAAAAGCGTAGCCAGTGTCCTAAAAACTGCGGTTGTATCCAGTGTCCACTTAACCACAGACATGTGGACAAGTGGAACAGGGCAGACTAAGGACTATATGACTGTGACAGCCCACTGGGTAGATGTATTGCCTCCTGCAGTATTAACAGCAGCAGCGGCACCAGTAGTACCATCTCGCAAATCCAAACTCGTTTCTAGGCAGGCTATGCTGTGTATCACCGCTTTCCATAAGAGGCACACCGCTGACAACCTCTTACAGAAACTGAGGGACATCATCGCACATTGGCTTACCCCAATTAGACTCTCCTGGGGATTTTTGATATCAGACAATGCCACCAATATTGTGCGTGCATTACAACTGGGCAAATTCCAGCATGTCCCGTGTTTTGCACATACAATTAATTTGGTGGTGCAGAATTTTTTGAAAAATGACGGGTGTACAGGAGATGCTGTCGGTGACCCGAAAAATTGCAGGCCACTTTCGACATTCTGCCACTGCATGTCGAAGACTGGAGCACCAGCAAACACTCCTGAACCTGCCCTGCCATCAACTGAAGCAAGAGGTGGTAACAAGGTGGAATTCAACACTCTATATGTTTCAGAGGATGGAGGATCAGCAAAGGGTCATTAAATCCTATACATCCACCTACGATATAGGCAAAGGAGGGGGAATGCACCTGACTCAAGCACAGTGGAGAATGATTTCCGTCATGTGCAAGGTTCTCCAACCCTTTGATCTTGCCACACATGAAGTCAGTTAAGACACTGCCAGCTTGAGTCAGATCATTCCCCTCATCAGGCTTTTGCAGAAGCAGCTGGAGAAATTAAAGGAGGAGCTAAGACGGAGCGATTCCGCTAAGTATGTGGGACTTGTGGATGGAGCCTTTCATTCACTTTGCCAGGATTCAAGGGTGGTCAATTTTGGCCACCGTGCTCAATCCTAGGTTTAAAGCCTACGTTGTATCTCTCTTTCCGGCAGACACAAGTGTGCAGAGGTGCAAAGACCTGCTGGTTTGTAAAATGTCAACTCAAGCAGAATGTGACCCGTCAACAGCTCCTCCTTCAATTTCTCCCACCACTGGGGCTGCAAGGAAAAGGATAAGATTTCCTAGCCCACCCGCTGGCGGTGATGCAGGGCAAATACACAGAAAGTGCCTGAAGAGCACGGCACTAGACTCTCATAGGGGGAGCACTCAAACTGATCTTTGTTATATTGAGAACAAGGGTCTGTTCAGAGAGAATTAGTAAAACTTAACTTTTAATGTTAAATCATAAAAGTGAGGTAGGGATACTCACAAGAATTTAAAAGGCGAAATATTTGACATACAACAATAACACACAATGTAAAAGAATCACAGGTTCCAAAAATTTGTAATATAATAATGCTCTATCACAGGTATGACTGTGCACCTTATTTTTAGTATAATAATGTTATATCACAAGTATGACTGTGCACCTTATATATTAGATATTTAATATGGAAAAAGAGCAGGCATGGCTTTGAGAAAGTGGCTTCCAGATTCTGCTGCCCCGCATCTGCTGGCGCATCGAATGCAGGGTGAGAGATCCATACTGGCACCAGCCAATGGAAAAATAGATGAATCACCTGGGTCTTGGCATGTGATTTTTCGTTTCTGCTGTCAGCTGATGGCAAAAAGCCAGTGCAGCCGATGAGAGAACTACTATACAGCTAGGCCCCTGTGATAGAAGTACAAAGTATAATTGGCTTACTTAGGCAGATAAAAATAATATTGTGATTAAATGGCTAGATAAATGGCAGCAAGTCAGGTGAACACAATTCATGCCCTGCTATTAAAAGGGGATAACACCTTTAATGCATAGAGGCGATGTCCTGCTAATGAGATTCAATTAACGTCATCTGCAACAATTGCACATCAAAATAATTTTGTAGGCATAAACAGTGTATTAAATCACACCCCTGGTTGTTGTTAAGTGACTCATGAATACAGGATAACTTTCACAGAACAAATATTGATACAATTGTATCCATTCACCATTTAGTGTATCATTCTGTAAGACATTATTGCTGAGACATAAAGGCAAAGTGTGGTGTCCTGTACGTTATTGCCACTGTGAGGCGTGTTGTGTTCTGTTGCCTTTAAAGTAGCCGCAGATTCAATATACACAAAAGATTTATCCTACTGGATAAGCTAAATAGTTCATAACTTTAGCAGAGATTGTTGCAGTAAATCAGGCTTTATATCTCAGAATCAGAGATTTCACACATGGGTGTCATATATAGACATGTAAGCATCTGGAACTTCCTGCCAAACCAAATTTATCACAAGAATAAGAGTTTCTCATGCAGGTGTCATGCATAAGAGCAGGTGCCTTAATGTTCAAACCATATATTGGTCACTAGGATAGAATAAAGTACAATTGTATCAAATTGCCAGTCACTGTCGTGGATTATATCAGCGTGGGTTTTTGAACTAGAAAGCCATGGTATACCGCATATATTCTAAAGCGGTCTGCCCAGTGTACTTATGCATATAAAATGTGATTATGCCTGCTTAAGGTGCTCAGATAGATAAGCTTGTAGCTGCAGCTAACATTAGCCCTTAGTAAACAACATCAGCTTCATAGTCACGGAGGACTAAGAGACCGTATATGGAACCTGTGAGACGGGCGCCCCTGCTCTGTGCAGATAGCCGGATGCCGGGGAGAAGACTCCTGACGTACATTTCGCTGGAGGGCTTTGTCGAAGGAGAAAGCAGCTCACACTGTTAGTGCACTAAGGGGGACATTTACTAAGCAGTGATAAGAGCGGAGAAGTGAGCCATTGGAGAAGTTGCCCCATCAGCCAATCAGCAGCTCTGTATCATTCTAGAGTATGCAAATTATAGATGTTACTTCAGTGCTGATTGGTTGCCATGGGCAACTTCTCCACTGGCTCACTTCTCTGCTCTTATCACTGCTTAGTAAATGTCCCCCTAAGTGAGGTTTATAAAGCACTTCCTCCAAACTCTCATTGGTTACAAGGGAGGTGCTCGGCACATATGTCTGTATAATCAAAGCTCTAACGAGGAGGCTATATGTTTGTTGTTAGTTGGAGGAAAGCTCCCTCCTTATATGTTGACTGACAGTTTGAGACAGCAACCATATTAAGTTCTAGGCAATCAAATGCCATTAATATGTTAGAGGCTAAAGATTCTTGAATAATAATCATGAGGTGAAAGTAAATAAAGGAGGAAAGTTCCCCCTTTACATGATAGCTGATAGAACAAGTCAGCAGTAATGTACGTTTAGGTATATAAATACCATTACTGTGTTGGAGAGAACGTATAAACTAAACACAGAAAACGTAAAATTTTAATTATAGAAAATAATATGCATGAATTGAGTAGGTGAGGAGAAAAAAGGAGATAAAGGAGATAATCTTACTTAAAACTTTCTATTAGATATATGAAATAAAAATAAATGTATTAATGTGAGTCTTTTATTTATTAATAAGGTCCCTATACATAGCCTATAACGGTTTGTATTATTTGTGTTCTTGTGGTTAGAGTGTTTGTTTCTAAGAACATGCTTGATAGGGATTATACAAATGCTGTCATTGCTAAAAAGTTACTTATTCTATGTAGCTGTTCAAATAAAAACATTGTAAGGATGAAAGGACTATTATGCAGAGTTGATGAAATCTTGAATTATGTCCAATAATGATCCTATAGCTTATTATTGCTAATATAAATTAGAGAAAAATCGTGTCCAAACAAATTGCATCATGCACTTAATACTGGTGCCGTGACGATATATGACGTCTTTAATGCTGTGATGTCCCTGAAGGAGGGAAAAAAAGTGCTGATGTGTATTACACAAATGGTGATCACTATGTGGGAGGTAAGAGTGGAGATAAACGGTGTGAACTATTAATCCGATGTCAGGACTATTGTCCATGTGACTTTAGATATGATGTGGTATTTAGTATGTAAGAATATAAGTAAGTAAAAATCACAATTATAACTTGTGAATGAATTGAGACCACAACTTGTATGTACATGTAAGGTGTAAGGTGATTAGGTCCTTACTATTGGACAGGGTCAGAGTGGGGGCCATTGTGAAATGTGAGGGAAACAATTTGAATATTAAAGCCATGACATCAAAAAATAAACCATGTGTACCGTAATAACAAGATTAAATTAATACCAGAATGCTCTCTTCCTAAATTTAAATATGTTGTCAAATTAAAAGTAATCTATCAATGGAAGAAAAATTATTTTTATGCTCCATGGTTCTGTATAGTTACGTATCAAGGTAAGCGCTGTAACTGTTGTTCTCATTCAAACCATTGGGTGTTACTGTTCCTAGACTGAATATCCATTGCGTTTCCTTTTGCAGGAAGGCTTTGTTCATATGTCCTCCTCTATTGCCCAGTCTTACCCTCTCCAGACCAAAAGCCTTAAGACACTGTGGGTTACTGTCGTGGGTCAGCAAGAAGTGTTTAGCAACAGAGGTGATTTTCCTTAATTTTTCTGTCTCACTCCTGGCATTCCTTATATTGGTGGCATGTTCCAGAACACGTACTCTCAGGGTTCTGGACATCATGCCCACATATCTGTATCCACATGGACATTGTAGACAATAAATCACACCCATTGTTTTACAGTTAATGAAGTCCCTGATCTTCAACTCCTTCCTGTGTTTGTTAAGAACTGCATTTGTCTTTCTTATGTGTTGACACGCTTTGCACTGTGTAGTTTAGTGTCAGATTTTTTCTTAATGTTCTTTTGAAATTACTTTGTGTTAGTAAGTCTTTAAGATTTCTGCTCCTTCTCCAACTCATAGAGACTCCTGTGTCCAAGATTTCCTTGAGATCTTGGTCAAGCAGAAAGATCGACCAGTGTTTGTTAATAATGGATTGAATTTGTATCCACTCTTGGCAGTAATTACCGATAAATCTGACGGGACCAAGTTTTCTGTCCTTCTTATGTTCGGGAAAGATTAGAGTGTCTCTACTAGTGACCATTGCTGCATGTTTTGCTCTCTTGATTGCACGGTTGCTGTATCCTTTGCTCTTAAGTCTAAGGGTGTGTACACATGGTGAAATATTTTCTTTCGATTTTGACTATATATTCAAAATCGCAAGAAAAGTTAGTGCAGATCGCAAGGTGAAAGTCACCTTGCGATCCCGATGCGTGGTCCCGCCAGGTCGGCATTGCAAGAAAAGATAGACTGTGCAGGCAAGTCAATCCTTGCTAGATCGGTGTACTATCTAGTTCATCTCACATGTCAAATGACATCTCACATAAGCCAAAATCTCACATAAGCCAAAATGGTAAGCACACATAGTCCATATCTCAAGAAAAGTTAGTCAAAATCTGTGCTATCTGGGCTCCAGGGAGTTCAAGGGAAATCGCAAGTGAAAATCGGGCATAGCAAGGATCTCACCGTGTGTACACACCTTAATGCTTAGATCTTCACATTGTTTGTGAAAGGACTTTTCGTTAGAGCAGTTTCTTCTAATCTGCATAAATCCCCCTTTGGGGATATTGGCTACAGTGGAAGGGAAGTGACAGCTAGTTTGATGTAAAACACTATTTGTTGCCGTTTTTTCCCGGAAGAGATCTGTAGCTATCTCCCTGTTTTCGTCCACCAAGATCTGGAGATCCAAAAAGTAAATGCATTTATCACTTATTTCATACGTGAATTTGAGGTTGAGCTAATTTTCATTTAGACGACCTACAAATTCTGTGAAAGTTTCTATATTGCTCTCCCAAATCACAAAGATGTCGTCTATGTAGTGTAGCCACTGTGAAATGTATTTGGTATAAATCTCCAATGTTTCTGAAAATACCACCTCCCTCTCCCACTATCCTAGGAATAAGTTGGTGTAAGTCGGGGCACAAGTAGTTCCCATGGCTGTGCCCCTGACCTGTAAGTAGTATTTGTTGTCAAAAGTGAAATAATTTCTCTTTAGGATGAAGTCAAGGAGATCAATCAGGAAATGGTTGAAATCACTATCCTCCTCCATGTTCAAAAAGTAACTGACAGCTCTCATGCCATCTTTGTGATCTATAGAAGTAGATAATGATTCCACATCTAACGATATCAGATATTGGTCTTTTTCTAATTTAATCCCATGGATTTTCCTCAGGACATCTGTTGTGTCCTGTAAGTAGGCGGGTAGATTCAGTACATGTCTGCGCAGGTGTAGATGAAAGAATTGACTTGCCATTTCTGTAAGGCAACCAATCCCTGAGACTATTGGACTCCCTGGGGGCTTTTTTGTGTCTTTATGCACTTTAGGAAGTGCATAGAAGGTGGGAGTTCTGGGATTCTGTATCGTGAGGAATTCTGTTTCTTCTTTAGTTATTGTTCCTTTATGAGTATACTCTTTAATTAACCTGTTATAGGCCATAAGGAAATTATCAGTTGAATTAAACATCATAGGTTTGTAACATGAGGAATCACCTAGTTGTATCATTATTTCCTTCATGTACATTTCCTTTGGCCAGAGTACCACGTTGCCCCCCTTGTCTGAAGGTTTGATGACAAGGAGGTCCCATTTTTGAATCTCTTGAAGTCTTTATTCTCCTCCTTGGAGATATTATGCAATGCGCCCTGGTGTTCAGTTCTTTTTTCCAATTCATCGAAATCACGTGCCACCCTCTCCATAAAAGTTTGCACTGGTCGACAAATATTAATCTGTGGAAAAAAGTGGACTTCCGCTTGCAACTTGGTCTCTTAGATTGTATTAGAGATGTCACCGCACTGTCTGACATAGTAGAGTCTGCTGCTAATTCTTCTAGATCTAGGAGAGCTCCTAGGTCCCCTAGAGTTAACTTTGGGTTGGGGGTTGTCGTTGTACGAAAAATTGATTCATTGCGGATACATTCTTGAGTCGCAAAAAAAGGAGTAGTTTTCTACAAAAGAGGTTAAGGTCCTTTTCCCATTTGAACCTTTCAAAATGTTGGGTGGGTGAAAAGCTCAGACCTTTCTTGAGAACAGACATTTGAGCTTCTGTTAGCACAATATCTGAAAGGTTGATTATCTTGAGATCATCTGTCCTTTTTAGGATTGGTTCCATTTCTTGGTTCACAAGGACTGTCTCTGGGGTTTGGGTGAGTCCCATGTTGAGCATCCGCCCCCTCCTCTTCTTTGTCCCTTGTCCCCTCCTCGTTTTCCTCTTCTTGGGTACCCTCCCTTGAAGTGACGTGCGGTGGGGTGAGGCAGGTGAGGCAGAGCCTTTCCTGTCATACTAACGTTTGTGCAAGAGTTTTGACTGTATAAAGTATATGAAAAATACAAAGAATATGTGTGAAATATCTACTTTGCATTATTCTAATCATTTTTATAGCCAAAACTCTGGAGTAAAAAGTCTATGGCAGGTGAGGCAGTGCCTCACCTGCTTATCTTTTCTGCACATCTCTGATCAAAACTCACCAAATTTCCAGGAGTTTATACTGCTGCTCATGTGTATAATGCCCAGATGAACCCTTTGGCTCATATATTGCGTGTTAATCTGGCTCTGGTGCTAAACAGTGCCTCCTGAACCATTTAGCTCACCGCACGTCCCTCAGACCCTTGGCACCCTGACCAAGATCTAAAAAAGATGAGGAGGTAGAAGAGGGTGTTGAGTATGTTGAATTGCGTGTTGTTGGAGAGGGGGGTCTTTTGTCCGCATATGTACTCATGCTATCTTCCTCTGGTTCTGACTAGTCTAGATCAGATGAAGAGTAGTGGTAGTCCCGTTGAGTGTGGGGCTGTCTTCTCTGAGGGCATTTCCACTTCAATATCATCCCTGTTGCAAAATCCGTTTTGTCACAATGAAATTTGGTGCGTTTTTGCTCAATGATCTTTTTTCAAAAGTATCCAAATCTTTCTTATTTTTTTCGAAGTACCTTTGAAAGTGGTTATCTAATTCCAACTGTTGCAATTTTTTACCAAGTGTGTCAATTTCCTTTTCACACTCCTCTAGGACTAATAGATTGTGTTTGATCAAGACTGTCATGAGGTCTTGTGAACACTTTAGGAGAACTCCTTACCACTCCTTTTGTAGATTCTCAGTAATTAATTCAAAGTTCGGGAAGATTTTAGGTGATGCAGGGCAGTCAGGAGCGAAAGCTGACATCTGGTCCGAACTGAAGGACCTGCCAACGATTACTGACATGTCTACTGTCACTGCATATGATTCTGTCACCATTGAAAGAATGGTGGAGGATTATATGAGTGACAGCATCCAAGTAGGCATGTCAGACAGTCCATATGTATACTTGCAGGAAAAAAAGGCAATTTGGATGCCCTTGCACAAACTGGCTTTATTTTACCTAAGTTGCCCCCCCTCCAGTGTGTACTCTGAAAGAGTGTTTAGTGCAGCCGGTAACCTTGTCAGCGATCGGCGTAGGAGGTTACTTCCACAAAATTTGGAGATGATGTTCATCAAAATGAATTATAAATTCCTCTGGGAAGACCTTTACCAGCAATTGCCTCCAGAAAGTACTCCGAAAGAGTGTTTAGTGCCGCCGCTCACCTTGTCAGCAATCGGCGTACGAGGTTACTTCCACAAAATTTGGAGATGATGTTCATCAAAATGAATTATAAATTCCTCTGGGAAGACCTTTACCAGCAATTGCCTCCAGAAAGTACACAGGGACCTGTGATGGTGGATTCCAGTGGCGACGAATTAATACTCTGTGAGGAGGATGTACACAGTGAAAGGGGTGAGGAATCAGAGGATGAGGTCAACATCTTGTCTCTGTAGAGCCAGTTTGTGCAAGGAGAGATTGATTGCTTCTTTTTTGGTGGGGCCCCAAACAAACCAGTCATTTCAGCCACAGTCGTGTGGCAGACCCTGTCGCTGAAATGATTGTTTTGTTAAAGTGTGCATGTCCTGTTTATACAACATAAGGGTGGGTGGGAGGGCCCAAGGACAATTCCATCTTGCACCTCTTTTTCTTCTTTGCATCATGTGCTGTTTGGGGACTATTTTTTTAAAGTGCCATTCTGTCTGACACTTCCGTATATGTCCAGTGGTACTGCCATATAATTCCAGTGATACTGCCGTATATGTCTGGTGGTACTGCCATATAATTCCAGTGACATTGCCGTATAATTCCAGTGATATTGCTGTATAATTCCAGTGGGAATTGTTTGTGTCGCTTGGCTTAGACATACAGCTACCTCATTGCACCTCTTCTACATCTCTGCATGAGGTGCTGTTTGGGGCCTTTTTTTATATCTGCCCTCCTGTCTGCCACTGCAGTGCCACTCCTAGATGGGCCAATTGTTTGTGTTGCTTGGCTTAGTCATACAGCTACCTCATTGCTCCTCTTCTACATCTTTGCATGAGGTGCTGTTTGGAGCCTAGTTTTTGAAAAGTGCCATCCTGTCTGCCACTGCAGTGCCACTCCTAGATGGGCCAATTGTTTGTGTCTCTTGACTTAGTCATACAGCTACCTCATTGCACCTCTTCTACATCTTTGCATGAGGTGCTGTTTGGGGCCTTTTTTTATATCTGCCCTCCTGTCTGCCACTGCAGTGCCACTCCTAGATGGGCCAGGTGTTTGTGTTGTCCACTTGTGTCGCTTAGCTTAGTCATCCAGCAACCTCGGTGCAACCTTTTGGCCTAAAAACAATATTGTGAGGTGTGAGGTGTTCAGAATAGACTGGAAATGAGTGGAAATGAACACACACACGGTATATTTATATATATATATATACATGCTGCATGCACATAGGTAACTGACTTGTGACTCATTCATATATAGGGGGTAATTCTGAGTTGATCGCAGCATGGGCAAAACCATGTGCACTGCAGGGGGGGGGCAGATATAACATTTGCAGAGGGAGTTAGATTTGGGTGGGATATTTTGTTTCTGTGCAGGGTAAATACTGGCTGCTTTATTTTTACACTGCAATTTAGATTTCAGTTTTAACACACCACACCCAAATCTAACTCTCCCTGCACATGTTATATCTGCCCCCCCTGCAGTGCACATGGTTTTGACCAATTGCTAACAAAATTGCTGCTGCGATCAACTTAGAATTAGGCCCATTGTTCACATACTGCACACCTCAACCCACTGTTATAATCACATTAATCTGCCAGCATCTATGACTAATACCAGATTGTAATGTAAGACTATTGGGTGGCAATATTGTCTTCACAGTAGCATTTTGTTTGAATTGGCATTGCAGATTGCTTGAAACAGCTTTAGTAGAAGGAGGTTAAATGAATACAAGTTATGTGATCAGCAGCATTGTGTGCCAAGGTTTTGTTTGTCTGATTACATGCTCACTAGAACCACATCATTTATGAATAGACATTTCTTAAACTATAACTGTAATCTTAATGATGTAATCTGCTTTTCACTTTATGTTTTCCTATCCTCTGATAATATAGTGACAGTTATACTGCTGTACAATAAATAATCTGTATGTATGTATATATATATATATATATATATATATATATAATTTGTATATATAGTATGTATATTGAAATAATGGTTATCACTGTCTTTATAAATTCATAAATAATATGTGTGAAACAAATGAACAATATGCCAAGATTATTTTCTCAGTTGTCTTACATAAGATTCTGTATTACATCTCTCTGTGTCACTGTGGTGGTGAGATAATCCTAGGCTTCATCTTGTTACTGATCCCAGGATTCTGATTTAGAATTAGGGATGAGGAAGCTCTGTGAGCAGTGTGGGCCTGAGTCAGATGCAGTAGAGCAATTCAGAGTGCGCATGGAGTCAGAACTATTGAGGTGCATAGGAGGTGTTTTGAAAATGTATTGGGTGTTCCTGGGAGGTGACAGGGTGTTGTGTTAATGGATGTATTGTCTGTCATCAAATTCAGTCTATCTTATGAATGCATATTGGAAATACCATGGTTGCATAGTGGTTGCATACAGAGATGCAGAATCATTCATATCAGAGGACAATTTCAGACAGAGAATCTGCACATGCCATGGGGCTTGTACAAGTTTCAATGGTGCATCTGTTGTTGCATTTAAAGACACACCAATCACTATTTCAGCATATATGGACTTGCACATTCAGACACACAATGTACACCAGAGAAGGGCTTTGTAACGACAGTTGCATAAAGTCACAGAGGTGCGACCGGCAAAAAAACAGACACGGCTGCCTCCAACTCATAAACAGACCCTGCATGTGCTGCTCATCTTTCCCTTGGGTGCTGCACCCCTTAATCACTTAACCTCATGTACTGCATCCTTTCAGCCCCTTAATACTTCTGTAATGGAGAGTGAGAGCTGGATCTTCTGCTTCTCATACAACAAATGTGGCACTGGAATATGATATCGCTGCCCAGCACAACACTGCCAAAGTACAATAGTACAGTTTTACAGTTATGAAAAACAACAGTCTGCAGTGTGCTGGCAAGGCACAGACATATAAAACACCAAAAGAGGTAACCACTCATTCAGTGATGTAGGAACCCATAAACACTCTGCAATATAAATCAAGGCTAGAATTTGGAATTAGTCTTAGATGCATGTGGCATCATGTGATAATAGCAATGTATTAATAATATACATTGTGGCCTCTTTATAACAGTAGAAACACCATTCAATTGATTAGGACCAACTTTGCACCAAAACAGCTCTTGGTCGCTTGGATTCATCATGGTGCTTTTCACTACATCCAAAAGTTACTCTACTGGATTGAGGTCTGGGGTTAAATTTACTAAGGGGAGGGTTTGCTGACAAGTGGGTTCTAATCACAAAATACAGAATTTACTAATGGTCCCTTTGACTTTCTATAAAGAACACACTGTCGTTCCCCATACTGTAGATTTCTAAAAGAGCGGAGAGCTTTAACCCTTATCTCAGGGACATTTAACCCCCAGCTTTGACTGAAATTACAGGAAGTGTGGAGGCCATGTGTTAAAGTAATTAGGGAGCCTATATAGTGAAATATACTGTATGGAAGAACAGACAAGAAAAAACGACTAAGAAAAGAGAGCGTAGAGAGATGAAGTAGAATGGGAGCAGGGGCAGGGAAGAAGAGAGGAAGGGAAAAAAAAAATGCAATGCAACAGCAGAACATTTGAAAAAATAAGACACCGTGTACGGGCAAGATGGGGACTACTAGAGTACCCATGTCTCAGAAAAAAATAGCGGTAGAGGGCATTCTGTGGGGCTGTGGCTTTGTCATCCTAAAAGAGGGAATTATGATAAACAAAATGCAAGTTACAAAAACAAGTAGTGCTGATTGGTGGCTAACAGAAGCTGTATGTGGCTTCCAAGTATAAACTATAAAGATAAATATATCTAGAGTCCATAATCAATACAAAATATTAATTAAATAAGTAATTAAAGTGGGTCAGATACTATCACCATCAAAACTAGTAAGTGTAACATAAAAAATGAGGGTACCATAACCATTAAATCTGCAAGTGTCAGACCAGTCACAATTTAGGTGGGATCAGTTGCATGAGGAGGGCCTTCCTCTTTGGACTTCTTTTTAAGATGTTGGATTTGTTGCCATCTTTCCCCTCTGGGTAAATTGGATGGCACAGCATTAGGAAGGATGAAGGCTTGCCAGTCAGGAAAGATTATGTCCTCGAAGTCAAGCATAAAGCAGAAGTCAGGAAGGTCAGCAGGGACCTGAAGAGTCAGAAGTTTGTAAGCATGTTGTCTTTTTCTGGGTTTCGGATGTCTCCGGACTGGTGTCAGAGATGCTGGTCCTCTATTGGTATTATTGTAGTGGAAGCTAGGAGTCCAGAGATATTGAATATGTGCAGAACTAGTACCAGGAGGTTGATAAGACCCAGAACATTGGCACGGAGTCTTACTCCACTGGTGGTCTTCACCAGGAAGCCCGGCGAGGAACTCTGGGCTTTGCTGCACCCAGTGAGCTGGTCGCAGCCCCCTGCCTGAGTTATCTGGTCTAGATGTTTGGGAAAGGTTTAGCTTTAGGCAAGGTGGTCTGACCAGCTGGAACAGGACTGGAATGTTGACCAACTGGTATCGGAATAATGATACTGGATCCAGACTGGAGTGTAACCAGACTGGAACCGGACTAGAGTGTAACCGGATTGGAATTTGACTGGAGTGTAAAGGGACTGGAACCGGACTAGAGGGCAAATGGAATGGAGCCTGACTGGAGTATACCGGACTGGAACCGTACTGTAGTGCGTATGGACTGGAGCCCAACTGGAGTATAATGCTTGTATAGCAGGGTTTCTACAGTGATAATCAAAATCGAGGCTAGACTCTTACTAAGGGAGCACAGCTGCAATGCTCACTCTGCTGTGTGACTATGGAACTGGCACCAGAGTCCTGTGAAGCAGGAAGCTTTATACCCTTAAGTGAATATGTATTGGCTGCAGGAATCAGCTGACTTACAACCTGACCAGGATTGGGCTGATCCTGATTAGGTGACCTGAAGCAAGATAGCACCATCCACAACACATGTCCCGACAGGCCAGAATCACAGGGATCGCTGCTGCAGCATGACATAGTCTCCTCTTTGCCCTGTGCCCTGCCAACTCCAACCTCCAGAGAACAGAGTGCTTTACGTCGGGACGAGCACGCCCACACAGAGTCGGCCAGGCAGGTAAATGCCAAGGCCTAGGCCAGAACTCGCTGGTAGCCGTGATACATGTGACACTTGGAGAGAGAACAGGAAGCCCAATCTATATTTCAGTTCCTGTTTACATTGCGCCTCTGTCAAAGGCTTCAGGTCTTGGAAGGTCTGAACCCATTGAATTTGACTCCTTCCAAGTCACAAATCTTTCGAAAGATCTCCTCCTTTTGAGAAAAGTAATGGAGTCGGCAGATAACGTCTGTCAGTTGATCAGTCACTGGACCTTTCAGAAGGGAGAGCCCTGTGAGCACAATTTCATTCAGTTTAGCCATTGGGGTCCAGATAGAGGATTTCTCTGAAAAGTTTTGTAAGGGCGTCAATAAGACTGGATGGAGGAACAGCTTGTGGAAGGCCACAAATTTGAATATTATTTACAGTGGCCTCCATTGTCTAGATCCTTCAGTTTATTGTGCAGAGCTCTCATGTCCATGGATTGTTGGGAGATCACTTCAAGAAGATGGGATAACTGGTTATCCATAGACTCCTGTTCCTCTTCCAGGGTGACAATTTGAGCATTGAGATGCTTGATATCAGTTTGCACAGAATAAATCTGTGTCTGAATAGAGTCCTGTAAGCAAGATTCAAGTGCCTGCATGTCTTGTTTGGAGGGAAGCAAGCGTACGTGTGTCAGAATTTCCCAAATTTCACCACACAGCTGAGACATCTGAGCTTGTATGTCTCTGGAAGAGTGCGAGTGAGCCATTGTAAGTGAGTAAGATGTAACAATCTCAGGTGGAGTGGTAGCGGTGTCTGTGGTGTGTGAAATAGACAAGTAGGAGCGAAGATTCAGTTGAGAAGTATTGTCACATGAGGATAAGGCATTCCTCCTCCACAAACTTTTCCTGTCTCTGTCCATTAGGAGGATGTGAATAGGAAAGCCATTTAGGAAGACAGCACCTTTATCTGAATGGATGATGAAGGTCACAATCCCCCGTTAGTGGTATGCAATGGTGAACTGGGAGCGGATCACATGAGGCCACCAAAGGCGAGGTTTCTTGGCGTTAAGATTCCACTGTGCTGCATCACAAAAAAGCTGCATGTGAAGGGCTAATCGTAGGTGAAAAGATGTGATATATTGGCCACTGTCCAATGGGTCAGGCTAGTAGGTGGTAGCAAGATTCCTCTGTGCTGTATCAATAACAGCCCGATTTGGTGGGATAGTGGACAGTAGTAGAATTCCTCTGTGCTGTGTTAGTAATAGCCCTGGGTGGAGAGAAGACAGGAAACAGTAAGATTCCTCTGTGCTGTACTGGTAATAGACCAGTGAGGAGGGTTGGAGGGTTGTAATAAGATTCCATTATGCTGTATTGGTTACAGTTCAGTATGGGGGACCAGTAAGAAGTAGTAAGATTCTTCTGTGCATTATTGGTAACAGCCCAGTAGGGAGGTTTAACAAATGGTAGTAAGAGTCATATGTGCTGAATCAGTAGAAGCCCTGTATGGCCCTGTATGGGCATATAAATGGCAATCAGATTTGTTTTTGCTGTATCAGTAACAGCCATGTATAGAGAGCTAACTTGAAACTGAACCTGTAATTTTTGCAGTCTGTCACAGGGGAAGCTAGTCCCTCAGAGATTAGAGCTGGGAATCTTATTATTATAAAATCTGAGACACAGAATTATAATGTGGCATGAGCAAAAAGAGCCCAATCTTCTTAAATCACCGGTCACATACTTACTTTGGTGGGGGTGTCTTTCTTCTCACCACGTGTCACCAACTAGCCATGTCCTCTCGTCTCTTTATCATGGAAGCCAGCACTGGTATCTTCCTCCTCTGCCATTTCAGGTGTGCATTGTTTTGTCTTCATTGTTCCCCCTGTAAATCCTTTTTCTAGGATATACTGTATAGAGAGATCAGCTGATCACTGACATTTTACTGTGATGTGAAATACAAAACTGTGCTGCATATTTAAGCCTCACTGTAGCGGCTGTAAGTTGCCAGAGTATTAGGTCAGTATCCCTTGCTTCAATGTTTATACATGTTCTGGTCTGTCTGCATGTCTACCCATTCTTTGCTTTAAGACCATGCTGGTTCTCCTTCCATGTCATGGTGTCATCTGCCATATTCCTGTGCCTCTCTTTTGTTGAGACCTTGGGAGCTTTGCATGTCTATACCCTATGTACTTTACCAAATGACTGGCACAACAACTGTACTCTTTCAATTTAAGCTGCAGGTGGTTAGGCTAAAGAATTTTAACAATATTGCCTAGAAATTGAAAAGGAAAGCTACTCGCCAATGCCGGTTGTTGGTGTGATTTCCTGAATAAATTTATAGGAGCTGGCATTGACAAAGTTCCACAATGGGGAGAATTCAACTGGGCACAAGGTTTAGCAACCCAATTTTGCATTACCATGGGTATGTGCACTCCTGATACCCGCAGTATCCAGTTTTTAAAAAATGGTTCGGGGGTTTTCCACTCTGAAATCCCTGCGACATGTGAATGAAAAAAAAAGATACTTGCCTCTCTGGTGGTCTATGCTGCTAACAGTGGTCTCCGCTTGAAGGCGTGGGGGCTCCTGGGAGACTCAAATGCTGCTGGAGATTTAGTTCTCCAAGCTGATACCTCTGGGGTGGAATATAGTTACACATGAAGTGGGGGGGGTGACACACACTGGGGATCACACACATACACATGCCCACACACACGTTCACCCATAGTCACATATACTCAAACGCACTCACACACCTTACACTTACTGCTTCTTCAGAAAACCCAGGTCCCGATGCTGGATAAAGAATACACTGCTTTGCAAGGTGAGTAGTTATTACAGACTAACTAAGCTAATTGTAAACTTCCAATCAATTCCTTAATTAGTCCTTGGGAGGGAAGGGGGGCACTGGGGTGCCAGAGCAAGTCTCGATGACTTTTCCTAATAATAAAGATTTTAGGAACAATCAGACTTGCTCTGGGGGTACGTAAAAAAAGACTTGGTGATTTCTATAGAAATAATTGTGTCTCACTTTCTCTCCTGCATTTGAATATCAGAACCCTGCAGCTGTCAATTGAATTCCCCCATATGGGGGTTTTCCTGCAGCTGCAGGGTTTTCCTATTCAATAGCGGGAGAGAAAATGACACAGTGATTTCTATACAGTGATTTCAGAGTAATCAGATTTTTCCTGAAATCGTTATTTTTATGAGAAATCACCAGGACTTACTCTGGGAGCCCTGCAGCACCCCCACTGAGGAATAATTAAGCAATTGGAAGTTTACAATTAGCTTGGTGATTCTGTAATTACTCACATTTCGAAGTGGTTTCTTCTTCATTCAGCATCAGGATCTGCAGCAGCAGTGAGTATAAGGTGTGTGTGAGTGTGTGTGAGTGTCTGTGAGTCTGTGTATCCCCCATCCCTAGGCAGCGGCAGGGAGAACATCATCTCCTAGCAATCCTTGAGCCTCCCAGTACCCCCGGAGCCTCCCAGCAGACCCCAGTGGGAAAATGGAGGGGAGACCACTGGGAGCCGCGGACACCACCTAGAGATACTGGAGAGGTATCTTTTTTACTTTTTTAAAAATTTGATACCATGGGTATCGGAAATGCTCATACCTGTGGTAATACAAAATTGTGCATGAGGCACGCAAGGGTTATTTTTCCTGACATGCGGAGGGACGCCCAGCACAGGGCTAGTCTGCCCCGCATGTCAGTCCGCCCCCCCCCCCCCCCCCCCGCAGAAGTGCAAAGGCATCACACAGCGGCGATGCCTTTGCACTTCAGGAGTAACTCCCGGCCAGCGCAGCTTTAGCGTGTTGGCCGGGAGCTACTCCTCACTCCCTGGCCCACAGCGGCTGCGTATGACGTCAAGCAGCCACTGCAGCCCGCCCCCCGTTCGGTCCGGCCGCGCCTATAAAACGGTGGCCAAACGCCACCGTTTCGCTCCCTCCCGCCCATCGATCACCTCTGCCTGTCAATCAGGCGATCGCTATCCTGCTACGGCCTTCGGCCATCCTGCATGCGCAGCAGGGACCCATACTCTCTGCTGCGGCAAAACGCAGCGAGCGAATGGGTCGGAATGACCCTCTAAACCTCACACCCAATTGAATTACTCCCTATGGTGCTGAATTGGACACAAGTGCATTAATGCACTGTAATTATGTGTCTCATGCAAAATGTGCTGCACTGTGCATGACTACTACTTGTACCACTAGTGATCTGACAATCACAGCCCCTTGCACTTTGAGAGGTGGATCAGGGGCATTCCCCTGCAAGAGGAGAACAATAGTGGTGTATAGGTATCATTTAACTATTTCCTTTCATCTGTGCTAATATTTAGCTTTCTGACAAATATTTAAAAATGTTTCTTACGAACCCTATATTATGCACCTATACAAAACAAAGCGCAAGGTACTATTGCAACTACAGTAAGAGCACAGCATGCATCTATGCGCTATAGTTAAGATTGAACTTATTATAAGATGTACCTTATTCAAAATGCAGATGTGCAAAGGCTTGTCTGTAGACATACATTTGTATATACACAAGGGTATGGAACTCATGGTCGACACCCATTAGGTCGACACCCATTGGTTGACAGTGGGTAGGTTGACACTAGTAATATGTCGACATGGCCATTAGGTTGACGTGAAGAAGGTCGACATGAAAAAGGGTCAACATGAGATTTTTAATGTTTTTTTTGTGTCATTTTCTCCATCAAGTGACCGGGAACCCTAATTAATGCACCGTGTCCCCTTGTCTGGCTCGCTTCACTCACCATGCTGTGGGCAAGGTGCCTCACTCTACTACCGCTACACTTGGCACAGGTGACCATTCACAATCGTAGTCCACATGGATAGTACAGTATGAAAGAGGTCCCCCCATAAAAAGTGAAAAATGCATGTCGACCTTTTTGCATGTCAACCTTGGCCATGTCGACCTATTACTAGTGTCGACCTACCCACTGTTGACCAGTGGGTGTTGACCTAATTGGTGTCAACCAAGAGTACCATACACAAAGGGACAGCTTCATATTCCACTATGGGTCTATAAGATCTTATGCAGAAGGGGAAAATGTATGGCTTTTATAATAGTTTCCCTCGTTTATGGAGATGTAAATCCTATTTACATTAAATGTGCACTCTTTTTTAATTGATATTCCAAAAAATGAAAACAGGATTGTTTGCTTGTTTTTCTAAAAATAAAAATAAAAAAAAATGTGCTGTCACTTAAACTTGTCAGGGGCTCAGAGACATTAGTGTTTAGCTTCCAGTGTTGAATGTATGATAAATTAAGTTGGAACATCTGTTATCATAGAGATCATTGATTTCTATGGCAAACATGTCCTCAGTAAACACTGAGGAAGCAGATGTATCAAAAATAGAACATGATGCATTCCAGGTATGTCCAGTACTTCAGTGAGGACTCTTTCCCCAAAGAGATCAATGATGTTTATCGTAACAGGCAGCCTGGCAGTGTTCATCTCCAGCTGTATTTTCTAAGATCATTTTTTGTAATTTTTATTTTTATTTTTAGATGCTTTTGATTTCACTGGGCTTTTTTTCCACATTGTAACAAATTCATTTTATTTGAAGGTCTTTGTATGACTTTTGGAAATGTTACTATCAATTAGTGCAGCTCCAGAAATGTAACTCAGATTTAACTGGCTAGGTTCCTGCATGAGAACAGCTATATTATGTGTACTGTTTACAAGATGTCATGCATTTACAGGTACAGTATATGGTCCTTAAATAAAAGTAAATATATGAGTTACAAAAGCTATTGTTTCCTTTTAGACATTTCATTTCATACTTCTATTACCTTTATATTTTGGGGAGACTATATCTACTGAGGAAGATAACTTTTTTTTTTTTTTTTTGGGGGGGGGGGTCATGTCTATCTTAACATATAGGCACACTGGACACCTGCCCAGTGCCCCGTAATTTTAGGGGCCTTGGAGCAGGGGTGGAATGCTACCCAGACCATGATTGTGAATTACACGTAATCAGAGCAGGCAGCATTATCTACCAGCTTCAAAGCCTGCAGCCAGTGAATGGCTGTCAGCATGCTGATTGGTGGATGGCTGGAGGTATCCACCAATCAAAGTGCTAACAGCCATTCACTGTATTGAAGCATGTGGAGATGGTATGAGAAGTAATTTATTATTTTTCCCCGCTTTCTTCCTGTTAAATGGGTGAATTGCTGTTAATACAGCCCTGAGGGGGAAAGGGTAAGTGGTGTTGCTAGGGCTACAAACATTTCGGCTATGGTGCGCCATTCGGCATCTATGCATTGCACATACTGTACACAAAAAAAGAATGTGTAAAGTCCCCAGACAGTCCAAGCTCGTGCATATGCAGAAATAAACAGCATCTGTTAGGGGCTGCAGCTGAATAAGCATACCATAATTAAAAGTAGAAGAGGCTTCCCACTGAAAGTGCTCACTCTGCTAATGGTAGCCGGGACTGGCAGTCTGAACTACTAGCGAAAATTATTTCCTATAAGAAGGCACTGTTAATTCAGAATACAGTATATACTAAATCCTGTGGATGGGATGCCGGCTATCATATGATCGGCACCGGCATCCCATTGCACAGAATCCCGATAGGGATGGATAAGTATTTTCAGCCTCCCCCATACCTCCCTAACCCTCCCTTCCCGCAGCCTGACCCTAACCCTCCCTCTGGTGCCCAAACCTAACCCCCCCTCCCCCCTCCCCACAACCTAAACCTAACTGTCCCTTCCCTGCAGCCTAACCTTAACCCTCCCTGGGGGTACCTAATCCCCTTCCAGCAGCCTGACCCTAACCCTCCCTTCCCCACAGCCTAATCCTAACCCTCCCACTGCAGCCTAAACCTCTCCCAAATCTCCCCATAATATTATGCAACCATTACCTTTATCAACATACATATGAAAGAGTTACTGTGTTCAATGCTTGTTCACAGTTATCCATTGTTATTGTACTTTCACACATTAGTAAACACCTTTAAAACTAAATATGACAATTAAGCTTAAAATCTGTTGTTTCGACCATTGCTTTCTAAAATGTGCTAGTTGGAACACAGCATACCCTATTTCACAACTCGTGTTACCGATATAACAGATGCACTGGTGAAAAGGCAATGCATAAATACATTTAAAAAAATGCAATGACTAAATGGCGTTGAAAGTGCATATTGGACTTCTTGTGTTTTTTACTCATTTGCCCAAAGCATACATTTGTCGGAAACCTGAGCAGATCTTCAGTGTCAATATATTTGCTCTGAAATGGGTACATTGTGCTGGAGAAGTCTGTAAACTAGATGGGGTTGTGCAGACTTGCTTTTAGTAATTAAACTGTCAAGCTGGATGGAGCTATTTTCCCCTTCGGCTCTGTCCTCTGTACTACAATGGTCTTGACAGCCATTTTCATGACCAACATAGAAATTCAGCCTTAATGCATTTATTTTAGGAGAGTGCAAGAGGCCAAAATTCTTCTTGTCATCTTACATCTAACAATATATTAGCTGACTCAATACTACATTTACCAAGAGACCTTATCTCAGCCCTAAAGGTGGAACAGATAAGCTTTTAATTTGTATTGGACAAATCTCTGTATTTTCAGTTAAAGAGAAGTTATGGTTCATTTTCAAGTCATCATGATTTACGTGTTTTACAAAACAATACTTTACTGCACAGGAAACGCTATTTGTCTGTCTGCTTTTATAGGTAGCTAAGGCTTTTAAAACCAAAATAATTTCTAAACTGAAATAACTTTTAGAATAGAGCAAGTGTCTTTAAGAAATTCAAGAACGCATTCTGAGGTTATAAAGTACAGTAACTTTAGAAATATAAGGAGAATAAATAATGGCTCAGTACAGTACATAAGACTCATAGGCCTATATATAATGGGTGCAGGATGTGTGATGTATACAGGCACCTGGGGAGCAGCCACTTACCCCACACCTTTCACCCAGAGGGTCCCACCTCCTCCATTATGCCATCTTCAGGAGGATAGTGCTATGCAATGAAAGCAAAGACTCTGGCACTGTACCCTCTTGTGTGCATGCATCATTTTCCTTAATATCACTGGGAAGATGGCACTAGTGCTGCTGAAAAGAGGGGCCTGCTGAACACAGGCCCCCTATTAAGATGCCCTTGAGAAGACAGATAGATTTATCAAAGGAGGGAATCCCTGTTGGCAGTGATTTCATTTCACTTTATTCAAAATAATAATAATAATAATAATAATAATAATTTTATTTATATAGCGCCCTTTCTCCAACAGGACTGTTGGATTGTTTTTGCACGGTGACAAGTATTTAGGTATCACTACAGTACTTGTACCAATATAATACCTAGGGATTTCAATCATTAGTTACAAATGTTTCCTTGAATAAAGCATATTTTTATGTATACATCTTGTTTCATTCTTTTTTAGAACTGTGATCTTTCATTTGTTTTGTTTTTTTATCTCGGTGGAACTGCAAATAAATCTCTAGCTCACGCATGTGTACAAGTTACAAAGACTGGTCTGGTAAAGTGTCACGATAACCCTACCCTTAATTGTTTGATAAACTGCCGCAATAATGATTTTTTTTTCACCACAATAAGCAGCGTATCAGCCTTATCACTGCAAACAGGGCTCTATAAATAATTAGGCCTTTAAGTGAATATTAAATGTTCTTTAGGCTAGGACTAGGGAGATTTTCAGTAGCTGCAAATACAGTAGATCAAATGAGATTAATTGTTTATTCAAACTTATCATCCTATTATATTCAAGGAGTCTAATCCTCTGAAGTTTGTTTTAAACAATTAAATTGTGGCAGTGCGCTATTCGGAATTTGCAATATAAAACAATTAAAAAACACTTGTCTAGCAAAACACGTAGGAAATAATACAGCTAAAACAAGCAGCCTCTATTATGACCAATAATAACAATACATATATTTCAAGGCTGCCTGCAATGTTTTTTGTTTTTTATTTTAAATGACAGTAAGTAGATTATTCTTTATTACAGCGATGTGCAGCAATAAGGAAGTATGGCACAGATTTATCAAGCCTTGGAGAGTGATAAATTGCACGGTGATAGAGTACCAACCAACTAGCTCCTAACTACCATGTCTGTTAGACTGTGTTTGAAAATGTATCACTCTTCAAGACTTGATAACTCTGGGCCTATATTTTCAAAGGGCCCCACTGCCACCATTGATAAATATGCCCCAATGCATGATGGATGACTGTGAGATTTTAGAAGTACATTTCTACATCTGTCAACATTTGTATGGAGTTTCCAGCAGTAGTATTCTGCAAGTAGGTGTATCTACATACAATATATTACAATCTAGTTGGCATGTTGGCATATGAACCCAATAGGGCTTGAACTTGGAAATGACCCTATTGATTAAATAAACTCTGCAATGTACTAAAGAATGTTCAATAAATATAATTGTTTACAGAATGCCAAACAGAAAATACTACAAATCATTTCCAACATATGGATCGCAAGCTATTGTGTGGGCGATTAGACCATATTATAAATTATAGGCACATTTAGAGAATTGTCAGGGTTATATCTTTAAAAACAGAGTCTATCACTGGAATGGAAGGGATAGTTGTAGGACGCATGGACTAAATGTCCTCATTTTCCCCTTAGGAATGTATGTACTGTAGGTACAGTATGAATAAGCATTCTTGTAAAACTGTTAAATGTTACAATTGTTTAAGAAATGACAATAAGTTACAAACATGTTTTCTATGCTATGAAAATAGTGTATTTGACTATTGCACAATACCTTCTATTCTGAATGTTTCCATTATATGAATCAGAGAATAAAAAACACTTTAACTTCATCAGGCATTAATACAGCACTTTGCATCTGAGTAGTATTCAGCAGTTTCACATACAATTTACTTTTGATTTGCTTTGTAAGTGTGTACTCAGCCCTAAAGTGCATACCTTTTTCCTTTCATAAGTACATTTTCAGATCCTGATGCTACAACAAAACAAAACTTATTCTGCAGTTTTCCTTCTGATGGACTGCAAAATATGGAAGACATCAATATCTAATCCAACATTATCTCTATTTTTATACATCATAAATTAAATATGGGTGACATGGAAACTGGTTTACATAAAAAAATGTATTACTCAATGAATTTAATCAGATAATATGATTATTCTACTTGAAAGGAAAGAAACATTTGATGCCCTGATCAATCAGAATGACCCAAAGTATTTAACAGTTAAAACACTGCAATGTCACTGGGATTTTAAACACACTGGCCAGTATTTACTAAAAATCCGAGTTTGACCGATTTGTGTTTTTTTTTCTAAGTCCCAATCCGGGAATTCACTAAGCAGAAAACTCGGCAGTGTCTGGTCTATTCGTAATGGTTTGATTGGCAAAATTCTGAAATACGAATGAATAGACCATCGGTCAAACGCGCTGTTATTTCATACAATACAGGCATTCACTATTCATTCGTATATGGGCGTTAGTCTCTGAGTGCTCAAGTGCGGCTCTATTTTTTTTCGATTCGTTAAAAAAAGCAACAAAAAAATAGACCTGCTTTTTCCAGTCGAGTTTGGATAACTATGCACGGATCAGTGAGATCTGTGCATGGTTATCTATGGGAAAGGGTCTGTTTAGTGTAAAAACTGAAAAAAAAATTGCGTGGGGTCCCCCCTCCTAAGCATAACCAGCCTCGGGCTCTTTGAGCCGGTCCTGGTTGAAAAAATATGGGGGAAAAAATGACAGGGGTTCCCCCATATTTAATCAACCAGCACCGGGCTCTGCGCCTGGTCCTGGTTCCAAAAATACGGGGGACAAAAAGCGTAGGGGTCCCCCATATTTTTGAAACCAGCACCGGGCTCCACTAGCCAGGTACATAATGCCACAGTCGGGGGACACTTTTATAGTGGTCCCTGCGGCCCTGGCATTACATACCCAACTAGTCACCACTGGCAGGGGTACCCTGGAGGAGTGGGAACCCCTTAAATCAAGGGGTCCCCCCTCCAGCTACCCAAGGGCCAGGGGTGAAGCCCGAGGCTGTCTCCCCCATCCAAGGGCGGCGGATGGGGGGCTGATAGCCTTTTGAAAAAATGTGAATATTGTTTTTAGTAGCAGTACTACAAGTCCCAGCAAGCCTCCCCCGCAAGCTGGTACTTGGAGAACCACAAGTACCAGCATGCAGTGGAAAACCGGGCCCGCTGGTACCTGTAGTACTACTACTAAAAAAATACCCCCAAAAAAACAGGACACACACACCATGAAAGTATAATTTTATTACATACATGCACACCTCCAAACATACATACTTACCTATGTTCACACGAGGCTCTGTCCTCTTGTCCCTGTAGAATCTTGGGGTACCTGTGAAAAAAATGATACTCACATAATCCAGTGTAGATTGTGTCCAATGTATAATCCACGTACTTGGCAAAACAAAAAAATGGAAACCCGACCACGCACTGAAAGGGGTCCCATGTTTACACATGGGACCCCTTTTCCCGACTGCCAGGACCCCCCCTGACTACTGTCAAAGAGGGTCCCTTCAGCCAATCAGGGAGCGCCACGTCGTGCCACTCTCCTGATTGGCTGTGTGCTCCTGTAGTGTCTGCGAGGCAGCACACGGCAGAGATACAATGTAGCGCCTATGCGCTCCATTGTATCCAATGGTGGGAACTTTGCGGTCAGCGGTTGACCGAAAGTAACCTCACCGCTGACTGCAAAGTTCCCACCATTGGCTATAATGGAGCGCATAGGCGTTACATTGTATCTCTGCCGTGTGCTGCCTCACAGACACTACAGGAGCACACAGCCAATCAGGAGAGTGGCACGACGTGGCGCTCCCTGATTGGCTGAAGGGACCCTCTTCGACAGGAGTCAGGGGGGGTCCTGGCAGTCGGGGAAAGGGGTCCCATGTGTAAACATGGAACCCCTTTCAGTGCGTGGTCGGGTATGCGGTTTGTTTTTTTGCCAAGTACGTGAATTATTAAAAAAGGACACGACACACTGGATTTAGGTGAGTATAATTTTATTTTCAGGTACCCTGGAATCGACGTCGAGACGTGGGCCGAGTCGGCATCTGAACATAGGTAAGTATGTGTGTGTCGGAATGTACGTAATAAAGTTGTACTTTCAAGGTGTGTGTGTGTCCTGTTTTTATTTGGGTATTTTTTTTGCAGAAGAACTATAGGTACCAGCGGGCCCATTTAACCCCCGCATGCTGGTACTTGTGGTTCTCCAAGTACCAGCTTGCGGGGAGGCTTGCTGGGACTTGTAGTTCTTGTGCAAAAAACAATATTCTTTTATTTTACACTTGGCTATCAGCCCCCCATCCGCAGCCCATGGATGGGGGGGACAGCCTCGGGCTTCACCCCTGGCCCTTGGGTGGCTGGAGGGGGGGACCCCTTGATTTAAGGGGTTCCCACTCCTCCAGGGTACCCCGGCCAGGGGTGACTAGTTAGTGATTTAATGCCAGGGCCGCAGGGACCACTATAAAAGTGTCCCCCGGCTGTGGCATTATCTCTCTGACTAGTGGAGCCCGGTGCTGGTTCAAAAAATACGGGGGACCCCTACGCTTTTTGTCCCCCGTATTTTTGGAACCAGGACCAGGCGCAGAGCCCAGTGCTGGTTGATCAAATATGGGAGAACTCCTGTCAATTTTTTTCCCATATTTTTTCAACCAGGACCGGCTCAAAGAGCCCGAGGCTGGTTATGCTTAGGAGTGGGGACCCCACGCAATTTTTTTCAGATTTTTAAACACTTTAAAAACCTTTTTAAGGTACACAATGAAGCCCTGCACGGATCTCACAGATCCGGCCGGGATTCCTTGTGTTTTGTCAGGCAGTGTTTTACTCATCACTCCCGTAAAACACTTCCTGATATTACGAATCACATCAACATCGGAAAATACGAATTGTGAAAAGTTGGCAGCTTAGTGAATGACTGTATCAGGATTCAAAAAGTTGCAGTAAAATGCACCCGATACCATTCGAGTTCAAACACCCTTCAAAACAGCCAAAACACGAATCTTTGTAAATATACCCCACTGTCTATTAAGTGTCCCCCTTGGTAGCTGTAGATTATAGCACTTTTTTTGTGTGCATTTGTTTTCAGAAGCATTTCCAATTATATTTTACTATTGTTTTGAGTAATTCTGTTTCATCCAACTCTTCTTTTGTAACACATAGGGAAAGTATTAGAAATGTGTTTAAAACAAAGAAAAGTAACTTTTTCAATATTACAGGTTTGTGGGATTCACCAAATTTAACAGTGGATTTTGTGATTCCAGGAACTTTCAAAATTTCAAAGTAAAAATAGGATTTTAATTACCTACCTGTAAATCCTTTTCTCGTAGTCCGTAGAGGATACTGGGTTCCATTTAGTACCATGGGGTATAGACGGTTCCACTAGGAGCCATAGGAACTTTAAGAATTTGATAGTGTGGGCTGGCCCCTCCCTTTATGCCCCTCCCACCAGACTCAGTCTAGGAAACTGTGCCCGAGGAGACGGTATCCGTTCAGATGGTCGACCATGTTATGGTCGACAGTCATTAGGTCGACCACTATTGGTCGACATTGACATGGTCGACATGGACACATGGTCGACACATGAAAATGGTCGACACATGAAAGATCAACACATGAAAAGGTCGACATGAGTTTTTAAACTTTTTTTTCTTTTGGGGAACTTTTCCATACTTTACGATCCACGTGGACTACGATTGGAACGGCAATCTGTGCCGAGCGAAGCGAAGGCACCATGCCCGAAGCATGGCGAGTGAAGCGAGCCATGCGAGGGGACGCGGTGCACTAATTGGGGTTCCCAGTCACTTTACGCAAAAAACGACACCAAAAAAAGTTTAAAAACTCATGTCGACATTTTCATGTGTCGACCATTTTCATGTGTCGACCATTTTCATGTGTCGACCATGTGTCCATGTCGACCATGTCAATGTCAACCAATAGTGGTCGACCTAATGACTGTCGACCATAACATGGTCGACCATTCATACCGGAACCCGAGGAGACGGGCATACTTCAAGAAAAGAATAGATAAAGATAGTGGTGAGATTCCGAACCAGCACACACAACAAGAGGAAAGCCAACCTAGCCAAACTTGAAACAGGAACAGCCACAGCTGAACCAACATTTCTTAACCAAGTAACAGTGCCGGAAGAACAAAGCACTGGGTGGGCGCCCAGTATCCTCTACGGACTACGAGAAAAGGATTTACCGGTAGGTAATTAAAATACTATTTTCTCTTACAGCCTAGAGGATACTGGGGTTCATTTAGCACCATGGGGATGTACCAAAGCTCCCAAACCGGGTGGGAGAGTGCTGAGGTTCCTGAAGAACTGATTGACCAAACTGAAGGTCTTTAGAGGCTAAAGCAGAGGTTCCCAAATGCGGTCCTCAAGGCACCCCAACAGTCCAGGTTTTAGCTATATCCATGGCTCAACACAGATGGTTAAATCAAATTGACTAGGGTGTTAATTAAGTCACTTGTGGCCAGGCATGGATACATTTAAAACCAGGACCGTTGGGGTGCCTTGAGGTCCGAGTTTGGGAACCTCTGGGCTAAAGTATCGAACTTGTAGAACTTTGCAAACATGTTCGAACCAAGTAGCTGCTCAGCAGAGCTGTAAAGCCAAGACACCCCGGGCAGCCACCCAGGAAGAACCCACCGACCTACTAGAGTGGGCCTGTACAGATTTTGGACATGGCAAACTTGCCGTGAAATAAGCATGCTGGATAGTAAGTCTGATCCAGCAAGCAATTGTCTGTTTTGAAGTAGGACATCCAATCTTCGTTCTGTTCACATACACCTTCAAAGCCCTCACAATATCCAAAGACCTTGAAGTAGCAGAGGTGTCGGTGACAACCGGAACCACAATAGGTTGGTTGATGTGAAACGCAGACACCACCTAAGGAAGAAATTGCTGACGAGTTCTGAGTTCAGCTCTGTCCTCAAGGAAAATTAAATAGGGACTTTTGTGAGACAAGGCCCCCAGCTCCGACACACGTCTTGCTGAAGTCAAGGCCAATAGTGTGACGGTCTTCCATGTAAGATATTTTACGTTCACCTTCTGTATTGGCTCAAACCAGTCCGATTGGAGGAAATGCAGCACCACATCGAGATCCCAAGGTGCCGTGGGAGGCACAAAGGGAGGTTGGATGTGCAGAACACCTTTCAAGAACGTCTGGACCTCAGGGAGAGAAGCCAATTGTTTCTGAAAGAAAATGGACAAGGCCAAAATCTAGACTTTTATGGAGCCCAGACGTAGGCCCACATCCACTCCTGCTTGTAGAAAAAGCAGGAGACATCCTAGATGGAATTCCACAACAGAAAATTGTCCGCTCTCACACCATGAGACGTATATCTTCCAAATATGATGGTAATGCTTAGACGTTACCCCCTTCCTGTCTTGGATCATAGTCAGGATAACCTTGTTAGGTATCCCTCTTCTGGCTAGAATCAGCCGTTAAACTTCCATGCCATCAAACGAAGCCACAGTAAGTCCTGATAGATGAACAGGCCCTGTTGCAGAAGATCCTCGCGAAGAGGAAGAGGCCACGGATCTTCGAGGAGCATCTCCAGAAGGTCCGCGTACCAGGCCTTTCTTGGCCAGTCCGGAGCAATTAGAATTGCTTGAACCTTTTCCCTTTGTATTCTCTTTAGAATTCTTGGGATCAGAGGAAGTGGAGTAAACACGTACACCCCCTGATAGACCCAAGGAGTCATCAGGGCATCTACTGCCACCACCTGTGGGTCTCTCGACCTCTAACAATAGTGCTTGAGCTTCTTGTAGAGAGAGCAATGCTGTCCAGCAACCTTTCCCTGGATGGTGCTTTTATCAGAAGATCGTCCAGGTACGGAATTATGTCCACTCCCTGTTTACGGAGTAGAAACATCATCTCTGCCATCACCTTGGTGAACACCCTCAGTGCCATGGAGAGACCAAATGGCAGGGCCTGGAACTGGTAGTGACAGTCCTGCAGTGAAAACCGTAGGTAAGCCTGATGAGGCGGCCAGATCGGAATGTGAAGGTATGCATCCTTGATATCCAGAGACACTAGGAATTTTCCCTCCTCCAGACCTTAGATCACCGCTCTCAGAGACTACAACTTGAATTTGAACACTCATAAGTACGGGTTCAACGACTTGAGGTTCAAAATTGGTCTTAATGAACCATCCTGTTTCGGTACTACAAACAAGTTGGAATAGGACACCTTGTTTAACTGATGAGGTGGAACTGGAACAATGACGTTAGCCCATACCAGTTTTTGGATGGCATGTTGTAAAGTTATACTTGCCTCTTCTGAAACTGGCAAGCAGGGGTGCATCTACCCATTGGCCAGGATGGCACTCGCCAGGGGCACCAGCCGAGTAGGGGGCGCCGCCCGGCAGTGCCAACCTCGACCAATGGTTGGAATCACTTAGTAGTGGCATTGCCTGGGCTGGAGGATCTCACAGTAGGCAGGAACAGGCGCCGGTGTTTGGCACCGCAATGCACTAGTGAAGAACGTGAAAGTAAACTACAGTTCCCAGCAGCCCTTGCTGTCAGGAGCTCCTGGCAGCAAGGGTTGCTGGGAGCTGCACTTTACTTTCACTTTCACAAGTGTGGTGCGGTGCCGAAGTATAGTGTTCCTGCCTACTGTGCAATCCTCCAGCCCAGGCAATGCCCAGCTCATCACACTAGGTACTGCAACATATTAATTGATATGTGCTTTGAGGGGGGAGGACTATATGCAGGGAGGGGAAGGGACTGAGGGGCTGATTCAGACCTGATCGTGCTGTGTGTTTTCACACAGCAGAGATCAGGTCTGAACTGCGCATGCGCCAGCTGATTGACAGGCAGAGGCGGTCGCTGGGTGGGAGGGGGCGGGCTGGCAGCGCTTAGCCGCCGTTTATGGGGCACGGTCCGAACAACGCAGGCATGCCTGGACCATTGGCGAGGCGGGCCGTGGTGGCTGTGTGTTGTTACACGCAGCCGCTGCGACCCGGGCAGCCACGAGTAGCTCCCTGCCAGTGCGCAGGAGCTGCGCTGGCTGGGAGCTACTCCTGAAGTACAAAAGCATCGCCGCTGTGCGATGCTTTTGTACTTGTGTGATGGGGCAGGGACAGACATGCGGGGCGGGCTAGCCCTGTGTTGGGCGTCCCCCCTCATGTCAGTGTGACTGATTGGAGATGTGCTAAATTTAGCACATCTACAATCAGGTCTGAATTAGCCCCTATATGCAGGGAGGGGGGAGACAATGTGCTTGGAGGGGAGAGGACTATATGCAGGGAGGGGGGAGACTATGTGCTTGGAGGGGAGAGGACTATATGCAGGGAGGGGGGACTCTGTGCTGGGAGGGGAGAGGGCTATATGTGGGGGGGGAGACTGCGGCTGGGAGGGGAGAGGAATATATTTAGGGAGGGGGGATACTCTGTACTGGGAGGGGAGAGGACTATATGCAGGGAGGGGTGAGACTCTGTGCTGGGAGGGGAGAGGACTATATGCAGGGAGGGGTGAGACTCTGTGCTGGGAGGGGAGAGGACTATATGCAGGGAGGGGGGAGACTCTGTGCTAGGAGGGGAGAGGACTATATGCAGGGAGGGGTGAGACTCTGTGCTGGGAGGGGAGAGGACTATATGCAGGGAGGGGGAGACTCTGTGCTAGTAGGGGAGAGGACTATATGCAGGGAGGGGTGAGACTCTGTGCTGGGAGGGGAGAGGACTACATGCAGGGAGGGGGGAGACTCTGTGCTGGGAGGGGAGAGGACTATATGCAGGGAGGGTGGAGACTCTGTGCTGGGAGGGGAGAGGACTATATGCAGGGAGGGGGGTGAGACTCTGTGCTGGGAGGGGAGAGGACTATATGCAGGGAGGGGGGAGACTCTGTGCTAGGAGGGGAGAGGACTATTGCCCTCATTCCGAGTTGATCGCTCGCTAGCTGCTTTTAGCAGCATTGCACACGCTAGGCCGCTGCCCTCTGGGAGTGTATCTTAGCTTAGCAGAATAGCGAACGAAAGGTTAGCAGAACTGCTCGAAAATCTTTTCATGCAGTTTCTGAGCAGCTCAAAACCTACTCCTACCTTGCGATCACCTCGGTCAGTTTAGTTCCTGCTTTGACATCACAAACACACCTTGCGTTCGGCCAGCCACTCCCCCGTTTCCCCAGGCATGCCTGCGTTTTTACCTGTAACGCCTGCGTTTTTTAGCACACTCCCTGAAAACGGTCAGTTACCACCCAGAAACACCCACTTCCTGTCAATCACTCACCGATCAACACAGAAAAGCGTCGCTCGACCTTGAGTAAAGCTGCATAGTTTTGTGTGAAAGTACTTTGCGCATGCGTACTGCGGCCCGTACGCATGCGCAGAAATGCTGCTTTTTCAACTAATCGCCGCACTGCGACCGAAAGCAGCTAGTGATCCACTCGGAATGAGGGCCTCTGTGCTGAGTGGGGAAAGGACTATATGCAGGGGGGGGGGGGGGGGGAGACCATGGCTATGTGCAGCGAGGGGGGGAGACCATGGCTATGTGCAGCGGGGGGGGGGAGACCATGGCTATGTGCAGGGAGGGCGAGACCATAGCTATGTGCTGGGAGGGGAATGGAGGCTATGGCTATGTGCTGGGAGGGGAATGGAGATTCCGGTTATGTGCTGGGAGGGGGATGGAGGCTATGGCTATGTGCTGGGTGCAGGATGGAGACAACGGCTATGTGCTGGGAGCGGGATGGGGACCACTTCTTTGTGCTGGGAGGGGGTGGGGACCCCTTTTTTGCACATGCACCGTCCCTATTTCAAATATGGGGGGGCGCCAGTCCCTTACTTTGCCAGGGGCGCCCAGTCCCCTAGATACACCTCTGCTGGCAAGTCTGATTTGAAGAATCTGTGAGGTGGAAGCTCTTGGAACTCCATGCTGTAGCGCTGGGAAACAAGATTTATGACCCAGGAATCCTGGCACAAATTTGACCAGATTTGACTGAAGAATTGTAGGCGAGCTCCCACCTGACAGCCTTCCAGGCATTGCGGTTCACCATCATGCTGCAATCATTGAGGAAGCAGAGCCTGTGCTCTGTTCCTGAGCACCTGCTGTTGCTGGTTTGCATGGTTTACCTCTTGCACTGCTGGAGGATGTAGAAGCACCTCTGGATTTGCCCTTGAACTTGGCTGTCCGAAAGGACTGTAACTTAGAAGCTAAATAAGTCTTCTTGGTTGAGGGTGCTGCGGAAGGAAGATACATAGACTTATCCGCAGTAGCTGTGGAGATCCATTTGTCTAATTCATCTCCGAACAAGGCCTCTCCAGTGAATGGTAGGCCTTCCACGCCTTTCCTGGAATCCGCGTCAGCAGTCATCTGGCGTAGCCACAAGCCTCTGCGTGACGACACTGTCATAGCAGTGGCGCGTCCGTTAAGCACGCCTATTTCCTTTATGGCTTCCACCATAAAGTTTGCAGAGTCCTGTATATGCTGCAGGTGTAAGACAACATCCCCCCTAGATAAGGAATCTAACCTCTCAATTAGGTTACCTGACCATTTTGGGGAACGGGACCATTAACCCTATAAGAGGTTGGGCCGTTCCCCCCCTAAGTCCCACAAAGCAGGCTTTCCTCTTGTTGTGTGTGCTGGTTCGGAATCTCACCACTATCTTTATCTATCCTTCTCTCGAAGTATGTCCGGCTCCTCCAGGCACATTTTCTAAACTGAGTCTGGTGGGAGGGGCATAGAGGGAGGAGCCAGCCCACACTATCAAATTCTTAAAGTGCCCATAGATCCTAGTGGACCCGTCTATACCCCATGGTACTAAATGGACCCCAGTATCCTCTAGGACGTAAGAGAAATTGTGTTTCCTTTTTCGGGATGAGCTGAGAATATGTGGTCATAATTGACATTATATTACATGTTGTAGTATCTGTTTGACTAAAAGCTATTACATTTTAATATGCATTTTAAATATCTGTTAATGTACTACACTGTACAAGTTGTACTGAGCAGAGGCCGATTGGCCATTGGCCTGAGGGGGCTGTCTGACTGATTTTTTTGTATTTTTTTTAACTGTGGGCGTGTGTTAGAGGAGGAGGGAGCACTCTGGGGAATGTTGCCTTGGCTGTCTGTACTTTCAATGGACTGGTCCCAGCATAAAAGGTGCAGCCCCATCACTGGCAGTCTATCAGTCATTCCTGAGCTACCACGGATCTTGTATCTTTGCAAGAAAGGCAATTCTGTGAAACATCCTGCAAAGAGCAGAGCAAAATGTTGTAAACTCTTTCCAGTGGCCACCATCCAGCTTACATTCCATCTCATAAAGTGTTTACTGTGGGATATACATAAAGGCAGACCAGCACTGTGAGAGCTGTTTCTAGGTAACTATCACTTAGATGTATTTATTGTGCCAGCATTAAGTTGTAAAATCTGTGTAATACTATGGTAACTGATTAAACTAAATGCACACCAGTTACCCAGACAGCAATAATATTTGCAATCTGTGTAATTCTAGGGTGGGCTGCTTGTTTAAAAACTTAATTGCAGAACATTATTATGATGATACAGGTTGGTTGGAATCTAGTCATACATGGATGAATAGTGGATGCTGTAGGATTGGCTGATACCCAGAAAAGAGGCGTGAAGTCTAACGTGTGAGTGGTTTTCACTAGGGGCTTCCGCAAAGAGATTTGGACTTCCCTGCACCTGACATAGAGGTCATGGCTTTCTGTCTTCATCCTAATTATGGGACTGGTTGACACAGGAGCTGGAAATGGATTTATTTGCTAAGAGTTGTGCCAAAAGCGGAGTTGTCGGTCTGGGTCAGGAAAACAAGGTACCAGGATATGGGCAGGGAATAGGACACAGGAGTTACCAGGGTCAGGAACAGAGATTCAGTTTAGAACCACGCAAGTGTAAGATTTGGGAGCTTATACTGTCGCACTTGTCAGTACTCAGAGACTAATTTTTATAGGGAGGTGCATTCAAATTTGGTGCCAAACGTAATGTCACATTTGGAGCATCCTCCTCTTTAAATCTAGACAGAGTGGCGCACACGTCCCCATGGGTGCCTTGGCCACCTTTCAGTTGCCAGACTGATCTGCAGAAGCCAGTGAAGAAGCCAGGAGAACAGCTGGATGAACACTTCACTGTGATGGATACTGCCAGGTACCTGAACGGGGTGGAGATGCTGCAGCATGTGGAAACCAGCGCAGCTGGGCCTGGAAAGTTAAGCCCAGGCTCTGATGCATACAGTCTATTGCTTTCCTTAAAAGTTCAGTCTGTTTAGCGTACAAACCTAAAGAAGGAAATATATTTAGTCTTGTTTTTTTCTCAGTGTGTTTTGAAATATAGTAAACTGGTGTTAAATAAGTGCCCAACATCCTACCTGGAAACACTATTACGAAAGGGCAATATTGTGAGGTTTGGATCACTTTATTTTCATGCACCTGAATTGTACAATACCTGATTCCGATGTTTGCTATCCATGCTTCCTAAAACTGCTTTTGGCATTGTTCTTATTTTTATTTTGTAATTTTGTCATGACCTCACCTAGGGCATAGTGTAGGGAGTGTGACTCGTGCTGCCCGGGTGATAGTCTTTTTCAGCTAAGAAAGGCACCTTCTACTTCTAAGTGCAGGATATATCCCAGCATTCATTTTACTGCTCCTGGGGCTTACTCTGTGATGTTATGACTTTACCTGTGGGTAGGGATGCCAGCCAAGGACACCTCTCCACCCCACTATCCTCATCTTGATCTAATATCTTATTTCTTCTCAACACATCTCCATGTAAACTTTAACCCAACCTTCTTCAACTTACTTTGATTTCCTCTCTCTCAGAATTTTTGATTCTAACTTTCCATTTGTAACTTCCCCCTGCTACCCCTTTCTCAACTGTCTGTACCTTTAATGTGCTCTTGCCTCCTGCACACTATTCATTTCCCAGTATATGTAATCTGGGACTACCCTCATACAGCATAAAACACTACTTCTTTCACCTCCTGCCAACATCACCTTCAACCTCAGTCCCATCCAAATCCATTATTGACTAATGTTCTTCCTTCCACACCAAAATTTCTCACATACATTACCTCCAAACGTATCAGCTTTAGCTCTCCAGATTCTTTTCTCTCCTTTTTTTGAAGTTCACACCATGTGTTCCATCTCTCCACTTCATCTCCAATTGCAATTCCCAAATCGCTGCACAGTGTGAGTATTGCTGTAACGTGGAGGGGTATTTCTGTCATGCATGGTTATTGCTGATTGGTGTAGTCTGTAAACATTTAGGGGTCTACTTACTAAGCCTTGGACAGAGATAAAGAAGACGCAGATAAAGTCCCAGCCAATCAGCTCCTAACTCTCATTTTTCAAATACAGCCTCTAACATGGCAGTTATGAGATGATTGGCTGGGAATTTATCTCTGTCCACTTTATCTCCATCCAAGGCTTAGTAATAAGTGTAATAGGAGTGTTATTGTAATGTCAAGGGTAATTAACATTGCAGGACCCAGCCAAGTGGAAACTGAGCTTAAAAAACTAGCAGGTTGTAAAAGCTGCAAGAACAGTTAACAGAGACAGTATTACAACTGTCTAAATGTATGGCATAAATGTGTCTAATAATAGAATCCAATGAATAGCATCAGCTTCAAAATAAGTGCAGGGAAGAAGCTCTACTGCCAAACATGTTGTATTGAATGGGAACCTATTGGTTAATGGTAGTTCTGTATTAATAGAGTATAAGACTGGATCTTAGAAAGTGAAATCAATGTAATTAAAGCTCACCATCTGATACTATGATAATGTTTAATAAGCAGCCCGTCCTTACAACTAATCAATGGAACTTTAAAATTTTTTAACTTTGCCTCTGTATTTCCTTTTATGCCCCATTCCTTGAATTTTCAATTACATCAATTAATATGCACCTGTTTTGATCCCAAATAGAAACTAATCAATCCCAAATCAAACTTAACAGGTTTGAATATGTTAGTTACATTTTGTCCATCTCAAAAGAATGGTTACTAGGCAACCAATATTCAACCTCCTGCTGCTGATGTTGCTGTCCAGTTCTGAAGTTGAAGATAACATGGCAACCAGAGGCGTTGGAGCAGGTGGGGGGGTGGGGGGGTGTCAAGGGGGCAAGATGCCCCCCTACAACATGTTAGGTGCTGGGTAGGGGGAACGCTTACCTCCGGATCCCCGCTGAGACTCCTACTTTAAAAAGTCTGCTGCCCCCTGTCCTAGCCAGTTCTTCACTGATGCATTATTGGTAGGAGGCGGGGATGTCCCAGCAGGCCCAGCATGGCCATGTCTCCTCCCAGTAATGCATCCCTGAAGAGTGAAGAGTCAGCCAGGATACAGGACATGGGGCAGCATACTGCGGCACCAGCGGCAGCCTTTTTAAAGTAGGAGTCTCTGCAGGGATCCAGAGGTAAGCACTCGCCGCATGGGGGAGGGGCATGGTGAATCAGGGGTGGGGCATGGTGAATTGGGGGAGGGAGAAGCGCCAATATGTATTTTTTACTATGCTCCCCCAACCACATCATTCCGGTGGCCCTGATGGCGACCCCATGTAAAATGCTCATTTAAAGTAACATGAATGTGGAACACTGCTCTCATCACACCATACTGTAGAAATCTTGTAGAGTTAGAAGATGACCATTCACAGGCCAATAGAGTCTAATGTGACCTTTCCATTGCATTTTCCAAAATGTTAACTAACTATGCGAAACATTTAGATCTGGATTTTATCAATGGGGCAATAGGTATGAGCTATGGTACAATGAGTAGGTGCAGTATTTGCATGTGTGTCTGGTTATGAAGAGGATGTTGATATTGGATGTAGTTGGTGTTATGGGAAGACCAGGGGTGGATTTATAATATTTTTCATTGGTTAGAAATCCTCACTTGATGATATCTAATTTAATAGATTAATTAAAAAAAAGCCACAATTACAGTTATGTTTTATTTTTAAATATGTATACATATTTACTATATTTACAGGGGCAGTATATGCATGTTCTACCCATTTACACTACATTTGGTATAGAGTGGAAATATTTTGCAGTTACTGCTACATATCAGTTTACAGTACCAACACATGTATTCAAGTGCCGCCCACCAACAAGTAACACCACTAGGCTCATGCCTAATGGAAAATTCACCAATTTTTTTCTATTTTTTTTATAGTATAAAAAAATTTACAATAATGAATTGTTAGACATAGTGTTCAACAATTTTATTTAAAGCATTTTTGTGCATCATACTATATATCTTATTAATTGATTTGCCTCTTTTGTTTACTATATACTATAAAACATTCAGACCAGTGTCTGTAATCTCATTACCGTAGTAAGTGTACATGTGGTAGGGAATATAGATAGGGAATATAGATTGTAAGATCCACTGGGGCAGGGACTGATGTGAATGGCCAAATGTTCTCTGTAAAGCACTGCGGAATATGTGTGTGCTATATAAATAAATGGTAATAAATAATAAATAAATAGATAAATAATAATATAGGAATTAAACTTCCATTAAGTCCTGAGATAATTCTTCTCCAATCATTATCCATCATTCCTGCAACAGTATTGCAGATATGTCACAGGCCATATATTGGCCATCGCCCAGTTTTGGAAAACATCCTGATTCCCTGTCCCTTTAAAAAATTGTAGCTTATGTTCAGAGGAGTTACGATATGGAGACTACTGGTTTGAAATACTCCTCCTCCTTCCTCTCCAACTTAGTGGCGATTGTAGTATGTAGTATGAATTCTATAATACCTCTAATCCATTACAAAATTCTGTGTTAGAAGTTTCACCCTAATAACACCGCAATGTCATCAATATTTGTTACCTTTTGTGGCCGGAGAGACTAGCCAACCACACGTGTAATGGCGTCTGCGGCACTGAAGGGGTTAACCCTCGTGCCCGGCGCCATGTTTCGGACTGTTTAAAAGTTTGTTTAATGATGTGTTTTACTTTTACCATGTCATATGTAGTGCTCTGTGCACCATTGCAGGAAGGCATGTTTAACTGTATCTATTTTATATTCAAGACAGGCTTGGTGTATATTTAAAGGAAAAATGCAGTTACTATAGCTGTCTGAATAAGCAACTCTTATCCTCTGGAAATAGGAAGTGGCATGCTAAGGGCCCTGTCCTAGCAGTGAGGTGTGAAGGACAATACCTTTTGATGTGTAAGTTCCTTAGAGAGAGATACTAATCACTGGGTCTATGGGCTTGGAATCTGTTTCATGTAGGGGATGTAATTGATATACGATCCGTGAATGGCAGATAAAGGAAGGAAGACCGTTTGTTTGTATTGTAGCTATTCCTGTTGTAATCTTAAACACTGGGATTGCCTGCAGATGGGAATGACCAGACACATTTGTATTTTGAAGATATGTGATAAATTTATTAATAGTGAATGTTAATCTGATACCAAACGTTGTCTGGGTGACAGGAAGGAGGATATTGTTTTATTGCACTTATATCCTTGTAAAATGTAATTTATTGGTATTTTGTAAAATAACCTGATTGGTTGGAGAAGACAGGGAGGGCTTACCCCCCTGTGATACTGTGTGGAAAACTGACATAAAAAGGAGACCTGCGTGCCTCCAGAGTTGTAGTTGTACCATCTTTATTCTGCTGAAACATCTGATTGTATGCTGTTGCCCCTAGCAATAGGGAGGAGCCTTTTTAAAGGTTATTTGAGCAAATAAACATCTTTGCCTCAAGAAGACTGCTTCATCTTGTGACCAACAGGGTTAGGCCAAACCTAGCCCCGTCCTCCGGCTGTCCAGGGAAGCACCTAGCGTCTCCAAGCTCCGCCTTCCGCCTGCTACCGGTAGAGGCCTAGCAAGTGGCTAGCGGGGATTCGTCAAGACCACACAGGTGTGGTAAGGCAGTGCGTCGGCACATACAGAGCAGAACCGTGGTTCCAAACGCCACGGCAGGTTAGGAGTTTGGTGGTGGCAGCAAGAACCCGCCCACAGCGCAGTGGGTGGAGTCAGTAACAGGCGGTTACTGACGGTAAGCGGGTATCCCCTATGTGGTCAGGCCCCGTGCGGCTTGACCTTCCAATCTGTGCGCAGTCAACGGGACGCGGAAGCGGCGAGTGCTTCCGTACGGTACCGTCCTGTCACACCTTTATATTATTCTGGAGTCTGCTTGATGGTTCATGTTTGCCTTTATACTAGAGATAAGTGGGTTCGGTTCCCAGAGAAATGAAACCCCCCCGAACTTCACACTCCGAGACGGGATCCGAACCCAGCTCAGGACTTCCTGCTGGACTCAGAAACCAAACAAGGCAAAATGTCATCATCCCGCTGTTGGATTGTCATGGGTTTTGGATTCCATATAAACAGCCATGCATCACCAACCTCTGTCTCTGTGGGTGGTGGCATTGGATGGGGTCAGTGTGTGCTCTGTAGGGGTGCTGCTTCTGTCACTGTGGTGTACCTGTGCAGTTAGGGGTGCTGTCCTAGCTGTCACTGGTGTTTCATGTGCTGTTAGAGGTGCTGCAGCTGTACATGGGTGTTGCTGTCCTTACTGTCACTGTGTTGTACAGGGGCAGAGGCACTGTCCTCCTTTATGTTGTAAACATTCAGGGGTGCAGCTGTTAAAATAAAAACACACTGGTCATGTATGCTGTAAATATACAGGGGTGCTGCTATTAAAAAAACTTACACTGGCCCTGTATGCTGTCAAAATTCAGGGGTGCAGCTGTTGTTAAAATAAAAGTACACTGGACCTGTATGCTGTAAAAATTCAGGGGTGCAGTTGTTAAAATAAAAGCACACTGGTCCTGTATGCTGTAAAAATTAAGCAGTGCAATTGTTGTTAAAATATAAGCACACTGGTCCTGTATGTTGTGAAAATAAAGGGATGCTGGTCTTGTCTTGTATGCTGCAAAAATTCAGGGGTGCAGTTGTTAAAATAAAACCATAAAGGTCCTGTATGTTGTAAAAATACAGGGGTGCAGTCCTTAAATTAATATTACACTCTGGTCCTGTATGCTGTAAAAATTCAGGGGTGCTGTTGTTAAAATGAAAGTACACTGGCCCTCTATGCTTTAATAAATCAGGGGTGCAGTTGTTAAAATAAAAGCACAGTGGTCATGTATGCTATAAAAATTCAGGGTGCAGTTGTTAAAATAAAAGCATACTGCTCCTTTATGCTGTAAAAAAACAGGGGTGCTACCCCAGTCTTGTGTGCTAGCCCAGTCTTGCAGTTGATAAAATAAAAGCACACTGGTCCTGTATGCTGTAAAAATACAGGGGTGCTGGCCCAGTCTTATATGCTGTGAAAATTCAGGGGTGCAGTTATTAAAATAAAAAAAACACTGGTCCTGTATGCTGTAAAACTTCTGGGGTGCAGCTGTTGTTAAAATAAGAGCACACTGGCCCTGTATGCTTTAAAAATTCAGGGTTGCTTTTGTTAAATTAAAAGTACATTGGTCCTGTATGCTGTAAAAATTCATGGGTGCAGCTGTTGTTAAAATAAAAGCACACTGGTCCTGTATGCTGTGAAAGTACAGCTGTGCTGGCACAGTCTTGTATTCTGTAAAAATTCAGAGGTGCAGTTGTTAAAAGGAAGCACACGTGTCCTATATGCTGTAAAAATTCAGGGGTGCAGTTGTTAAAATAAAAGCACACTGGTCCTGTATGCTGTAAAAATTCAGGGGTGAAGTTGATGTTAAAATAAAAGCACACTGGTCCTGTATGCTGTGAAAATACAGGGGTGCTGGTCCTGTCTTGTATGCTGTAAAAATTAATGGGTGTAGTTGTTTAAATAAAAGCACAATGCTCCTGTATGCTGTAAAAATACAGGGGTGCTGCTGTTAAAATAATATTACACTGGCCATATACGCTGTAAAAAATCAGGGTTGCTTTTGTTAACATTAAAGTACACTGGCCCTGTATGCTGTAAAAATGCAGGGGTGCAGCTGTTGTTAAAGTAAAAGCACACTGGTCCTGTATGCTGTGAAAATACAGCGGTGCTGTCCCAGTCTTGTATGCTGTCAAAATTCAGCTGTGCAGTTGTTAAAATAGAAGCACACTGGTCCTGTATGCTGTAAAAATTCAGGGTTGCAGTTGTTAAAATAAAAGCACACTGGTCCTGTATGCTGTAAAAATTCAGGGGTGCTGGTCCTATCTTGTATGCTGTAAAAATTCAATGGTGTAGTTGTTTAAATAAAAGCACACTGATCCTGTATCCTGTAAAAATACAGGGGTGCTGCTGTTAAAATAATACTAAACTGGCTATGTATGATGTACAAATTCAGGGGTGCAGCTGTTGTTAAAATAAAAGCACACTGGTCCTGTATGCTGTGAAAATACAGGGGTGCTGGCCCAGTCTTGTATGCTGTAAAAATTCAGAGGTGCAGTTGTTAAAATAAAAGCACACTTGTCCTGTATGCTGTAAAATTTCAGGGTTGCATTTGTTAAAATAAAAGCACACTGGTCCTGTATGCTGTCAAAATTCAGGGGTGCAGTTGTTAAATTAAAAGTACACTGGTCCTGTATGCAGTAAAAATACAGGGGTGCTGCTTTTAAAATAATATTACACTGGCCCTGTATGCTGTAGAAATTCAGGGGTGCTGTTGGTAAAATAAAAGCACAATGATCCTGTTTGCAGTGAAAATACAGGGTTGCTGGCCCTGTCTTGTATGCTGTAAAATTCAGGAGTACAGTTGTTAAAATAAAAGCACACTGGTCCTTTATGCTGTAAAAAATACAAGGGTGCAGATGTTAAAATTATATTACACTGGCCCTGTATGCTGTAAAAATTCAGGGGTGCTGTAGCTAAAATAAAAGCACACTGGTCTTGTATGTTGTAAAAATTCAGGGGTGCAGTTGTTAAAATAAAAGCACACTGGTCCTGTATGCTGTAAAAATACAGGTTTGCTGCCATTAAAATAATGTTATACTGGCCCTGTATGCTGGAAAAATTCAGAGGTGCAGTTGTTAAAATAAATGTAAACTGGCCCTGTAAGCTGTAAATATTCAGGGGTGCAGTTGTTAAAATAAAAGCACACTGGTCCTGTTTGCTGTAATAATCTAGGGTTGCAGTTGTTAAAATAAAAGCACACTTGTCCTATATGCTGTAAAAATTCAGGAGCGCAGCTGTTGATAAAATAAAAGCACACTAGTCCTGTATGCTGTGAAAGTACAGGAGTGCTGGCCCTGTCTTGTATGCTGTAAAAATTCAATTGTGTAGTTGTTTAAATAAAAGCACACTGGTCCTGTATGCTGTAAAAATACAGGGGTGCTGCTGTTAAAATAATATTACACTGGTCATGTATGCTGTAAAAATTTAGGGTTGCTTTTGTTAAAATAAAAGTACACTGACCCTATATGCTGTAGAAATTCCGAGGTGCAGCTGTTGATAAAATAAAAGCACAATGATCCTGTATGCAGTGAAAATACAGGGGTGCTGGCCTTGTCTTGTATGCTGTCAAAATTGAGGGGTACAGTAGTTAAAATAAAAGCACACTGGTCATGAATGCTGTAAAAATACAAGAGTGCTGCTGTTAAAATTATATTACACTGGCCATGTATGCTGTAAAAATTCAGGGGTGCTGTAGCTAAAATAAAAGCACACTGGTCTTGTATGTTGTAAAAATTCAGGGGTACAGTTTTGAAATAAAAGCACACTGGTTATGTGTGCTGTAAAAATACAAGGGTGCTGCTAAAATTATATTACACTGGCCTTGTATGCTGTAAAAATTCAGGGGTGCTGTAGCTAAAATAAAAGCACACTGGTCTTGTATGTTGTAAAAATTCAGGGGTGCAGTTGTTAAAATAAAAGCACACTGGACCAGTATGCTGTAAAAATACAGGGTTGCTGCTATTAAAGTAATGTTACACTGACTCTGTATGCTCAAAAAATTCAGAGGTGCAGTTGTTAAAATAAAAATGCACTGGCCCTGTATGCTGTAAATATTCAGGGTTGCTTTTGTTAAAATAAAAGTACACTGGCCCTGTATGCTGTAAAAATTCACAGGTGCAGCTGTTGTTAAAATAAAAGCACTCTGGTCCTGTATGCTGTGAAAATACAGCGGTGCTGTCCCAGTCTTGTATACTGCCAAAATTCAGCAGTGCAGTTGTTAAAATAGAAGCACACTGGTCCTGTATGCTGTAAAAATTCAGGGTTGCAGTTGTTAAAATAAAAGCACACTGGTCCTGTATGCTGTAAAAATTCAGGGGTGCAGTTGTTAAAATAAAAGCACACTGGTCCTGTATGCTGTGAAAATACAGGGGTGCTGGCCCTATCTTGTATGCTGTAAAAATTCAATGGTGTAGTTGTTTAAATAAAAGCACACTGGTCCTGTATGCTGTAAAAATACAGGGGTGCTGCTGATAAAATAATACTAAACTGGCCATGTGTGATGTAAAAATTCAGGGGTGCAGCTGTTGTTAAAATAAAAGCACACTTGTCCTGTATGCTGTGAAAATACAGGGGTGCTGACCCTGTATTGTATGCTGTAAACATTTAATGGTGTAGTTGTTTAAATAAAAGCACACTTGTCCTGTATGCTATAAAAATAAAGGGGTGCTGGCCCTATCTTGTATGCTGTAAAAATTCAGGGGTGCAGCTGTTGTTAAAATAAAAGCACACTGATCATGTATGCTGTATAAATACAGGCGTGCTGCTGTTAAAATAATATTACACTGGCCCTCTATGCTTTAAAAATTCAGGGGTGCAGTTGTTTAAATAAAAGCACACTGGTCCTGTATGTTGCAAAATTCAGGGGTGCAGTTGTTAAAATAAAAGCACACTGGTCCTCTATGCTGTGAAAGTACATGGGCGCTGGCCCTGTCTTGTGTGCTGTAAACAGTTAATGATGTAGTTGTTTAAATAAAAGCACTCTGGTCCTGTATGCTGCTAAAATACTGGGGTGCTGGCCCTATCTTGTATGCTGTAAAAATTCAGGGGTGCAGCTGTTGTTAAAATAAAAGCACACTGGTCCTGTATGCTGTAAAAATACAGGGGGGCTGCTTTTAAAATAATATTACACTGGCCCTGTATGCTGTGAAAATACAGGGGGTGCAGCTGTAGTTAAAATAAAAGCATAATGGTCCTGTATGAAGTGAAAATACAGGGGTGCTGGTCCTGTCTTGTATGCTGTAAAAATTCAGGAGTACAGTTGTTATCGGTGACAGTATCCAAGTAGGCATGTCAGTGTGTACTCCGAAAGAGTGTTTAGTGTAGCCGGTAATCTTCTCAGTGATGGGTGTAGGAGGTTACTTCCACAAAACGTGCAGAAGATGATGTTCATCAAAATAAATTATAAATTCCTCCAGGTAGACCTTTACCAGCAATTGCCTCCAGAAAGTACACAGGGACCTGTGATGTTTATTCCAGTGGGGACGAATTGATACTCTGTGTGGAGAAGGATATACACACTGAAAGGGGTGAGGAATCAGAGGATGAGGATGACATCTTGCCTCTGTAGAGCCAGTTTGTACAAGGAGAGATTAATTGCTTCCTTTTTGGTGGGGGGATTAATTGCTTCTTTTTTTGTGGGGGCCCAAACAAACCAATCATTTCAGCTACAGTCATGTGGCAGACCCTGTTGCTGAAATAATTGGTTTATTAAAGTGTTCATGTACTGTTTATACAACATAAGGGTGGCTGGGAGGGCCCAAGGACAATTCCATCTTGCACCTCTTTTTTTGTATTATGTGCTCTTTGGGGCCTAGTTTATAAAACTATCATCCTGTTTGCCACTGCAGTGCCACTCCTAGATGGGCCAGGTATTTGTGCCGCCCACTTGTGTCGCTTAGCTTAGTCATCCAGCGACCTCGGTGCAACCTATTGGCCTAAAAACAATATTGTGAGGTTTGAGGTGTTCAGAATAGACTGGAAATGAGGGGAAATGAAGGTTATTGAAGTTAATTATACAGTAGGATCACAATTATCCCCAAATTCTGTGATTTTAGCTGTTTTTATGTTTGTTTGTTTGTTTGTTTGTTTGTTTGTTTGTTTTTAAAAATCATCCAGATCCAAAGCCAAAACCCTAAAGAGTGGTTTTGGCAACACTAATCCAGATCCAAAACTTGAGCGGACATCCAGATCCAAAACCAAAACACAGAACACGAAAAGTGTCCGCCGCTAGGGGGTTAAATCAATATAGTGGGTTACATTGTTTTCTGTAAATATGATCCTTGGTAAATGTAGGTTCTAGTATATAGCAGGGATTGCGTGGTCAGTCCAGTTTAGTCTAAGATCTAATGAAGATGATAATAAGGTTGTACAATATGTGTGTATTATTGAATTTGGTGATCCGCGAACAGTTTTGCAGGAGGATTAATATATAATAATAAATGTTATGATTCATTCTCATTAATATTTATATACATTGATAATATGTTACCTGTGTCTGTGGAGATCACGTGGGTGTGTGAGAAATGAGAAATGTTTGTTCCATTGCTGTATCCTGATGATGATGAATCAAACATTGAAATATTTATAAGAAACTGCTTTTTTGACTCTTCATTACCTGTCTGCGTCCGAAATTTACATGCTATTATTGGATCCCCTGCCAGGGAGACCTATGGTGAGCACCAGGGAAGTATACTGCTTTATTTGGAGTGCTACCCGAATTGCTTTTGTATATATATATATATATATATATATATATATATATCAGTGACGTGCGGTGGGGTGAGGCAGGTGAGGCAGAGCCTTTCCTGTCATACTTACGTTTGTGCCAGAGTTTTGACTGTATAAAGTATATGAAAAATACAAAGAATATGTTTGAAATATCTTCTTTGCATTATTCTAATAATTTGTATAGCCAAAACTCTGGAGCAAAAAGTCTATGGCAGGTGAGGCAACGTTTACGCTCATCTCTGATCAAAACTCACCAAATTTCCAGGAGTTTATACTGCTGCACCTGTGTATAATGCCCAGATGTACGCTTTGGCTCATATATTGCATGTAAATCTGGCTCTGGTGCTAGCCAGTGCCTCCTCAGTCATTTACCTCACCGCACGTCCCTGAGATATATATATATATATATATATACAGCGATAGTGAGATTGGCGCCTCGGGGTTCCATCAACACCCTGCTGATTGTCACACCCACAGACAATATTCCATGTATAAAAAGGTGACATACAACCTTAAACGAGGAGTAATGTTACACAGTGTATTCCTCTGACACAATTTATTAAAATTCATAAAAGATAAAATATGTCCATAGTCACACAGACATTTCTGAATAAAATTCTTCCTAATATTGACAACAACTTAAAGATCACAACAGATGTTGATGTACAGATGTATAGAAGTTCCCTTACAATCTCCTCCTTCTATTAGCGGTCACATAAATGAATAAGAAATCCAACGCGTTTTGTCTCACACAGAGACTTCATCAGGGGCATATCTACAATCGTAGAACATGTTTTTTTAGGACATTTGTTCAAAAAACAACAACATTCAAACATATTATTATAATACAAATGATTATAATACAAAACAGAGACACCTCAGAAACATAAGCTGATGGAACAATAAATCCAGAGTGAAGGAAGAAAGGGAAGTGATCATGCATATTCAACTGCACCAAATCCAGCAGTCTTCTGCCACCTGATACTTATTCCAGTGTCATCTGCTGATGTAACTATGTTTATTTACCCTGTACTTGTCCTATATTGTCAACTGTAAGTTGCTGTTTTCCTGCTTGATTATTTGTTTATGTACTCTGTAATTGGGCGCTGCGGAACCCTTGTGGCGCCATATAAATAAAGGATAATAATAATAATAATAATAATAATGCATGGAAGGGATACATACCTCCATTTGTGGGTAATTACCATCTTTACATTAATAAGACAGCATATGGTACAATTCTTGGACACTTGCATCAATCAGACGTGCCACTGCACATTTAAATTTGTGGTCCACAAGGCCTATTATTGGAGAATGCAGATCAATTGCATATCCACATGTTGGTGAATTACAATGAGTTTAGATTGTTCAAAATGGGAAGACACATACCTGATGTAACACCAATGACACATAACACCCGGATATCAAATTTTGAGGGAAACTCGCAAAAGTATTCAACCTGGTGAGTTTATTGAATAACATTAGCATCTAAAATAAAGGGCGTGATTCAATTCTTTTCACCCCTTTCCACACCCATTCGGTTTCTGCCCTCAGGGGCGTGGTATCATTATTTCAGCTCGCTACTCCCGGAGTAGGGAGGCACCCAACCCTTTACACAGCTAATCCTGATCACTATGGGCACAATATGTGCAATAATGAAGATCATTTTAGAAAGGAAATTGGGTGTGATATATCATTTGAATCCCACCCATTGACTGCTAATCCATAAAGTTATAGTGTTACCCAAATTAAATACAATTAAGCACCACTTAGTATATATAAAAGGTGATAGATTGCTTTATACTGGGATTTAGCACCCATGTTCATACAATTCAATAGTAACTATTAAGGATTATTATAGCACCAGTAACCAAGCAAAATATCTTGTTAAATTACAGTACATAATACCAGTCCATTAGTAAATGGAGCCAAAATCAGAGTAGTGCCATATACATTAATAATAAGCATAAGTTATTAACTCAAATGGACATTCAAAATGTAGTAAATATCCTCTTTCCATTCTATAGAATGTAAATAGGTATCCATATATATGTATATTTAGATTTATAGGCATATTAATTATGTTGTTTATTGTTTGCTGTATCTTAGCCATGTTTGGGTTTATTTTCAAAATTTCTAATAAAACTTTACACCTTAAAAAAAAAAAAATGTTCAGACCAGCACAGAAGTGAGAAGAGGACATGGCTATGACATTTGCAGTCTGTATGTAAAGTACAAACTGAAGTCCCTTAGCCTTTTATTGCGTTTATTTAATCAGGGATATTCATTTATTTATTTGCATTTACATTTTTTGTAGCCATCAGAAATCAAATTCCATTCAGATATTATACATTCACTGCTAATTTGAGTTGTGTCTGTTATACTACCTTCCATATGTATTCTAGATGTGTGAACTGCCCTGTTGCTAGGGAAGTCTATGCTATTTAATCATTCACTACTCTGCAGTACAAAAATGCCAATACTGTCTCTGAAATGATATAACAAAGAGATTCTGACACTCACTTCTATAAAAAGAAATAGTCCTGCACAAAACAATGGATAGGTCACAATCACCTTGCATTCTATCTATTAATAGATTCACTAAACATTTCTAAGCATTCATTATCTATTTAACCTTCCTTGCCCTTTACATTTATACAGATATTGCAGGAGCAAAATTACTATTACCACTAAGGAGAGGATTATCTGATGAAGTGTCTTTCTGTCATTATAGTTACATGCGACATTCAAAAAGCTTTAAAATAGCATAATAAGCACTGATTGTGTGCACAGATGGGTCACGTTCCACTAAGGTCATGGGTTCCACTACTGATTTCATCCCATGGCATTATTGAAGTTTCAAAATGGCTAGTTCTTTTAAATTGCTTTATATAGAAGTCTAAGAGCTCATGCAATCATTGAACATTTCTTCTTTAATTTCGGGGAGGTTTTAATTAAAATCCTAATTTAATCATTGAAATCTTTGAAAATGATTATTACCTGTGAGCCAGAAATGGGACCACAGAAATAATATTTCAGATTACTATCTATTATAGAACTGCTATTTCAAACTCAATTAAACGGACAGTTAAATTAAGGTTTGCTAACAAATAACCAATAAATTGCCACAATTAGATATCATCATGATTACATTTTTACAATTAAAGCTTGTTAGATGAGCATTTAGGAGGAAAGAACACAGCAGGAAACGAACTAGTGACTGAGGTTCTATTCATGCATGCACTTTTAGTGTTTATATAAACTGCACTCCATTGATTAGCAATGTCCAGATAGGATGGAAATTGTGACATGGGGGGTAATTCTGAGTTGATCGCAGCAGGATTTTTGTTAGCAATTGGGCAAAACCATGTGCACTGCAGGAGGGGCAGATATAACATGTGCAGAGAGAGTTAGATTTGGGTGTGGTGTGTTCAATCTGCAATCTAAATTGCAGTGTAAAAATAAAGCAGCTAGTGTTTACCCTGCACAGAAACAAAATAACCCACCCAAATCTAACTCTCGCTGCAAATGTTATATCTGTCCCCCCTGCAGTGCACATGGTTTTGCCCAACTGCTAAAAAATTTCCTGCTGCGATCAACTTGGAATTACCCCCATGGATCTGCTAATTGCTATACAACCAAAGAGTCCTTCTGTGGCCTCCCAGCGTGTAATTATTGCAATTCTTTTAAAAAGCGCATAGATAGAGACATCTATAGGTTGTAATATGTAAATGCTAAATGACTTTTTAAGCTCACCAAAATGCCAAATGGCCACCTACATACAATGCAAATTGCTTATCTCAATGGGCTACAAATGACTAAAGTAATATTCATCTATCGCCTCTGAGTGATCCCGTCTTGAGCTGATGCTGGTAACAGGACTGGTACAGCTATCATGGGGACAACAGCATTAACAAGCACAATATAAGGAATTGAGCACCAACTCAAACACTTCATCAGGGGTTAAAGGATAAAAGCTGTGTGTTTATTGCTACAGAGCAGTCCCAGAATCTGGCTAACATTTACTGCAGCAAATGACCAGCATTCTTCTTCAGGGTTCACACTCTGCTATAGCAGTGGCTGAGCAGCTTCTGAGTTCCCTGGTGATGTGGGTATCTGATCACTCATGTCATCAGGAGACCATGTTCAAACCTGCCTTGATTATTTAAGCAGTGTCTTATGCACTGCTCACTGCCAGTGTTATGCCCCCAGCACTGTTGAGTTCTGTAGCTCTCTGGTGCCTGATTTCTGTGCTCCAGTCCTTGGCTTTTTCCTGACCTTGATCTAATCTCCTGACTTGGTACTGTGTCCCTGTCCCCTGGTTCTTGAGAGGCTTTACTTGAGTCTTCTCTTGTCATGGTATCTATCAGTATACTACAGTTTCTAAGTTTCATTCTCATTTCCTATACAGTATACATTCCATCATGCATTGGGTATACATCTTCTAAAGTTCCATCAGACGTTACTGCAACTACTCCTGCATACTCTAAGTTTTGCATCTACACCCTCCCTAAATATGACAGAGATTCCAAACTTTAAAGATGATTCTTGAATCAGTGTTCCATCAAATTCAAACTCATACTATGTAAAATTCACTTACAGAAATCAAAAGTGGCAAATACACTATCTTCTTAATATCTGGACAAGCTTGCCCCTGGGACTCATTGTGTTGAGATCTCAACAACCCCCTACAGCAGAACTGCGCCACCTATTTGGATGGTTTTAGAGTGAACAAAAGAGAAAGAGAAGCACCAGGTTTCTGTATATAGATGACATATTTTTTTTTATCTGGAGAGTGGACCATATACTTCTGGATGAAATTTATCAATAGTTGAATTTTAACCCTTTTAATATTTTTTACTTTTACCATCAGTAAGATGAGTGTACATTTTTTGGATGTTTGCATCTATATTGAAAATAATAAGGTGCACACTAATAATTTTTAGTAAACCCACTGAGTCACATGCTTACATTAAAGTTCATAGTTTTCACCACCCAAAATGGCTTACTTCAATTCCAGGTGGAAATCTCAGAAGATTAAAAAGAAATTGCATGGATGTGGAAGTATATGAGAGACAAACTGAAGATATGCAAGCTAATTTCATAGCATCAGGATATACAGTACACCTGCTAGAGTGACTAAAAAGGTGCCGACCATTAGAGAAATTCCAAGCAAAAAGCTGTTAGAAAATAGAAATAAAAGAGGTACAGCAAAACAAAATAATGTTCCCCTTATGAATGGTCTTTTGTTACTACCTATAGCAGTCAAGTCCATTGAAAAAGCCTTAGACAAACACTGGGGAATCTTAAAAAAAGACCTTATCATAGGAATACATCTCCCCCACCAAACCAAAATGTATATATAAAAAAAAAACAATTTAAGTTCAACATTAATTAGAAGTGCAGTAGTTCCATCCAAATCCATTTCAACTATAAAATTGAACAGTTTTTATAGATATGGGCAGGGGCGGATTGGGAAACAAAAGTGGCACTGGAAAAAAATCTAGAAGTGGCCTCATGTGGGCAGCACCAAATCAACTATAGGCGGAGCCAATACCAAAGTAGGCGGGATTACTTATATACATTGCATCTTTTATACATTGCACCAAGTAGCCCCTTATACACATTGCGCCAGGTAGCCCTTTACACACATTGCACTAGGTAGAGCCTCTTATACACATTGCACCAGGTAGCAAATTATACACATTGCACCAGGTAGAGCTTCTTATACACACTGCACCAGGTAGAACCTCTTATACACATTGCATCAGGTAGAGCTTCTTATGCACATTGCATTTGAATCAGGTGCCACCTTATACAAACTGAACCAGGCAGTGCCTCTCTCTCTCTCTCTCTCTCTCTCTCTCTCTCTCTCTCTCTCTCTATACTGTATATGCAGTTGTGCTCATAAGTTTACATACCCTAGCAGAATTTGTGCTTTTCTGGCCATTTGTCAGAGAATATGAATGATAACTCACAAACTTTTCTTTCACTCATGGTTAGTGGTTGGGTGAAGCTATTTATTGTAAAACAACTGTGTTTATTCTTTTTAAATCATAATGACAACAGAAACTCCCCAAATGACCCTGCACAAATTCTGCTAGGGTATGTAAACTTATGAGCACAACTTGTATGTATGTATGTATATATATATATATATATATATATATTGTACTGCCTGTGTGTATTCATATATATATATATATATATATATATATAACATATATATATATATATATATATATTTATTTATATGGAAAGGTTGTTTCTTTGGGGTGCGCCTAATACTTATAAATTTCGAAAGGATTGATAACCTTTAGAATTTATGTTAGTTATATATAGAATAGTAAACCTCTTATACCAATCTAATAGACAAGTAAAATGGCATCAGTCTTTTTCTTTTCGAAGGTAAACATACATTTATTTAAAAATTATTCCTTAAAATATTTGTTACTAAAACCTATTGCAGTAAAACAATAGCAGGTACATGAATACAATTGAGTTTTTTCTGTAGGTACTTGATAGACAACTTTTTCCTTTCCTTTAAGGATCCAAATACTATGTCATTTTTTCCATTTCTATACATTCTTTTTCTCTGATGACTTAAGTTGTTCCGATTACTCATTGTTAATTAAATAATTTGATGTTGTTCCTCATTGTTAATTTCTTGCTGTTCCTCATTGTTGGTTCTTTTGAACTGTTTCAACTTGTAATATACCATTTGTTCTTAAAAAAGAAAAAAACAAAGATAAGTCTACTTAAGAAACTGTATAAAATATATGCTCAAGGGAAATCTTGGTGCAATATGTATACAGGATGTTTGTTTTTTTTTAATATGAATTTGTATTCCAGCTGTACATCTTTTTCTTCATGATTTTTTAAAATATATTTTAAATTATGAACTATGCTAAAATTATCGATTTCGCACAGTCTTTTTTGTATGTATTGTATTTACTGAGACAACCTTTTTTATGTTCTTGTAGTGTATACTAAGGACACCCCTGATGAAGTCATAAATGATGAAACGCGTTGGATGACATAGTATTTGGATCCTTAAAGGAAATGAAAAAGTTGTCTACCAAGTACCTACAGAAAAAAACTCAATTGTATTCATGTACCTACTATTGTCTTATTGCAATAGGATTTAGTAACGAATATTTTAAGGAAGAATTTTTAAATAAATATATGTTTAGTGTTTACCTTGGAAAAGAAAAAGACTGATGCCATTTTACTTGTCTATTAGATTGGTATAAGAGGTTTACTACTCTATATATAACTAACATAAATTATAAAGGTTATCAATCCTTTGAAATTTATAAGTATTAGGCACACCCCAAAGAAACAACCTTTCCATATTATTGCAAAAGGTCCTTTCAGGTAGAGGACCAATCTTTGGAGTTGCTGCCGATTATTGTCAAAAAATTAAAGTATACAAAAACTAGATATTTTATTATTTATTATTACCAGTTATTTATATAGCGCACACATATTCTGCAGCACTTTACAGAGAATATTTTGCCCATTCACATCAGTCCCTGCCCCATTGGAGCTTACAATCCATATCCCTAGCACATGTACACACAGCCACATTCACACTAGGGTTAATTTTTTTTGTTGTTGTTGGAAGCCAATTAACCTACCAGTATATTATTGGATTGTGGGAGGAAACCGAAATACCCGGAGGAAACCCACGCAAGTACAGGGAGAATATACAAACTCCGCACAGTTAGGGCCATGGTGGGAGTCGAACCCATGACCTCAGTGATGTGAGGCAGTAATGCTAACCATTACACCATCCGTTCTGCCCAATAAAAACTGTTGCTATATTCAAAATGACTAAGTTCAAAGCGCAATACTAGTTAACAAATACTTTTATATATATATATATATATATATATATCCAATATGTGGACCGGCACTCCACTAAATAATGAACTTGCTGCTCCGGTGCCTCCAATGTCAGGTAGCTTGTAGACAATCAAGAAAAAACTGCGGCACTCGGAGACTTAAAGCAAAAAACGGTGTATTAAATATAACACATGAACTCCAACGTTTCGGGGCTGGCACGCCCCTTCGTCAAGGATATACAGCAATAAAGAAACAAGTGCACCCACTTACCTAAATACCCCGGAGAAGCCCACCAAGTGAACAAGCGCTTCACGGAGCTCCGTCTCCAGAGCCCGGTTCCGGCGCACACCCTGCGCGTCATTGGTGACGTGGTGTCGGGTTGTCTTGGTAACACAGACGCCCGGCGCCTCTGTCACCTCGCGCTGAAAAGATAAACAAAGTGTGAAAAGATTACAGACACCGCTTAGAAAACCCCAAAGCAAAAAGGTTGCTCTCTATAACAGATGATTAAAAGGGACACTCTGATACCTTCCCCTGTGGCACATATGATGCTATAGCTGTATCAGTATTAATAAAACATGTGACCTGTGCAAAAAATCACCCCTGGCAGTGGCATTGGACTGTGTAAACCAATCGGTTTGTGGGATATGTCATTTAGAGTAAAAATGATGATAACGATAATGAAAAAATGCTGATAATAATAAAAGTAGTCGAAGTGACTGAAGGCACTACTGGAGTGTATTGATAATATTGAAAAATCAAGAAAAGTGTTTAAATTAATAAAAGTGAATAGCAAACCCAAACTAAATAGAAAAAGTGATGTGTGAATAAAAACTTAAGAAAAAAATATTGTATGTCGCATCACATTGTATATGAAAATTGTACTTAAACTGTTTAAGTACAATTTTCATATACAATGTGATGCGACATACAATATTTTTCTCTTAAGTTTTTATTCACACATCACTTTGTCTATTTAGTTTGTGTTTGCTATTCACTTTTATTAATTTAAACACTTTTCTTGATTTTTCAATATTATCAATACACTCCAGTAGTGCCTTCAGTCACTTCGACTACTTTTATTATTCTCAGCATTTTTTCATTATCATTATCATCATTTTTACTCTAAACGACACATCCCACAAACCGATTGGTTTACACAGTCCAATGCCACTGCCAGGGGTGATTTTTTGCACAGGTCACATGTTTTATTAGTACTGATACAGCTATAGCATCATATGTGCCACAGGGGAAGGTATCAGAGTGTCCCTTTTAATCATCTGTTATAGAGAGCAACCTTTTTGCTTTGGGCTTTTCTAAGCGGTGTCTGTAATCTTTTCACACTTTGTTTATCTTTTCAGCGCGAAGTGACAGAGGCGCCGGGCGTCTGTGTTACCAAGACAACCCGACACCACGTCACCAATGACGCGCAGGGTGTGCGCCGGAACCGGGCTCTGGAGACGGAGCTCCGTGAAGCGCTTGTTCACTTGGTGGGCTTCTCCGGGGTATTTAGGTAAGTGGGTGCACTTGTTTCTTTATTGCTGTATATCCTTGACGAAGGGGCGTGCCGGCCCCGAAACGTTGGAGTTCATGTGTTATATTTAATACACCGTTTTTTGCTTTAAGTCTCCAAGTGCCGCAGTTTTTTCTTGATTGTCTATATATATATATATATATATATGTGGGTGTAAACAGTATATATATATATATATATATATATATTGTACTGCCTGCATTGTTATTTATCTGTCAGCACACATCCAAGCTCAACAGCACAAACATCTTAAAACGTAGTCTATCCAGAATAGAGAGTGGAGGGAGGAATACACCATTCCCTGATTAGTTTATTGGGAGTGCAGCCCCCCCCCCTCCCCCCATTGAAAACAGGACAGAGTGTGCCGGAGGTGCGTGTCAAATATGTAAGGGCAAGGCTTCATGGGAGAGCGGCATGGCCGCATAATAGTACCAATTCACATTGCACCACACAATAGTGTCTGTCAGTCATATGACACCATACAGTAGTACCCATTATACATATTGCGCCAGGTAAAGCTCCTTTTATTGTTTTATATTGTTTAAAATGAGTCCAAGTAAAAATGGTCTGCTGAATTTAACTGAAATTAACTCCAAAATTTCACATTAACACACAGGAATTTTTAGATGTATATTGTTCAGCAATCTGAATGATTAGACAAGTGCTGCTTGCTGGCATAGGTTGACAAGGTAGCCACCCAGGGTTGCCACATGAAAAGAGTATGGAGCAGATCATTCACTATATACAACAGCTCACAGTAAGGAGGGAGAGGGCGACTTACTGGCACCTCGCTTTGTTCAACCAATTTCTGAGACAAGACAACTTAGTTTCTTGGGCAAATCAAAAGGTCACAGCTTTATTGATTAAATACATAATCACAACCAAAACAATTGCAGGGTAAGGAAAGGGAAGCGGTGCGTCAGGCTCATGCAACGTTGTACCACCTGGGACATGCCCTTCCCCACCTTGGGGGTACGCGACCATGCACCCTACAATTTTGGTACTAACCGGGGCATGACGAAGCCCACCATGTGCTTACGGGACCATGCCCCCTACCATTTTGGGACCAGCTACCATCCGCACAGCACCCTACCCTGGCGCGCAACCCGTATGGACACTGCCGTATTAATGCTGGAACCAGGCATGCAGCCACCTATTGGTGAATATGCGAGGCATTCTGTAAATCCCCTACTTTCATGCCTTATGCACTGCTCCCTCCCCGCCACACGAGATCCCATTAGGCCGGGGACAGAAGCCCCACCCTGTGCTACCAACTTACTCGCTCCAGGGCATCCTGCAAGGAATTGCTGAAAATGTCCAGGCCTATGTCGGACAGGTGCACCCCATCGCACCTGTACAAACCTTTGCATTTCCCAGCCAGCTGGTTGTGCTGAATGACACTACCACCGCTGGCTGTGACCAACTTGCTGTTGGCTGCATTTACCTTCTTACGGGCCCTGTCAATCCCTGACCATAAACTGGCTCCTCTCCAGGCCAGCTTTGGGATGATTTTTGACCACACTATGTGAACATTGCTCCACTGCCCCTTTATCCACGTAATGTCCTCCCGAGCCATCCTAATAATGTCTAGCAATTTGATCTTGCCCAGATCATTCCCGCCAAGGTTCAACACTATCATGTCCGGCTGCCCTGCCGTTTGCTCGGCCTTGCACAATGTCTCTCTGGCCTGCGCCCATGCCATTCCCCTGTTGCCGTACCAAAATACCTTCCCTGCTTCCTGTTGCAGCCCCAGCTGCCGCCCATATGTCTTTACTGCAGCACGCTGCTCTGCCCAATGCACGTAAGAATGGCCCACGATCCAAATCTTCCTCTTTGTACCGATCCCTGTGAAACACGTGGGGGGACGGGGGGTTGAGGAGGTGTCAGCAGGTTACAACAATAGCTCTTGCGACATTCTATGCTACCACTGGCCTGACATATGTTTCATAACTGTCTGAACTCCACCTCCCCAGCCCCTTTATTTCTTCCACGAAGCGTCCTTGACTGGCTGCGGATGTTGCGCGCCAATCCTGAAGGAATGTGTACCGTACTTGCTTGTGTTCCAGCCCAATGCTGTGACGTATCTCTTAAAAACTGCTGCAAACTGGTACCTAGTAAGGGCCGCCCTATCTGCGTGAAAAGGAAAATTCTCCCCCCGGCTGGCCTGACATCCCCCAAACTTGCACGCTGCTAGGACCGGGCAAACTGCTATGTCCCGATGCCTGGTCTGTCTTTGACCAGTGAATCCTGCACAAAACCATGTCTTCATTTACCACCACGTTTTTGAACAGCAGGCTGGTTCCTCCTGTCCTGCGTGATTCCGCTACCAGCTCCCCCCACTCTAAACGCTCCACCAAACGCCATAGTAAAAGCTGTCCTGAACAGTTCTGTCTCGTACTTATTGCTGCATACACCCAGTATGACGCGGGTAATGCTCCTGAGCCTTTCCTCAGTTACTGGCTCGCGCATATCCATCCCCCTTGGCTCTGCCCTGGCCCATCCCGTCATTACAGTGTGCACTAAAAAAAACTTTAGTATTATCCCCTTTGCCGTGCAACTTGGAAAATAAGGAAATACCTGCTAGTGTTGTGCTTGCTGAGGCTTAAGACACCCTTCCTGCCTCATCTTACCGAGGAAGGACAGTAACTACCACAGGGGGTCCTCTCCCCTGAAATTGCTGCCACTTCCCCCATGCTGCCCTGTAGGCTTTACGCATCTTGGGTGCCAGGGACCTTTCCACCAGCCCGCTTAGACCAGCTCGACTATCTGACAAAGATGAGAGGGGCAAGTTAAGCCTTTTTCTTGCGCAAGCGGTGCTGCTGCCCTAAATAGCTCCCATTCCTTAAGTGACAAGGTGTCTGCGATCACATTCTGCTTGCCGGGCACATGCTTTGCCCTGAATGTGATGTTGTGACGGAGGCATGCCGCCACTAAGCCTTGCAGTAATTTTACTACTGGGGTGACGAAGCGGACTGATTGTTTATTGATTGCACCACTCCCAAAACTGAATGCGTCTATTTGCCAGCCTATGGCCCCATATGCCTACCGCTACTACTATGGAAAATAACTCTAAGGCTGCCAGGTTCTTTGTGAGACCTTTCTCCTTCCATCTCTCTGGCCATGACTCTGCACACCATTCACCCTACCAATATGCGCCAAAGCCTGTGGCCCCTGTCATTGAACAACTCCAAAGTGTGGTTTGACTGCGCAGCCTTCGGCCATATATGTACCCCATTGAACTGCTGCAAAAACCCATCCCATACCAACAAATCATCTTTCAGGTCCCTATTGATGCATATGAGGTGGTGCCTTCTTTGCACACCAGCAGTGGCCCTTTCCAAGCATCTCTTGAAAATTCTACCCATGGGAATTACCCGGCAGGCTAAATTGAGGAGGCCTAGCAATGGTTGCATCTTCTCTAGGGTAACTTTGCTAACCCTGGTGCATTCCCTTATTTAGCAGCCTAGCTTCTCCACCTTCTCTGCCAGAAGCCGGCACTCCATTCTCACTGTGTCTATCTCTATGCCCAGGTAAGAAATGATTGTTTTTGGGCCTTCTGTCTTTTCTGTGGCAATTGGGTTCCCAAATCCGCCTAACATAAGCCCTAGCTCCTGCAGCAACCAGCCACATTGATCAGACTGAGCTGGACCCGCCAGCAGAAAACCATCCAAGTAATGCGCAACCGCCCTGTGCCCTGCTCGCGCCCCCAGGTACAAATGCAGGAATGAGCTAGATGTTTCGAACAATGCGCAGGATATGGTACAACCCATGGGCAGGCATTTGTCTATGAAAAAATATACATCAAAGCAAAACCCCATGAGATGGATACTCACTGGGGGGCAGGGGGAGCAACCAAAATGCTGATTCAATGTCTAGTTTTGCTAAAAAGGGGGGTCTTTCCGAGTTGTTCGCTCATTGCCGATTTTCGCAACGGAGGGATTAAGGCGAAAATGCGCATGCGCATGGTACACAGTGCACATGCGCTAAGTATTTTAGCTCAAAACTTAGTAGATTTACTCACGTCCGACCGAAGAATTTCCATTGATCGGAGTGTGATTGACAGGAAGTGGGTGTTTCTGGGCGGAAACTGACCGTTTTCTGGGAGTGTGCGGAAAAACGCAGGCGTGCCAGGATTAAACGCGGGAGTGTCTGAAGAAACGGGGGAGTGGCTGGCCGAACGCAGGGAGTGTTTGTGACGTCAAACCAGGAACGAAACGGGCTGAGCTGATCGCAGTGTATGAGTAAGTCTCGAGCTACTCAGAAACTGCTAAGAATTTTCTATTCGCAATTCTGCTAATCTTTTGTTCGCAATTCTGCTATGCTAAGATACACTCCCAGAGGGCGGCAGCCTAGCGTGTGCAATGCTGCTAAAATCTGCTAGCGAGCGAACAACTCGGAATGACCCCCAAGGCTGCTTTGCCCTGCCCTTTCAACATTGCAATTGCCTGATCAAATAACTGGTATTGCACGGAAGACTGCTCCTCATTTACTGACGCCCCTTCTGGGAAAGATAGGTGCTGAATGAGCCTAATCTTCCCTGTCGCTTTATTTGGTACCAAGCCCAAAGGTGAAATTACTAAGCCCGGCAGCGGAGGGGCCTTGAATGGGTCTGCCATCCAGGACCAATTCCTTAACAATTTTATGGCGCGCTGCCTCTGGCTGCGCGCAGGAGTGCAGGTTCTTGGTGCATGCACTTGGGGCGATGGGCTTCCTTATAGGGATCCTAAATCCCCCCAGGAAGCCCTCCAGCTTGGCTTCTGCTCATTTGGGGTATCTGGACAGACACTCCCAGATTCCTCCTAGTCTCACTGGGCTAAGATGCTTTGCCAGAGACAGTCGCTCTGGATACCTTCTCTCCTTGCTGCCCTTTCTGCTTAAAGCACTCTTTTGCTGGATAACTCCCGCTACAGAGGGTGCAAGCGTGTTTAAACCTACAGGAGGGTCTGGTACAACGCGCATCATTAAAGGTGTAGCATTTAAGCTTGTCTTGCTTGTGCGTGCCAGGCCTCCCTGCTAGCTCTTGCGTCGCGCTACCTTTCTCAGCTCCGACCCTTGCTTGCGCTTTAAACCATAGTCCTATATCTATTGCGCCAAACTTAATGGGCTTCTGCCCCTGCGCTCTGAGCCTAAACGCCTCGTCATACCTGCGCCAAGCTTGTCCCTCTTGATCCTTGTGCATGGAATAGATGAGGTTGATGTATTTCATCATATTCATTGCCATGTCAGGGTATGCGTGCACGTAACAGCCTGAGTACACCAACATTCCGGATACCCAATGCTCAATGGTTTTATAGGATTCTTTCTGCCAACCTCCTTTCTCGCTACATTTTTCCTTCTCCAACCAGCCCTCCTCAGTAAGGGAGCATATATCTACAAAATCTCCCTTCACTATCTCCTTCCTGAGCTGCATGGGTAGGTTCGAGTCTAGCTCATGGTCCACTGCTCCTCCCTGTTGCAAGAAACCTGACTTAATCATCTCAGCTGGCCCTATTCTGCTCAATACCACGTTACCACCTGGGGCTGCCAACTTCTTGTTCTTAATATTTTCGCGCGCCAAGCACAGACGCTCCCTTAGCTCTTTACACTTCTCATCGTCCTCTGCTTCAGACTCGCTTTCCCCCACTTCAGCCTGCGTGCTAACACTGGCCACCAATACTCCCAGGCATTGCCCGGCACTCTGTATACTGCAGTGCGCTCCACCCGCTATATTGGAAACAACCACACTATGCGTGCTATTACCCTGCACTAACATTTCATTAACAGCATATACATTACAGGCATTTGTTATCTCACCGTTCCTGTGTGATGACAATCCATTGCTTCCCAGCGCCGCACTTGCCTGGGTGACGGCCTCTGTCCCAGGAGCCTCTGCTGCACTTGCCGTGGTGCCCGACTGCGCTGCTTTCCTGCTGGACGAGGCAAGGACCACATTGCTCTTGGGTACGTCTTGGTTTGCCATTTCCCCTCCTCTGGCTTCCGACAGAAGGGCTTGTATCATTTTCCCGTGGCTGAACCTCTCCTGTCCATCTGCCCTTGGTGTCCCCCATCTGCCTTCCACTCCTGTGAGTGCCTGTTGTCCGCTGGAAGGAGTAGCGAGGTTGTGGTAACACCTCCTGGGGGGGAGATAAACCGGGGGGAATGGGTGAAGTACCCCTGCTTCCCTACGCATGATCGGTTTTCCTCTGATGTTGCCTGGTGATGCTCCATATATCCCCAGCGGCTGGGGGTGAATACTGGGGGCCACGCGGGGCTGTTGTATTTATGGGTTTCTGCAAGAAGACCCACTTTCCTCACATCTCCGGCAACCATGGTCGGCTCCCTCTGCTGCCCCTGCTCTCTCCCCTGTGCCTCAAAGCGTGCCTGCTTACTGCTCATGATGGAGGCAAGTGCTGCCGGTGATGTGATCCTGCGGGTAGCTGCTTGTGTGCCTGCTGCGCCTTGCTGCTGCCTTGCTTCTCCTCCCCCGATTCGTGCCTGTCCGACTCCATACCCTCTGACATCACGTCAACCAGCATGTGCTGGCTCTCACCTTCCATCGCTGCCTCCGCCTCCCTGAATGCGATTGAACCTCTGTGCACTGCACTCTCCGACCACCAGATGGCGCCCTTCTGCTCCTTTTCCTCTGGCTGTGCTGCTGGCTGGCTGGACAGGAAATCCCTTTGTGCACACTTGCCTCATGCTCCCTGTAGCGAGTTGGTCGATTTCTGCTCCTCTCAGGCCGATCTGCTGTATTTCCAGCTGGGGCTGTGTGATTAACCTCCATGCCCTTTCACTGTATATGATGTGGCTGCTGCTGCTCCCTGTGTCTGCTTGGATGTGGCTGAAGGCAAACCCTCTTGCTGAATATGTCCTGGATTCCGCATCTGCTTTACTCTGGCTGGATGTGAGCTGATGTTGCTGCTGGGGCTCTCTGTGTCTGCCTGGATGTGTCTGGAGGCAATCCCCCTTGCTGGAAATGTCCTGGATTCTGGATCTGCTTTGTTCTGGCTGGAGGTGAGCTGAGCTGGAGGCAAGCTGCTGATGCATCTTGTCCTTGCCATGGGGTGATGCACTCAGCCCCCCCCCCCCGGCTCCCAGTCTATAAACCTGCTGCTACCCCCTCACCTGCAAGTAACCCCGCTGCCTCTCACTGGCCGTTCTGACCGGCCAGGTGCTAAAAGGGGGACCGGTGTGCTGGTGGCCACCTCCCCCCTTCCCGCCATTGACCCACGAGCTGCCGTGTGCCCCTCCCCCTTTCCTGGCTGTGGGGCAGCCATCTTTGGCTACCTTCGCCCCTTTAAGAAACAGCTACTGTATTCTGTGCACAAAACCCAGATCAGTTAGTAGTTTCACTGTCTTCAGGAGAATACTTGTATTAGGTGCCATGCTATTGATGCACCATTTCTGCTCCACTTGTCCAATAGCTGGCAGTCAAATTCAGATAGCAGGAGGGATTGTTTACATTCAAAGCACTGCAATACAGAACAGGGATCATTACCCCAGTCTTTCTCAAATGCCCACCCGGCAGCTTACATGCAAAAAAGACTAGCTTCACTCTCATCACAGTACAGAGACAAAGAAGGACCTTTTTTAATACAGTAATGAAGAGTCAGAGGCAAGTTCAAAGCTAATGGCTTTTACTGTAATTGATGTAAGAATCACACCTATTATTAATGCTGACACGTCTCCTTTCCTCTCCATCTCCCTATCGCCACTGGTCAGCCACCGTACCTGCTGTCCTCCAGACTATCCGTCACCCCCTTTGTCTGACCTTCTGCAACTGCTAACACCCCCTTTTCCCCGGCTACATCTCAGCTATTCTTGTATTCTCCATTCCTCTGGACACATATTCTTCAATCTTGATGAGTCCTCTCCTGGCCTGTGCATGTGATGTGTGCGTCAGATGCAGCACATCGGGAACCGGCGCATGCGGCACAGAGGGGGCTCTAAGCAGGTGATCGTGGTGGGTGTGGGAGCAGGTGGGCGCAGTGTGGGCAGTAGGCAGGCACACCTCCTCTTCCTGACAGCCGGCATATGGAGTTAACAGGTGGCTAAATCTAATGGAGTTATTGATTCCTCACAGTACTAATTTGAAACCTGACACAAGACTCTTCTTTCAGAAGACAGATTATTGCATCTCATTAATGGGATACACATCGCTATAACAACATACCGGAAGTGATGTATCGACACAGATTGGTCACCGTGACAATACCGGAAGTAGATGTTTGAGAACTGTCACTGATTGGCAGGGCGCAGCAGAGTATCATGGGACATGTAGTCGATTACTGTATAGAGATCAGCTGGGCCCACCGTCAAGATAGGTTGTGGGGGTGGGGGTTAAAAGGACTTTGTATCAAGGAGGACACTCACACTCTACACTGTGACCTTGAAAAAGATCCCAGCTATCTGGTTGAAAAGTGTTGGTCAGTGGTGTGGTCCGTTGGCGACTGTGTTCAAGCAGGACCTGGGACCAACACAGAGACTTGAGATCATTCATACTCTTAAGGACTGTCCGTTAACAGTTCTGCCCTACAGCCAGTAATTTTTTACCTTTCCACCACATGCGGATTCCCACCTTTGCTATGGAGATTTCCACCTTTTTAATTGTTTTGTCATTTTTATGTGTATTACACTGTGCTTCACTATATTTGTATTTTCCAAAATTTCCTTTGGGAGCTGTCATGTGCTCACGAGGATTTAACAATAAGTGGCTCACCAAGCTGCAGAAGGATACGGTGATCTGTATACATAACTTCATAACATTTACCGCTATATGAGTGATTACCCATCTTACTACATTTTAGCATAATAATATCATATATATTGTAATCAGAATTAATCACTTAGGTATAATCTTAGGTATAATCTAAACTCCAAGTTCACTTTAAACTCACCAGTCAGGAATCAGGGGTATGGGGAACTTCAGTTAATCAATACTGGCTGAGTGCAATTAATACAATTATTGTCTGATTTGTTGTGGCTAATACCGGTATACAAACAAACATACAACACATACACAAATATACATATAAATTCCTTGTTGGTACACTGAAGGCGATTTACCCCACTTGGATATTTGTCTTTTATATCCCTGAGCTTGGGAAATGGACTTAAAGCTGTTTGTTGAAAAAGTCTCTTAGTGTCCTACTTAATGTATTGCATGCTCATTGGGGGTCATTCCGACCCATTCGCACGCAGTGGTTTATCGCTGCGGTGCGAACGTGTCCGGAATGCACATGCGCCATGCGTGATATTGCCCGGCAACAGGGGTCGCCAGGTTACGTCTTGTCCTATGATGGAAGCGGTTGCAGAGCCGACCGCAAAGAAGATTTACAAGAAGAAGGCGTACCTGGGCGGATCTGGACCGTTGGAGACCGTTTTCGGGGAGTGGTAAGGAAAACGCAGGCGTGTCCAGCAGAACGGAGGGCGGATGTCTGACATCAAAGCCGGCTCCAGCATCGCAGAGATCGTCACACAGGGTAAGTAGGTATAGGGCTGGTCTTCTTCTGCTTGAAATTTTTTTAGCTTAGCAGGGCTGCACAGCGATCGCAGCCCTGCTAAGCTAAAATACACTCCCCCATAGGCATGTACTAGTTGATCGCAGCAGCAGCAAAAAGTTGCTGGCTGCGATCAACTCGGAATGACCACCATAGTCCTGTATTCTTGGTAACAATTCAAGTGTGGTAAGTCTTTAGTATTTTCTTACCGTAATCACTATATGCTCCAATGCCAAGGTACCCGTGCAGGGGGATTGTTCCTCCTCGTGGTTGTTACTTCAGCGGTGTAGCGGTGGTGCTACAGACTGCCTGCAGACTTCCCATCGCTGCTGCTCCGTATTACCGTTCTTCCGGACGCTGTGCAGAGCTGTGCTTCTGTAGATTTACTACCAGATGGATCATTTACAAGAGCAGGTATAGCACTTCCCCTCATTTATCAAATTCCTGTTTACAGTACCTATGGATTGTAAACTTGCAAGTAGGGCTCTCTTACCTCTCTATTTCACGAAACCATGCTCTTTTCTACAAAACATGAAGTAATGAAAAAATGAGGGAGATGTACTGTAGAAAACCTTGGAAAGAGATACAGTAAACTTCTTACTGCCATTTTGCAGGCTGTGCAGTTGATTGCTTGGTACAATATCTTTCTCCACCTTATTTGGCAAGATTTGATAAATCTCTCCTTGTCTCTAAATAGTTATGCATGCAGAGTTCACATTCACTGCTTCGCCAGAGAGGTAAAGGAAAATATGACTAATTGTCTCCGTGTGTCCCCTTAGATTGGCACTGAGAACAATAAAATGTTTTAGGAGTTCATGGGTTTACCCAGTATAAGCTACATAAAAGCATAGCAAAATACCAAACCATATAAGCAGAGAACTGTTTCTTTGAGATACGTTTAGCATCCAGATGGATGGAATGCAGGTGGTCATGTGATCGATGCCAGAATCCCGACACCAATCTAGAGACCGGCGCCGGAAGACCGACATCCCGAAGGTATAGTAAGTATCGGGTACACTGTTATGGTTAGGGCCTAGGTAGGGGCTTAGGGGTAGGCACTAGGGAGGGATTAGGGTTAGGCACTGGGGGGGTTAGCCCTAGCCACCACCTTCAAGGGTTAGCCCTAGCCACCACCCCCAGAGAGTGAAGGTTGGGGACGGGAGGGGAGGGGTAAACATAACCCCTTCAAAGTTGGGATCTTCAATGTCAGGATGTTGGTATTGGTCATGTGACTGCCGGCATCCTGACGACCGGGATTTCATACCGAACCCGTTTCTTTTAACTATCTTCCACTGTAGTTATGCACGCCATTTGTATTATTAAGTATACCTGTACTTGACAACCAGTTTCAACTATTTGTTTAAAATGAAGATATGTATAAATATTTTTTTCAGTGCCAACAAAATGCCTCAATAATATTGAAGTAGCTTTCCCGTGAATTTTTATGTTTAGGATTTATAACTGAATGTTGCTTTTATTAGCATTTTCTGGATTTCAGCTGGAAAGAATCGTGTATTTAGTAGCATCAATCCACTTATTCAATAGATATAATTCTACAGAAAAGACATGGCATTTTGTAACTCATGCCTTGACAGCTGTTGCCTCTAATTAACTGTTTAGCTGATGATTGCAATAATTTCCATGCTAAGTCAAAAATAGGTCTAATGATGCACAAATGAAAAAAAAAATTCCCATGTCTGTGCCAACTTTATTCAGACATGCAGTAATCAGCTGCTACTTTGTCATTTGTTTGCACAAATGAGCAGCAAGATGTTTTAGCTTACTAATATGTGATTTAGTTTCATATTTAAAAGTATCTGTAGTGACAGAATTCTGCCAGAATTTGACCACTGTTCAAGTGTGACCATTGCCACAATCAAAATAAATTTTAGGCCTACATTGTAACAATTTCCTGTAATGCCACTTTCTGACATGTAGTTAAATCCCAGGTTATTGCACGTGCATGCGCAGTAACCTGGGATTCCTGCATGTGTGAAAGCATATGACCCGGGACTAAGTCTTGGGTCCATGACCCTGCTGCTGACCCGGGTCACGGACATGAGAACCGGGATTTGCAGACTTGCTAGACCTGGTTAATTCACGGATCCCATGTCTGAAAGCGGTATCACTGATCTTAAAACAATCTCTTTTGTCACTAATACTACTTCAGACAGAAAACGCTCAAAATCCCAGGTTTATCCCAGATTTATTAACCCAGGTTCGACCTGAGTCAAAGCTCCTAACCCCAGTCACAGAACACATTAGACCAGGGTTATTTATGGGTCGACCCCTTTCAAACTGAACCTGGGTCAGCCATGCAATATACTGTGTGTCATAAGAAATGAGCGGGTTTTTTTGGGCAAACAGAGATGAGGTCATAAAAAGTGGGTGGAGACTGCTCACTGCATTGCATTAACTATAACTGATGAGTTACTACTGAGAAGCTTGGAGTTCCAGAGTTCTTTGTTTGAATGTTTAAATACACTGTGGCATCCTCGACTGTCCCAGTAATTGCCTGCAGATCTCCTCCTTCCCTCAAATCGACAGCAGCTCTCTAATTTCCTCCTCCTTCCAATGTGCTATGCTGTCAGTGTATTTCTACAGCACTCTTGTGACATCAGATGCCAATGACCTCCCCACTCAGCCAATCAGACAAACCCATTGCTTAGCCAATCAGTCAGTACCCCACCAGCTCAGCCAATCAGCAATAGTCACCATGGCCTGGCTTAAGAAACCCTGGGTCGCACATTGTCACACAGCCAGCAACCCATACTATAAAACCCGAAAAAACCCTGGTAACTGCCAGGATCGAAGTCCCAGGAATTTAGACATGGGTTGACCCTTTCACTCTGTGAGAAAGGCGTATTAAAGACCTATTTATCAAAGTTTCCAGCTTTTCTAATCATGTGAAAATAAAAGTTTACAATGATTAATGCAATTCTTTGTAACTATTTATTAAAAATGATTATTAGGGTGGCTGGAACCGGTGATCAATCTCTACGACCTATGGAGAGCTAGTGGGGTTTCCAATTTAACCCAAAAGAAATAGAATTTAAAACAGTAGAGTACTGTATCTCCAGTCCCGAGAAGTGTGCATTATAGATCAAAACTTTGGGCCTGATTCAGATTTGTTAGCAAGGTAAAAAATCACACAACTGGGCGAAACCATGTTGTACTGTAGGCAGGGCCGGCGACAGAGGGGGTCGAAGGGGACACCTGTACCAGGCCCCAAGGATCAGAAGGTCCCCAAGGATACACCACTCAGTGCCTGGCAGGGATGTGAGCCATCTTGTCTAAATAGGGCAGCAAGCAGCAAGTGTGCACCCGCTCCTCTGGGTCCAGCTCTGTTGCAGGCAGTTATGGGACACAGCAGGCCAGGATTCCCATGCTCTGCGCTAGACTCTTCCGGTGGGGTGTGAGGGTCACATGGTTTATGCTGTGCGGTGTTCGGGTCTGGATACCGGGGAGTGCAGCGCAGGTGAGTGTCTCCCCGGGGTAACACTCGATTGGTGAGGGGATACAGGGCTGTGGGATGGGGTGAGGTAGCTGGGAATACAGCATGGATTCAATGGGGAGAGACAGACTGTGGGGTGTGTAGGAGGAAGGAAAGATATACATATTTATGTATGTTTATAGATAAATAAATTTATATATATTTATTCATTAACAGTTTCTTATATAGCGCAGCAAATACTGTTGCACTTTAATATATGTATATAAAATCTAAGGGGGCCACAAAGATATCACTGTACCGGGCCCCAAGATTTCTCTTGCCATCCCTGACTGTAGGTGGGGCAGATGTAACATGGGGATGTAATTCAGTGACTGCCCTGACCACTACATCGCGACCACTCAAAATCCTGCTGGACGGCATGCCGACCAACAGGGACTATTCCCACTCATGGGAGTCCACTACACACATAGAGTGGAAATAGAAACTGTGGCGAGCTGTGGACTTTGTTGTGCTTGTTGTAGCAGTTCCTGAGACAACATCTAGTTATTTAATATGTATTTACTATTGATCAACTTTATTGCAAGGCTTACTTTTTTATATACATACTATGGCACTGACCATGTCCTTCTTGAGTTAAATATACTCTCACTAATAGCTGTTCATTCACACCTTTCTGGAAGGAGTAACAATCCCTGTGGTGGCACTGGGCAGTGGTGGTCATTCCGAGTTGTTCGCTCGTTGCCGTTTTTCGCAACGGAGCGATTAGGTGGAAAATGCGCATGGTATGCAGTGCACATGTGTTCAGTAATTTAACACAAAACTTTGGAGATTTACACAAGCTCGAGCGACGTTTTTTCATCGCTCGAGTGATCGTAGTGTGATTCACAGGAAGTGGGTGTTTCTGGGCGGAAACTGGAAGTTTTCAGGGAGTGTGCTAAAAAAACGCAGGCATGCCAGGTAAAAACGCAGGAGTGGCTGGAGAAACGGGGGAGTGGCTGGCCGAACGCAGGGCGTGTTTGTGACGTCAAACCAGGAACTAAACGGACTGAGGTTATCGCAATCTAGGAGTAGGTCTGGAGCTACTCAGAAACCGCAAGGAATTATTTAGTAGCAGTTCTGCTAACCTTTCGTTTGCTATTCTGCTAAGCTAAGATACACTCCCAGAGGGCGGCGGCCTAGCGTTTGCAATGCTGCTAAAAGCGGTTAGCAAGCGATCAACTCGGAATGAGGGCCAGTGTCATCTGTGGACTTTTACCACTGCATTCCATGAGTAGGCCTTTTATGGCCAAGTTTGATTTTGTTTCTTTTCTGTAATAGAGGGTAATAGGAGTGGGAGAAAGATGCGAAGACAAAGCAAAAATGATGGGGCTTGTAGTTTAGTTTTTGGTAATTGGAATGCTGTTTGTGAGATAGATACAGAATAAAATAATTGAGTTTTCCATATACATGCTTAGGACCAGAAGCATTTACTCTACCTGATTTGCTAGTCAAATATAGAAGCAACAAGTATACTTGGTGGCAGATTCAACTGACTGCGGAAATAAAAAAAATAAAAAACGGCAGCTGCAGGGTTTTGTTATTCAGGGGTCTATGTACTAAACCTTGGAGAGGGATACAGTGGACAGAGATAAAGTACAAGCCAATCAGCTTCTAACTGCTATGTTAAATGCTGTGTTTGAAAGGCTTACGGTCATTACGTCAACACGACTTAGGTCAATAGTCATTAAGTCGACCACTATTGGTCGACATGGTCATTAGGTCGACATGAACAAGGTTGACATGGAAAAAGGGCGACATGAGTTTTCCACTTTTTATTCAATTTTTTGAACTTTTTCATACTTTACGATCCACGTGGATTACAATCGGGAATGGTAACATGTGCCGAGCGCAGCGAGGCACCCTGTCCGAAGCATGGCGAGTGAAGCGAGCCATGCGAGGGGACACGGTGAACTAATTGGGGTTCCCCGTCACTTTACAAAGAAAACGACACCAAAAAAAGTAAAATAACTCATGTCAACCTTTTTCCATGGCGACCTTGTTCGTGTCGACTTAATGACCATGTCGACCTAGTCACCATGTCGACCTAATGCATGTCGACCAATAGTGGTCAACCTAAATCTTGTCAACCTAATGACCCATACCCGTTTGAAAAATGACTTGTTGGTTGGTACTTTATATCCGACCAGTTTATTTCTCTCCAAGGCTTAGTACATACACCCCTCTATTACAGGACTGAAAATGAGGCATGGTGATTACCATAGAAATCATTGCCTTTTCTTTCACGCACTCCCAGAGCTAGTCTGATTTTCATCAAATAAATTTTAGTAAAAATCACTGGAATTTGCTCTGGCACCCTACCAACCTCCATGCCTCCCAGCAGTGTAAAGATGGAGGGGAGACCACCGGCAGCCTCTGAAACGACTTGTGAGTATCTTTTTTTTTTTACTTGTGCCATAGGGTTTTCAGCTCTGAAAATCCTGTGACTATTTTTCTAAAATTGAATACCGATGGTATTGGGAGCATGCATACACGTGGTAATCCACAATTGGGTGCGAGGTAGGCAAGGTTTTTTACCCTGCTAAACCTCACGCCCAATTAAATTCTCCCCTTAGTGTTTCATTAGCATTTTTAATTGCAGTGGAAATATGAAACAGAAGGTAAAGATGGCCCTGCCTAATTCTGCATAAATATTATTATTATTATTATTATTATTATTATCCTTTGTTTATATGGCACCACAAGGGTTCAGCAGCGCACAATTATACTGATAATTAAGGTAATGAGACCACCTGCTTGTGATGAAAGTGTGTGTGCCTTGCCTGGCCACAGCATTATCAGCCACCTATAGTAAAGCAGTCAGTGGTACCTGGTATTCCTGTGTAGTTGTTACGGCTCGCTTAGAATGAGAAGAAACAGTAGAAGGTGGAGACATGAAATATGAACTAATCACAGTACTGTACAAGTCTTAAAACATCTGCAGTCAACTACAACTCTCCATTATCATTTATCTTAGTTACACCTCTTTCTTCTGGGTTTTACTTTTATGCTGCTAAGTTGTGGTTATTTGCCAGCTTGGAATTTCTGTAAGTCTCAGTTTTCTCTTTACTTTTATGCTCAGAATTGTGGGGCCCAGTACAAATGAAACAGAACCAACCTATCAGGACTACAGTAGTTTTTACTGAGCCACAATAGACTGAAACTTTATAGTCATGTCCACTTGATACTTCCCATGGGTATTAAGAAAGGCAGAACTGTGCAAACAGGAAAGCTTACAACACATACATAGCTACTATAACTCTACAGTGTGTGTGTCTATGACATGTGCAGTGAGAGTTGGATAGTGATATGCATATGAAGCATGTACAGCCTACCCACTGCCACTAATTATGGCCGTTTTGCTGGCTGCTGTGTCTGAGTTGCCACCAAACTCATTTAAGCCCCCAGTGGGAGATGTATATGAGCAGGGAGACCTGACAGCATGCTAGCCTCCATCATGCAGCCTGGACCTGTCAGTAAAACTCGCTGAAAGTATTCTGATGTGGGGTTCATGTAGTGATGTTGACAAAAAAGGCAGGCAAGTGACTCCATACTAGACTCCACACCCCTGTTATTGGTTGTGTTAATCTCAGTTACAGAGAATCCGCATTTCAGTCTTGAACAATGACTGAAAAATACTCTGGCCATATTATGGATTCAACAGGAGCCATCTCCTAAAGACCGGTTACATCACTTGATAATGTGGGTTGATAAACAAGTGAACACATAAAATCAAGTGATGCCGTTTCTGCAGTCATTAATGGAGCACATGGAGGTTATGCAGCTGTCCTTACTCTGCAAGTCAGCCTTCAATAGTGCCAACACATCTGCTGCTACAAGCTCACATCCCGAACTGAGAATTCCAGCACAGCCAAGTATGACGATGATCCCAAGAATTGCAGAGGATTTCTGAATAAATGACAAGCACCGACACGTGATTACCCACTCTGGGAGAGGAATGAAGCCCTATATTAAAATAGGCACCTTTAGGAAGGTTTTCAATGAATCAGGTTGGTGGATGTACTTCTTTATTTATGCAAAGTCTCTGGTTCAGGGAAATCATCTACATAGACCCAGCCTAAAGCTTGCCCTGTATAATGAGAAGCCATTACAAGAATGGTTTATGCATGTATGATGGTGAGGCTGGTCATTGCCTTACTTCTTGCACCAAATGCCCTGAATGTTCTGGAAACAGGAAAGTGTAACTGGTACAATTCAAACTCCTCAAGTTGATTGTTGCAATGGATATACCCCAAGAGTGTCCCACCTTGAAGCCCAAGAGGCTGTTCTCCTGTCAGTCTTCACTAATTCAGGAACCAATTGGAAATGTATCTCCTCCTCAGTTTTATCCTCGTTAAGACTGTACACTAAGTCTTTATTGGTTCCCTCCTCCCTCACTGCTGTTAATGGAGATATGATTCTATATGCTATTATACATTACTGCAAGGGACCACTGGAGCTCCATTTTGAAGTAATATGTAAGGAAAATATAACATACCTAGTGGTCACAAAAGATATTAATCCAATTATACATAGGACTGCCTTGGCTACAAGCGAATGCTCCATTGGTTGACTGCCATTCTGTTGAGATAGTGTCTTGGGTTCCCTTCTGTCAAAACAACCAAATCTCTTTCATGATTACAGTACATTAAATACTACCAGATAACTCCATATGACTTTCAAGCATAAACTACATCCATATTTCTCCTCTTTTGAGGAGTTCTAAAGCTATGGCTGAGTGTATCATATAACACTTGGAAAGACGGTTCATCAGTTAATCCAATTTGCCCACTCCATGTACAGTATTGATTCCTGCGGACTTAATGCAATTACCATCAAAGACTACTATCCCTTATCTGTCATACTGAATTGTTTGACAGGATCAAGGGCCAAGCATCTTCTCAATTTTAAATCTCTTACAATTTATGTAGGATTCCAAGGGGTGATCAGTGGAAGACTGCTTTCAACACCAGGGATGGTCATTTTTAATATCTGGTGATGCCCTTTAATTTCTGTCATTCCCTTGCTGTCTTTCAAAACTATATCATGGAGATATTCAGGCATATTTTATTTAATTTTGTAGTGGTCTACCTCGACAGCATACTAATCTTTTCTCAACATCTTCAAGAACACAGAATATATAGCTGAGGATTTATAATGCTTAAAGCCCCATGAGTTGGCTTTGGGCTGGGTTACAGACATAAGAGGGTGCTCTGGGTTGACATATAGACATAAGGGGAAGCTCTGGGCTGGCAAATACTCATAAGTGCAGGCTCTGGACCCGCATCTAAACACATAAGTGGGGGAACTTGACTGACATATAAAGACATAAGAGGGGCTCTGTACTGCCATACAAATATAAAAATATGAGGGTGCTCTGGGTTGGCAAAAGTCCATAGCTCACAGTAACGCAGCATTTCATCACAGTGAATAAAACATTTTTTTTTCCAGATATTTGTTTTAGTTTTAGCATTTTTTAATCTAAGATTTTATTGGCAAAGAACCCTTAATTAATCACAGGGGGAACTGTGTAAAAATATTGTGGCCCACTGATCAAAGCAGTTTTCTTAATATGCCACTCCAATTACAAAGTTTAGATGCCCCTGATCTCCACTGACTGTAGCTTAGCTACATTGCATGTAGAGAGAGCATCTCTCTTCTTTAACTGCTTCACCTTTTTAATCATCTTATGAAACCGGAGGAAAAAACAAAAGCTCTGATGCTTTATTATGCTTCTCTGGCCCTTGAATTATTCAATCTTCAGATAGGCATAAACCAATTCTGGAATCATTATGTGTAATTTCTGTTACATAGAAAGTTCCAGCAGGAAAAACTTTAGTACCTCCCAAATTCAGCCCCAAGATCCTTTAGAGAGGAAATGTTTTCCAAGTTTCATGTCACTCACGGATTAAAAAAAACTCTAGAGTTCATTCTTCACTCATATTGGCAGGGTTCTGTTGTCAGCTTGTTCTCAATGTGCCTAACACAAAGTCCAGACAAGCTCATTATGGTCCTGTACTTCCATTACCAAATCCAAAATGCCCTTGGTCTAATCTCTTGATGTTTTTTTCCTTTTATTTAATCACAAAGTTACCATCTTGTTAAGGTTATAGGACCTTATTCAGGTTTGTTAGCAAAAATCCAAACCAAACCAAAAAACTTAGCAATTGGCCAAAACCATGTTGCACTGCAGGTGAGGCAGATAAGATGTGCAGAGAGATTTAGATTTGGGTGGGGTGTGTTCAAAATGAAATCTAAATTGCAGTGTAAAAATTAAGCAGCCAGTATTTACCATGCACAGAAACAATATAACCCACCCAAATCAAAATCTCTTTGCATAGATTAAATCTGCTTCACCTGTAGTGCAACATGGTTTTGCCCAATTGCTAACTTTTTTGGTTTGCTAACAAACCTGAATAATCCCCTAATACCTTGTGGGTTGTGGTAGACAGAATCTCCAAAACTGCACACGTTATATCTCTAAAGAATCTTCCTATGGCTCCAAAATTGGCAGCAAGCTTCATTAAGGATATTTAATGCTTTATGGATTTCCACTCAAGATAATATATGACCAAGGAGTGCAATTTGTTTCAAAGTTTTGAAGATACTCATGTAAAAGTTTAAACCCGGATCTGGATAAGTTACTTAGAATTTATCTTCACAGGATAACTTTGTTCAGCCCAGGGCAAACATTGTAAAATGTTTGCCCTGGGCTGAATTAGCTCACGACAATCAGTTCCATGAAGCTACTTCCTATTTTGCATTCTTTATTCAGTATGGACTTCATCCAATCCTTCTTGAGACTCTGGGTTGCTAATCTGTTCCTGCTGTTAATAATGATGTTTGGAATTTTCAATGTATCTGGCATTCAATAAAGAAAGATCTCATGAGGTCATCCAACAAGTATACATTCTTATTGCATAAGGAATATGAAGTGAAACAAATCTTAAGGATATCTAAAGGTTTACTGAAATAACTAGTCAAGCAGAAATGTTATGGCCAGAAAAAAGGATATTCATGCTATTTATTTTTTACATTTGTTTTGTATAAATTATTTTGGCAAATACCCTATACTAACTAGTTCATGAGGCGTAGGTCTGATTTTTCATGACTGTGTCCATTGTCTACTTGAGGCTTGTGTGATGTAGAAGTGGTGCAGCTCTCTCCGTGCTGCTTTTACTTTCATTCATGTTATTGCTGATGTCACTGGAGGTGGTCTATTCTAATCAAGCAACCTACTTAAACTCCACTCAGGCTACAGATAGTTGCCAGGGTATTTGGCTGCACAACAACATTCCAGCCATTATTATAGTGCTTTCTGTGTTTGACTCAACTTGTTCTGACCTTTTTAACCCTTGGCATAATTCTGATCTACACATTTTTCTGCCTTCCTGATACATATCCCTTTATCTTTGACTTTCCCACTTTTTCCCAGACCAGGCTGGCTTATTACTCTCATTTATCACACTCAGAATCAACTCACATGTCTGTGATATGCAGGCTAGGAGTATTTAAGCCCATGTCTCCTTGCAGGCGTCCTTGGTGAACACTAGCGATGAGTGGATTCGGTTCCTCGGGATCCGAACCCCCCCCCCCCCCCCGAACTTCACCTATTTTACATGGTTCCGAGGCAGCCTCGGATCCTCCCGCCTTGCTCGGTTAACCAGAACGCCCCCAAACGTCATCATCCCGCTGTCAGATTCTCGCAAGATTCGTATTCTATATAAGGAGCCGTGCGTCGGCGCCATTTTCACTCGTGCTTTGGAGATTGAACGGAGAGGACGTGGCTGCGCTCTCTCCCGGAAAAGCTCTGTAATATGTGCTCAGTGTGCTGAAAATATCTGTGCTCAGTGTGCTGCAAATATCTGTGCTCAGTGTGCTGAAAATATCTACGTTCTCTGCCTGAAAACGCTCCATATCTGTGCTCAGTGTGCTGCAAATATCTGATCAGTGTGCTGCATTGTGGGGACTGGGGACCACCAGTATATATAATATATACTTTTCTATAGCTTCTATACTGCTTGTCAGGACACATGGTCACAGTTACATCGCTCTGTACTGATATATACAATAATATATATACTTTTCTATAGCTTCTATACTGCTTGTCAGGACACCGCTCTGTACTGATATATACAGTAATATATATACTTTTCTATAGCTTCTATACTGCTTGTCAGGACACATGGTCACAGATACACCGCTCTGTACTGATATATACAATAATATATATACTTTTCTATAGCCTCTATACTGCTTGTCAGGACACATGGTCACAGTTACACTGCTCTGTACTGACATATACAATAATATAAATACTTTTCTATAGCTTCTATACTGCTTGTCAGGACACACATGGGTCACAGTTACACCACTCTGTACTGATATATACAATAATATATATACTTTTCTATAGCTTCTATACTGCTTGTCAGGACACATGGTCACAGTTACACTGCTCTGTACTGATAATATATATACAATAATATAAATACTTTTCTATAGCTTCTATACAGCTTGTCAGGACACATGGGCCTATATTTATTAATAATCCGAGTTTGTCCGATTTGTTTTTTTTTCTAAGTCCCAACACGGGAATTCACTAAGCACAAATCTCGGCAGAGTTTGGGCTATTCGTAATGGTTTTTAACGGCAAAGTTCAGAAATACGAATGAATAGATCATCGGTCAAACGCGGCTGTTATTTCATACAACACGGGTATTCACTATTCATTCGTATTTGGGTGTTAGTCTCTGAGTGCTGAATTGCGGTCGTATTTTTTTTGCAAATCATTCACACCTGAATTAGGATGCCTATAAAAGGCTCTTAGGCCCATTTTAATCAACCTACACTCAGAAATGGCAGCAGGACTGTGGGCCAGTGATCTTTTGTGTGCTGTGGGATTCCTCAGACTCAGACATCAGCCTGTAAGTAACCAGGGCCAAAAAACTGAACATGGTCAGCAGGTTGTACAGGTTCCGCGGAGGCTGCGCAGGCCTCGTTTTTTTTAGGGGGCGTTTAAACTTGAATGCATTGTCCGATGATAGGGTCATACAGATGTTCCGTCTAAATCGTACCAACATTTTCCATCTGTATGACCTTGTCAAACTGGGCCTAGACCCTGAGACAGCACGCTCTCGCTCTGTCTCAGGCCTGCACAAACTCCTGGCTGTTTTGTACTTTATGGCTACTGGGAGCTTTCAGGCTGTGTCTGGGGATGCCACAGGAATCTCACAGCCCTCATTTTCAAGAATATTAACACAGGTGATGTATACCTAACTACCTCCTCAGTTTTTGGTTGTTTTTAATTACTCTCGGTGGCCAGTTCTGTCCTAAATTCTTATGTTTTATTTTCTATCAAATATACACACAGGTGTTGGCTGTTTTGCAGCCCCACATCGATGCCTCAATCTGCTTCCCTACACAGGAGTCTCAGTGGCATGCCGTCAGGGTAGATTTCTATGAGCTTGCTGGCATGCCCAATGTGCTGGGAGCAATAGATTGCACACACATTCAGCTGAGACCACCCAGGGGCAGGCAGCACATCTATACTAATCGTCATCTAGAGCACTCCACAAATGTGCAGGTGGTTTGTGATGCAAAACTCAAAATAATGAGTGTTGTTGCTGGTTATCCCGGGGGCTGCCATGACTCCTTCATCCTCAGTCAGTCATCCCTCTTTGATAAGTTTGAGGACGGACAAATGCCAGATGGATGGCTGCTGGGTATGTAATTTGATATGTGTAGGCCTGTGTATACTTTGGCCAAATACAGTGTGTTACTTATGTGTTGCTGTATCTTAACATGAAACACGTTATTATATCTGTCTTTCAGGTGATGGAGGATATGGCTGTTTCTCTTGGCTTCTAACTCCATTGTCCCGACCTGGTACCCCTGCTGAACACAATTACACTCATGCACATAAGTCCACACGGAATGTGATAGAAAGATGTTTTGGTGTGCTGAAATCTAGGTTTCGGTGTCTGGATAAGTCTGGTGGCCTTTTGTTGTATAGTCCCTTGAAGGTGACTCAAATTGTGTTCTACTGCTGCTTTCTTCATAACATGTGTTTGCAACAACATCTGCCACATGTTGAGGAGGAGGAGGAGGATGAAGAAAGCAGCCAGCAAGCAGAGGAATTAGAGACATCTGGTGATACTTGGAGTACAGATGTAGGGAGGCAGGTTAGGCAAGACTTCATAAATACTTATTTTTAAGGTAAGTTTTGTTTGCTTCTTTCATTTTTTGTGTAAGCATAAATATATGTTGCACCATTTTTCATTTAAAAACCATTACTCAGAATGTGTCTGTCTCCTTGAGACATACAAACATACCCTTGCTTTATGCAAAACAAATGTAGCATGTGTATTGTGTTTATTTAAAATCTCTAAACAACAGATTATGAGTGGCATGCATGTAGTCTGGATAAGTGTTAATAAACTTGTACTGATAATTTATTCAAAGCACACATAATCCACATAGTAATTTATTTAGTATTTTACTTTATGAATGTGTGTAACGTCCTAATGTAACACTTCTCCACATATAATATGTTAACCTTGAGGAATACATGTGTCCCTATGTGTGATACTCCATCGTAATTAAAGGACACAAACTTAGTATCATCCAAAATAATTTATTTCGTTATGTTTGCTGGAGTAAACTTGCTGATTTGAAAGTCAATACACAGTTTTCAACATATATCCATTATTATACACATTATTTGTGTAGATTAAAATATTTACAATTTCTTTGTTTCTGCATCATGTGTAATAATCTAATTACTCATTTTTAACACACACAAACATGGCACAATAATAATGTCATTCATTTTGGGACTGAATTATCTTAATTGTTTCACGACATATTAGTACCTTTTTAGGCAACACAAATGTGTTGTTCTTGTAATGTCATCTAGAGAAGAAATGTAAAAGAGTTAAAAATCACATTGTAAGTTGTATTGGTCATGGATGAATCTGCATGGCTGCCAATTAGTCTGCCTGCAAGATATGAGAATGATTGGAATCTAGAAAGAGTAATGATTAGAAAAAAAATCAAGTGGTCTTGTTACTGCATGCTAAAGACATTCTGCATGGCTGCCAATTAGTCTGCCTGCAAGATATGAGAATGATTGGAATCTAGAAAGAGTAATGATTAGAAAAAATCAAGTGGTCTTGTTACTGCATGCTAAAGACATTCTGCATGGCTGCCAATTAGTCTGCCTGCAAGATATGAGAATGATTGGAATCTAGAAAGAGTAATGATTAGAAAAAAATCAAGTGGTCTTGTTACTGCATGCTACGAGCAATGTGCAGATCAAATTACTTTTTCCTCCTCCAAAAAAATACAAAAATGTTAAAGAATAAATGTGTTGGCAGAAATCCTGTTGTTGTTTGTAACACTTATAATTAATGATGTTCAACAAATCGACAAGGTGCTAAGTGTTATATATATTGAGACAAACCTACACTTACTAACTGTGATTATTTTCTTCTCTATACAGAAATCTGTGTCTCTATTTTTTTTTTTTCGGGGGTGGGGTTGGCTGCTTGGACTGGCCTTTGCATTTACCACTGTCGTGTTGGCGTGCTCTGGTGGAGCACCTTGGTGGTGAGGACACTGGCGATAGAATAGGAGTAGTCGTACCAGAACTGCTGCTTGGTTGCTGTTGGTGCTGGGATCTGAGTGTTTCATTGAGGTTAGTGAGGGTGGCATTAAGTTCACGTGTTGCAGCATTTTGATTCTCTAAAATTCTGGTGATAGATTCATTGATCATTTGATTGTTTTATAAGATGTTGATGTAGCTTTGCTGTTGTCTGTGCTGTTCTTCCATTATGCATTGTAAGTTGCCCATGACATGTGTAATGTCTGCATGCATGATTTCCATGGTATTGGCAATACTGGTGGTTGGTTCATTTTGGCGACTGATATTTCTGCTGATTCTTCTGAGGTGAGATGGTAGGTTTGCAAAAATTTGGGTCTGCCTACGCAGGCAATCTTGATTAGTGGCCTGCTGTGTAGCCCAACTTTCCCAAAACACTTGATCAGGGCCTTGTGCTACTGGTGTTGTCGGGCTGTGTTGTGGTGGTGGAGTGCTTTGCTGTGGTGGTGTACTCACAGGTGCTGGGTGGCTGATTCCTTCGATTAATGGCTGCATTTGTAACATGATTTGTAACATGATCCATGTCACTGTGTTGCTGCTGTTGCGTCGGGATGCTGGTACCAGTACTAGAATCTGGAATTAGAACCATTTTGGCGTTAGTTAGACATAACTTCGAGAAATTAAAGCAAAGCAATAAACATGGAACTCATGTATTTAAATGGTGCTTTCAGATATCCAGCATAGCAACATCATCACTCAGAACTTAAATACAGACATATTCCTGTTTGTGGAAAATGTGTCTGGTTACTTCATTCTTAAAGCAAGCATATGAGTTGTATGGTAGATCAGACATACTCCACCATAAAAACACACTTTAAATCATAATGTGTTGCCTTATAGTGTTTAAAACAGAAACATAGTAATGTTTTGGCATGTTGGTGCCAATGTTACGACAAACACATAAGTCAAATTGATGAAAAAAACCTTACTATTTGCCACGCTTACACGTGTGTTTATGTTGCAGCATCTTCCACACAATTTGCTGCTGTATGGCTGAAGTGGACATACATATCTTTACTGGATGTGGACAAGGCCATTTTGCTCAGAATCCATTTGATGTTTTTTTTTTCGGTAAGTATAGCAGATTTCGTGGAATTTAGAGTTAATTAGTCTAATTAAATGGATTATTATGAGATGAGTAATTTTTAAAATCATTACAGTTTCTTACTCACAATCAAGATGAGGGGAGTGTGGTTGGCATCTTGGAGGTGTCACCAAAATTTGGAGTGGTGGGACCGAAGAAACTGTAGACAATCTTCGTGGCGGGGTAGACTGCTGTGGTTGTGATTGGACATCAGACCTTGCTTTCTTTGTTGGCACATGCATTATTGTTTGATGTGCTACAGGAGTCCGCCTTCTGTTGCTCAAGACTTCTTTTGATGGACCTAGGATTGAAAGTGTACTTTTGTTATGGCCATTCCTTTACAAACATAACCTATACTACAATGGACACTTTACCTACTTCCGCTGCGTCATCATCATCAGATGTCATGAGAGTGACTGTAGGCCGACCAGTACTGCTTTTTTTCAACACTGTAAATAATGAAACAAATAAAAGAACTCATTTATTCATGCTATTGTTGATACATCCACCCATTATGTTTATAAACATTAAATCTTTCAAAAATGGATGCTTATTTATGTGGGAATCATTTCTGAACAAAACCATAAAATAATTTCTAAAACACACACATTGGCCAATAGCCATATGCACTATGGAAAGTGCAACACAGGAAATAATGTACAGGACACATACATAGGACACAGGGGCAGATGAATTAAGCCTGGTGAGGTGATAAAGTAGAAGGTGATAAAGCAGCAGCCAATCAGCTCCTAAGTGTCATTTTGCAAATCCAGCCTGTAACATGGAAGTTATTGCCTGATTGGTTGGTAATTTATCAACTTCCACTTTATCACTTCACCAGGCTGAATAAATCTGGCCCACAATTACTAATACATACACTAACAAGCCAAAGCACAGACATCTTCATTTAAAAATGTTATGTAATTAATGAAAGAAGCAATATAGAAAATGCTCTGTGATGTGGCACTTCAAACACACATTAGCACAATATGAGCCAAAAAACAAACCAACATTAAACAAATAAGCATAATAGTACGGTAACTAAGTCTGCAGTGTTGTGTCAGGGTACAAATACAGACTCTAAATGATCCAAAAAAAAGTGGGTTTGTCTTAAACAAAATTACATACAGTACTAATGAAATTACACATGTAACTGGCTTCAAAGCCACTTTGCACTACTCCAGCCTCTAACATGTCAACCCCTGATTTTCAAACATTGCACATGGATAACTGAAATCAAAAACATAGGCCAACTTGCAAACTGACAAATGTGCAAAAGGAAAACATTATTGCTGGACAATTCAATGACACACCAAGTCCAAACTACACATGGAAAATGTACTGTAAAAAAACCACATGACATACAATAAAGTACTATGTAACATTGGCTTTTGTACAAAACATTACCCAAAACAATGTATTTGCTGACGCACACATGAAGATGGGAGTAATATGCAACGTCATATGACACACATTTCCCTAAAAAACAACGCTAGCAGTAATGTAATAGAATGTTAAGATAAATACACATGCTCACCATCCTTCCTGGGCAGATCGGAATCACGGACATGGGTTGCAGACACTACTTCAGGAGGTATTAAACTCTGCATGGGCTCCTCATAGTCCAGATATCTGGCAATATAGGGCTGTCCACCACCAGTTTTGCGAGCCGACTTCGCTTCCTTGGCCATTTTGGACTTGACATGTCGCTTTATGTCATAGTACCGTTTGCGGCATGTGTCCTCCGTCCGCTTGACCACCCCCCTCACTATTTACAGCAGCAACAACTTTCGCCCACAACACCGTCTTCTTCCGTGTTGGTACCTTGGCGGACTCAGACCCAAATAGCTGCCACTGATACTTCATCAGCTCCTGCACCAATGCCAAATTTTCAGCATAACTAAACTTTACATTCTGCCCAGTCTTAGTAGTGGTGCGTGGCTGCGGAGCTCTCTGACTGTCACTATCACTGTCACTTGAGGCTGCTGCAGCAACCTCACCCACGTCCTCAACCTCACTAACCTCACTCACCTCCTCCACCTGACCAACCTCCCCCCCCTCACTCACACCCTCCACCTCACTCACCTCAGCCACCTCACCCACCTCTGAGTCAGACATAATTGTGTGGTTCAACAATTATCACAGAAAAACAAACAAACTACACACTCCTCCACTACCACTGCACAACACACACACACACACACACACACACACACACACACACACACACACTGACAAGGGACTCTGAATCAAAAAAACTTGGGCAAAAAATTAGACAAAACCAAAAAAAACAAGACTACAAGAATGACTACTTTCAAACACCATACTACACTCAGAAATCGCCCAAAAAACTCCTCACCAAACCAACTACTCACCAACCTCCACAGCACAACCTCCCTCCTCACCAATAACTAAACCCACGAGGTGCGGACGGTTTGGGGCGTATTTATATGGTTGCACACAGACACTCCTACATCTGAAACACAACCAATCACAAACGGGGATGAAAATCGAAACTAAAAGTGAAAATGCGGCCGTGGTTGATAAATAACCCTGCCGCTTTTAACATAGAAAATAAACCAGTAAAAACAACAAAAACACGTACGCAAATGACAATGACGGCCGTAAATGTGCCAAAAAACAACGACTGGCATCGACATCGGAAAACACGAAAACCATAAACTCGACTGCTTCGTAACTTGGCTTATATAGTTTCAAAAAGTTGCATGAAAATGCACCCGATAACAAACGAGTTTAAACACTACACAAACCGACTCAAACACGAATATTAGTAAATAAACCCCATGGTCACAGTTACACCGCTCTGTACTGATATATACAATAACATATATACTTTTCTATAGCTTCTATACTGCTTGTCAGGACACATGGGTCAAAGTTACACCGCTCTGTACTGATATATACAATAATATATATACTTTTCTTATTTTCTATAGATTCTATACTGCTTGTCAGGACACATGTGTCACAGTTACACTGCTCTGTACTGATATATACAATAATATATATACTTTTCTATAGCTTCTATACTGCTTGTCAGGACACATGGGTCACAGTAACACCGCTCTGTACTGATATATACAATAATATATATACTTTTCTATAGCTTTTAGTATTACAGTGCAGCATTTTGGTGACCAACAGTATACATATATAGTACAGTACAGTAGGCCATTGCTATTGATATATTACTGGCATATAATTCCACACATTAAAAAATGGAGAACAAAAATGTGGGTAAAATAGGGAAAGATCAAGATCCACTTCCACCTCGTGCTGAAGCTGCTGCCACTAGTCATGGCCGAGACGATGAAATGCCATCAAAGTCGTCTGCCAAGGCTGATGCCCAATGTCATAGTAGAGAGCATGTAAAATCCAAAAAACAAAAGTTCAGTAAAATGACCCCCAAAAAAACAAAATTAAAAGCGTCTGAGGAGAAGCGTAAACTTGCCAATATGCCATTTACGACACGGAGTGGCAAGGAACGGCTGAGGCCCTGGCCTATGTTCATGGCTAGTGGTTCAGCTTCACATGAGGATGGAAGCACTGATCCTCCCACTAGAAAAATGAAAAGACTTAAGCTGGCAAAAGCACAGCAAAGAACTGTACGTTCTTCTAAATCACAAATCCCCAAGGAGAGTCCAATTGTGTCAGTTACGATGCCTGACCTTCCCTACACTGGACGGGAAGAGGTGGCGCCTTCCACCATTTGCACGCCCCCTGCAAGTGCTGGAAGGAGCACCCGCAGTCCAGTTCCTGATAGTCAAATTGAAGATTTCACTGTTGAAGTACACCAGGATGAGGATATGGGTGTTGCTGGCACTGAGGAGGAAATTGACAAGGAGGATTCTGATGTTGAGGTGGTTTGTTTAAGTCAGGCACCCGGGAGACACCTGTTGTCCGTGAGACGAATATGACCATTGACATGCCTGGTCAAATTACAAAAAAATCACCTCTTCGGTGTGGAATTATTTTAACAGAAATGCGGACAACAGGTGTCAAGCCGTGTGTTGCCTTTGTCAAGCTGTAATATGTACGGGTAAGGACGTTAACCACCTAGGAACATCCTCCCTTATACGTCACCTGGAGCGCATTCATCAGAAGTCATTGACAAGTTCAAAAACTTTGGGTGACAGCGGAAGCAGTCCACTGACAACTAAATCCCTTCCTCTTGTAACCAAGCTCCTGCAAACCACACCACCAACTCCCTCAGTGTCAATTTCCTCCTTAGACAGGAAAGCCAATAGTCCTGCAGGCCATGTCACTGGCAAGTCTGACGAGTCCTCTCCTGCCTGGGATTCCTCCAATGCATCCTTGAGTGAACGTCTACTGCTGCTGGGAGTCGATCGTCATCCCAGAGGGGAAGTTGGAAGACCACTTGTTTTACTTCCAGTAAGCAATTGACTGTCCAACAGTCCTTTGTGAGGAAGATGAAACATCACAGCAGTCATCCTGCTGCAAAGCGGATAACTCAGGTCTTGGCAGCTGCGGTGGTGGTGTTAAAATGTGTGTCCGTTATCCACCGTTAATTCACAGGGAATTAGAGAATTGCTTGAGGTACTGTGTCCCCGGTATCAAATACCATCTAGGTTCCATTTCTCTAGGCAGGCGATACTGAGAATGTACACAGACATCAGAAAAAGAGTCACCAGCGCGTTCCATGTTTTGCACATACATTGAATTTGGTGGTGCAGAATTTGAAAAAAAATGACAGGGGCGTGCAAGAGATGCTGTCGGTGGCCCGAAGAATTGCGGGCCACTTTCGGCATTCAGCCACCGCGTGCCGAAGACTGGAGCACCAGCAAACACTCCTGAACCTGCCCCGCCATCATCTGAAGCAAGAGGTGGTAACAAGGTGGAATTCAACCCTCTATATGCTTCAGAGGATGGAGGAGCAGCAAAAGGCCATTCAAGCCTATACATCTGCCTACGAAATAGGCAAATGATTTCAACATTGTGCAAGGTTCTGCAACCCTTTGAACTTGCCACACGTGAAGTCAGTTCAGACACTGCCAGCCTGAGTCAGGTCATTCCCCTCATCAGGTTTTTGCAGAAGAAGCTGGAGAGATTGAAGAAGGAACTAAAACGGAGCGATTCCGCTAGGCATGTGGGACTTGTTGATGGAGCCCTTAATTCGCTTAACCAGCATTCACGGGTGGTCAATCTGTTGAAGTCAGAGCACTACATTTTGGCCACCGTGCTCGATCCTAGGTTTAAAGCCTACATTGTATCTCTCTTTCTGGCAGACACAAGTCTGCAGATGTTCAAAGACCTGCTGGTGAGACACTTGTCAAGTAAAGTGGAACGTGACCCGCCAACAGCTCCTCCTTCATATTCTCCCGCAACTGGGGCTGTGAGGAAAAGGCTAAGAATTCCGAGCCCACCCGCTGGCGGTGATGCAGGGCAGTCTGGAGCGGGTGCTGACATCTGGTCCGGACTGAAGGACCTGCCAACGATTACTGACATGTCGTCTACTGTCACTGCATATGATTCTGTCACCATTGAAAGAATGGTGGAGGATTATATGAGTGACCACATCCAAGTAGGCACGTTAGACAGTCCGTACGTATACTGGCAGGAAAAAGAGGCAATTTGGAGGCCCTTGCACAAACTGGCTTTATTTTACCTAAGTTGCCCCCCCCCCCCCTCCAGTGTGCACTCCGGCATTCAGCCACCGCGTGCCAAAGACTGGAGCACCAGCAACCACTCCTGAACCTGCCCCGCCATCATCTGAAGCAAGAGGTGGTAACGAGGTGGAATTCAACCCTCTATATGCTTCAGAGGATGGAGGAGCAGCAAAAGGCCATTCAAGCCTATACATCTGCCTACGAAATAGGCAAATGATTTCAACATTGTGCAAGGTTCTGCAACCCTTTGAACTTGCCACACGTGAAGTCAGTTCAGACACTGCCAGCCTGAGTCAGGTCATTCCCCTCATCAGGCTTTTGCAGAAGAAGCTGGAGAGATTGAAGAAGGAACTAAAACGGAGCGATTCCGCTAGGCATGTGGGACTTGTTGATGGAGCCCTTAATTCGCTTAACCGGGATTCACGGGTGGTCAATCTGTTGAAATCAGAGCACTACATTTTGGCCACCGTGCTCGATCCTAGGTTTAAAGCCTACGTTGTATCTCTCTTTCCGGCAGACACAAGTGTGCAGATGTTCAAAGACCTGCTGGTGAGACACTTGTCAAGTCAAGCGGAACGTGACTCGCCAACAGCTCCTCCTTCACATTCTCCCGCAACTGGGGTTGTGAGGAAAAGGCTAATAATTCCGAGCCCACCCTCTGGCGGTGATATAGGGCAGTCTGGAGCGAGTGCTGACATCTGGTCTGGACTGAAGGACCTGCCAACAATTACTGACATGTCGTCTACTGTCACTGCATATGATTCTGTCACCATTGAAAGAATGGTGGAGGATTTTATGAGTGACCGCATCCAAGTAGGCACGTTAGACAGTCCGTACGTATACTGGCAGGAAAAAGAGGCAATTTGGAGGCCCTTGCACAAACTGGCTATATTTTACCTAAGTTGTCCCCCCTCCCCTCCCTTCAGTGTGTACTCCGAAAGAGTGTTTAGTGCAGCCGGTCACCTTGTCAGCAATCGGCATATGAGGTTACTTCCAGAAAATGTGGAGAAGATGATGTTCATCAAAATGAATTATAATCAATTCCTCCGTGGAGACATTTACCAGCAATTGCCTCCAGAAAGTACACAGGTACCTGAGATGGTGGATTCCAGTGGGGACGAATTAATAATCTGTGAGAAGGGGGATGTACACAGTGAAAGGGGTGAGGAATCGGATGATGAGGAGGAGGTGGACATCTTGCCTCTGTAGAGCCAGTTTGTGCAAGGAGAGATTGATTGCTTCTTTTTTGGTGGGGGCCCAAACCAACCAGTCATTTCAGCCAAAGTCGTGTGGCAGACCCTGTCACTGAAATGATGGGTTTGTTAAAGTGTGCATGTCCTGTTTATACAACATATGGGTGGGTGGGAGGGCCCAATGACAATTCCATCTTGCACCTCTTTTTTATTTTTATTTATCTCTGCATCATGTGATGTTTGGGGCTAATTTTTTTAAGTGCCATCCTGTCTAACACTGCAGTGCCACTCCTAGATGGGCCAGGTGTTTGTGCCGGCCACTTAGGTCGCTTAGCTTAGTCATCCAGCGACCTCGGTGCAAATTTTAGGACTAAAAATAATATTGTAAGGTGTTCAGAATAGACTGGAAATGAGGGAAATTATGGTTATTGAGGTTAATAATACTATGGGTCAAAATGACCCCCAAATTCTATGATTTAAGCTGTTTTTGAGGGGTTTTTGAAAAAAAACACCCGAATCCAACAAAAAATTTTCAGGGAGGTTTTGCCAAAACGCGTCCGAATCCAAAACACGGCCGCGGAACTAAATCCAAAACCAAAACCCAAAACCCGAAAAATGTCCGGTGCAAATCTCGGTGCACTGCTAGTACATTAGACAGAATCCATACTTCAGTGCTGAACCTTGACACAAACTGCTTCCAAAATAGTTGTACATTCATCTTCTTACTGCATCACAATACACTAATATATAGCAGAACCGCACTGCTGAAAATAGAAATAAATGTATACTAGTTATTGCTTCACATTTACATGTGGGGGTGAAGGTGGATCCAGCCACAGTAGCTTTACTACTGCTTTATTGATGTGGGAAAATTATGTTTGAGGTAGGGCACAGCGCTGATCTACTGTACAATACAACCGTCACTAACAGCAACATGTGCCCGATATAATAAAACAGATGCACTGCTCCTATGATAAACGATGGGAAGCGCAACATCAGAACACCCTCAATGCAAAGTGGAACTAGCGATTGCTATTAGCACTCACCGGCAGGAACATAGGCCAGCACCTGAAGTAAATGGATGAGCAGTAACTTTTTATGTGCTTTCAATTGTTTTTTATTAAACCACAACCAGGAATTGTAAGAGAACAAAATCTAAACACACTCTCACGAAAGTGAAAGAAAGTGTATTGTATACAGTTTATATCACATGTGAAATGGCGTAGTTTGCATTAAATCACAATAGAGCAAAATAAAAATATCAACTTGAAGGCTAGAAATATAATTGACCCTAATCGGAGCCGATACTATTTTATAGGCCATGCACAATATTTCAAATAATTTTTTGCTAAAACTTTAACTACATTTAATAAATAAAAGATTGATTACTTATGTTTTTGTGGCTACACCATTTTGTTAGCACTGGTCTAAACTAGCACGATAAGAAATGACTAGTAAATCCAATTAATTTTATATTAATTAAAGGCAATAAAGATTCAGTTCAAAGATACATGGCTTATTTATCATCAACAACCCCTTCCTGGTAGAAAGTAAGATATTTAATCGTTAGTGATAAAAAATCCCTTATTGATGCAATTTTGAAAGTAATATCACCAGGACAGATCAGCGATACTCAGATGCCCTGGAAAAAACCACTTAACTAATCAGTTCACCAGGCTAGTCTGAACAGCTCTGCATGCATAACCTGGCACCACAGGTATATATATTGTTTAATTTCCATACCACAAGCTTAAAGCATACACCAAATCTGATGTAATACTTATGCTGGGGTTACATATATTTTACTTTTGTGAACAGAAAAAACTGTGGTAAAAGCAGAGGCGGAACTAGCGGGGCAGGTGCTGGCATTACAAAGAGTCAGACTGACTCATAATATGCCACTAGTCCCACTAACATAGAAGGAGCTCAGGTGAGCTGCGGAGGATGCAGTCCTGCCATAGGGAGAGGAAAGGCAGTTCAGCCAATGGAGGAAGGGCCCTTCTCCCCTTATTTTTCCCCTGACCTGGCTCAGCTATTCCTCTCTGATAATGCATTGCTTGCTACCGTGGATCTGACGTCACGGTCTTGTAACTTTTCTCAGCGCCAAATGTCTCAGGGAAGAGAGGAGAAGCAGCCCTTTCCATGTGCTGCAGTCCAGGCTAGGTAAAGTAAGTAAAGTGAAGTGACAGTAGAAACTTCAAGACTCAGGGGTCTATGTACTAAGTCTTGGAGAGAGATAAAGTAGATGGAGATAAAGCACCAACCAACTAGCTCCTGTCATTTTTCAAACACAGCTTTTAACATGGCAGTTAGGAGCTGGTTGGCTGATATGTTATCTCTGTCCACTTACTGTCTCAGGCAGTTCAGCCAGCCCACCCCTGGGGCCTGGAATACAGTATGTACTAAATAATATATAATGGGCTACTACACAAAAATGGGCTGAATACTATGTAATAATGGTATACATTCTACAGGATGCAGTCAGGGCTGTAACAGTCAGGATTCCGATAGTCAGAATATCGACAGTGGGATCCTGCTAGTCAGAATAGTAAGTAGTGTTAGGCAGGAAGAGGAGGGTTAGGCTGCGGGGGTGGGGGAGGTTAAGGTTAGGCTGCTGGGGGAGGGGTAGAGTTAGGCTGTGAGAGGGGAAGGATGGTGTTTAAATAGTTATCGAGATCCGTCAGTATTTTGACTGTTGATATCCTGACTGCTGGGAATTCGTACTCAACCCCACCCTACATATGGAGCCCATATGTAGTAAGTATACCATTATTAGATATTATTTATTTATTTATAGACAAATTATAATATAAATGGGATATATAGTACATATGGACACTGTATTCCAACTTGATTGAATGTGAGAAATATAAAAGTTTTATGGTGCATCTGCATGCATATAAGCAGCATAACTTTGTATGACATGAGGTGATAGATACAGCGGCACTCTGCTGTTATAACTCCTCTGCAATTGCAATAAATCTGGCTAAAGTGAGCAGTAGATCGCTCAAAGCGCCCAGGCAACATGTCATGGTGTGTGTGGTATTTATGATGTCACGGTGTGCCATCTGACCAGTGTACCTGCAGCGGGTACAGAGGCGTCACTTACTTGTAAAACACCTGATGCGGTCGCTGGTGGAAGGGGGCGTGGCTTTGCGGAAGGGGCATGGCTTTGTGGAAGGGGCGTGGCTTCAAATCCCAACCCCCGTTTTCGGCACATTGTGGATCCGGGGGATGCTGGCTTCCACCGGAGACTGATGAATCTGCAGTGCTGGCTTCTCAGCAGGAGCCAGCACTTTGGTGTCACCCCTCAGAGACCCCCCCCCACCTTGTGACGCCACTGAGTAGGTATATGTGGGGCCTATTTTGTTTGAAAACATGTGAGGGTTGGTGCTGCCGCCATGGTTACATGGTATAGCTCTGATGCTGACCATGTGAGGCAATGGAATATACCAACGCTACATACGGTGTGTTAATAAATAAATTAATATATAGATGTTACAGCCAAGAATTTTAAAACCTATTTGTATCACTGGGCCTTTCAAACAGCAGTAGATTTGAAACAATTTTTTTTTACCTGTGGGGGCCAAATTGTTTTATTGTTTTCTGTGGGGGCCAATGTATGTGTTTTTTCTGTGTGGGTCAGTGTGTTTTGTTTTTTCTTGTGCAGTGTTTTTCATCTGCACTTGTATTTCAGTTCACACACACCAAAAAGTATATTAGAAATGTGTTGGGCATTCCTGTGCGGTTATGGGGGTTGACTGATCAGATGCAGATGTAATATAGTGTGGGTGTGTTTCTGAAAGTGGTTGCATATAGAGACGTTGTATTGTTCCCATTGGAGGCCATATTCAGACGGATGATGTGCACTTAGCATAGGGCTGGTGAAGGTTTCAATGGTGTGACCGATGGTGGCGTCTAAGTTGCACAAAGCATGATTGCAGTGTCTGTAGACACTGAAAGTGGGCATCTCAGTCCTTGCATACTTGGATACATGGATGTACACTAGGGAACTGCATTGCAGCATCATTGACATAAAGTCACAGATGCAATTACAGCAAAGACACAAGGAAGGCCGCAACTGCATTCATCTCAGGATCAGACCATATGAGGAGGAATACCATCCCCTCAGACAGACCCTGCCAGCATTAGGGTTGCTTCCATATATTTCCTGGGATGGTTTTTATCCCAATCCACCCCTGTTGTGAGTGCATTTCTTGTAATAAATATACTGTCAGTGTACAGTATATACAGTATTGCACTAGTACAGTGGTTCCTAAACTTTTTTGAATCACGGCCCCCTAGGGTATCAGAATGTTTTTCATGTGACCCCTAGGCCAAAAGTTTCTTATTGAGAAATTTAGAAAAAAATATATAAAATTCAGCAAATTATGTTTATATATAATCCTTAGGTTCAATTATGTGGTGAGGAACAAAATTTGATTCTGCTTGTCCACATGTTATGATTGACAGCCACAAGCACTAGTTTTGCCTATTACATTGGCAATAAATAGTTTGAATTGGTCCTGGACCACCAACCTGAGGCACCCCTGCAAGTGTCTCATGGCACCCCAACGTGCCACAGCGTAGTTTAAGAACGGCTTTACTAGTGTGTTTTTTGTCATTATTATATACCTATGAGGAGTGTATTATCCGGCTTCTCGATTTAAAGGAAACTTGATCTTGTTGACCATATGGATGTGATATGTATCAAGAATAAGGAGATTTCCTATGGGAGTGATGTGATTTTCCTTCCATCCACATTTAACGGGACTCTTTCACTTCATATTTGTGTTTGGGGGAAACCCACTTACAGTATGTTTTATTGTTTTCCATGCTGCGTGGATAGGATTTCTGAAAACATGTAAGCAGAAAAAGTGCCATAGTGAAATATATACAATGCTGCAGCAAGGTTTTTCATTCGTGGTTGTTTGACAGGAGTGTGTGGTGCTGGGGGTGTGGGGGGGACCTAGACCCAGAACTCTCTAGTTCCGCCACTGGGTAAAACAAAAAAGGCATAAAAATAGGATTATATAATGGGTGAATAAGATTTTTACACATGTACCGGATGTGGAAATTACAGTATTAATTGTGCACTTACTGGACTGTCCTTTTGGGGGCCAAAACACAATGCAACCATCCCCTCATTTGTACCAGGGCACTACAATTCTCACGGCAGCTCTGGTATTTCTAAATCTTACACTAAGCAATTGAACTCATTTTCAGCAGTTTTCAGTTTATAAATATAATAAGACAATTTTTATTATCTTTTACAGAACACAATGTTAAGCAAACTTTATTATGCTGGAACTAGGTCAGCAGTTCACCTCCAGCTGAAAGAACATGTTAGTTAGTAGGCACAGTCAATTAAACAGTATAATCAATGCAAAACTTTACCTTACGTTGTACTAAGGGTCCAATTCAGTAAGGATAGCAAATTCTGCTAATCAGCAGAATTTGCTATCCTTTTGCTCACATGCTGGGGGCCGCCCAGCGCAGGGCAAGGCCGCCCAGCATGCTGACCGGCGCGTCCCCCCCTGCAACAAGCAGAAATTACGATCGCCTCGCAATTTCTGCTTCTCAGCAGAAACTAAGGATGACCCCTGCCGGCGCAGCTTAGCTGTCGCGGCGGCTGCATGTGATGCGACCACGGCCTTGCAACGCTCCGTCTCCTCCATGGAAACGGAGCATTGCCGCCCCCTCCCCTCGACCGCCTCTGCCTGATTGACAGGTAGAGGCGATCGCATTTTCTGTGGCCCTCCGCAGAAAGTGTGGGTGCATGCGCAGTATGGCCCGCTGTGCATGCGCCCACGGCCCCTCTGCAAAAATTCCGTTTGGAACGCGATTTGCGATCGAACCTGAATTTGCCCCTAAGTCAATAAAGTCATAGCTAACTGTGTTTTACAGTTAATCTAGTTCATCACTCTATGGGGTACATTTATTAACCTTACCCTAAAGATAATTGTCTGTGGTCTGGCACTTCACTGCTACAGTATATGCAGTGATATGTTCTCACTGATCACCATAATGTAAGGACCCCACTCATACTGTAATAGTGATTCGCTATCACACTGCTCCTGTGATGCAGCTCCTTCACCATTCATTGCAGCACTGCACTGTATTTTACGTACCCAGTAGCCCCCACGCATGTGTGCTTGCGCATGTGTGCTTCACGTGGCAGGACGCTGTACCTGCAGAAATGAGGACCTGAGGAGTCAGAATAATAAAACTTTATCGCAAAAGAAACAAAAAAATAAGACACAACAATCCTGTTAAATAGTTGCAGCACCAGCCCTGACCTGCCAGAGTGACATGGGAGAATTAATGTCAGGTGAAGTGCCACCTGACCGATGACACATCGGGTAGGCGTCACCTTCCAATGCACACAGTGGCAAGTCCAATATTCACATACTGCATGTGCTATGCGTATTCCTTAAACAGCTGCTAACAGCTATTTAACATTTGGCATGCGCTATGTGCAAAAAGCACATATCGTCACTTCAGACATTCACCCCTATGACCCTTTTTAGCTTTACTAATCCTTCACATGAGACAATGCAGTTATATAATTACATAAACCTTGGGGCCCCACAAGGGCGTAGCTACCATAGGTGCAGGCAGCGCAGCTGCTATGGGGCCCAGAGCTGAGAGGGGCCCACCTTCCCTGTAAAAGTTACATGTGTTATATACATTTTTCGCCACTGGGTGGTACGTAGGGGTGCTTTCAAACTTTTTCCTTGGGGCCTGCAATATATCTAAGTATGCTCTTGGACCTGCTCATTGTAGTGTCACATAAAATGAACTGGAGGGCATTTTAATGTTATATAATATGAACCCGGGGCATTGTAATGAGTCACAATATGAAGCACTATATAGCATAATGGGAATTGGGGGTACTGTGCGGCATAATGTACTGGCAGCTCTGAAATGTGACATAAGGTGAACTTAAGCACTACTACGATTCATAAAAGAAACTAGAGCACTACTATGGGGCATAACATTAAATGAGGCTCTACTATGGTTCAGAAAATGAACTACAGTAGGGCTCTATTATAAGGCATAAAATTACCAACTGCTGCAGAGAAGTGTCTCTCTAGAAGCATTGGGATGGGGGCCCCTTCAAAATGTTGCTCTGGGGCCCACAAAGTTTTGGCTATGCCCCTTGGGCACCATATACTAGAATTGTATAGTTTAACAATTCTGAGCTTGTTGGTTCACTTGCCAGTAGGATTAATCTCTTAGAATTAGTTATTAGCAGTTCTGAAGTGATGTGGTAAGAAGAGACTAGCAGAGAATGAAATCTAGCACTGTATATTCATAAGTTATTGCTGATTTTTCCTCTATAAAACAGCTACAGTTCCCTGTTGCAACCTCCTCCATTAGTCTACAGCTGTAGGGAATTAATAGCAACTACAGTATGTTGCCTTTCTAACGTACTCTGGGTAAACTTAGGATTCAGAGCTGTTGTAGTAATGTCTGTTTCACACTGTTCTACTGGGCAATAGATACTTTCTGTAGCTCAGTCCAGACACTCTTTGCAAACTCTGATGGACAAGCTATGATAAAAGGGGTGTCTGTACCTAAAGAACTGGATCCTGAGTTTGTTTACACCGCCTATAATATTGGAGCTGTCCTCAGTGCCTGCAGAAAATGGTTGTTTGAGCTGTACTAGGGATGGCCATCGGCCATCAATGATTCTAATCATCAATGGTTTATGGTCAATGTCGAATGCTTTTGCCATCGATGGGAGAGAACCAGATTGTTTCCCTCCATCGATGGCAAAGCATAAACGAATACATTTAAAAAAAAAAAAAAAATCTCAAGGTGCCGGGACTCAGAGCATAGCTCTGCCCCGACACCAGTGAAGCCCCGCCCCTGGGCTGTAATTGGCCCGCGGATCATCCTCAGAAATAATAGGGATGACCACCGATGGGTGAAACCATTGATGGTCTCCCACAGCATATTTGGTGACCATCGATGGCCACTCACAGTTTTGCCATCGATGGCAACCATCAATAGCGAACACACCGATGACCATCCCTAAGCTGTACGCAGCTAGTAGCGTCTGCTCTGATTTGCTGCCTGTATATTAGCCTTGTAAAAATAACTTAGTCTTGTCAGGATGGCAATTAATACTATAGCTGAGAAGCTCACAGCTTTTCTGGGTATCAATGAGCTGCTGTTAGCTGAAGTGGGCTGACTGCTCTCTGAGCAATCTAGTTACTCTGCATTCAGCTTGCCATAGCTCTGTCTAGGGCAGTGGTTCTCAAACTTCTTTGAATCACGGCGCCCTAGAGCATTAGAATATGTCTCACGGCACCCCTAGGCCAAAACTTTCTTGTTGAGAAATTTAGAAAGAAATATTAAATTAAGTAAATATGGTTTATATGTCATCCTAAGCTTCATTTGTGTGCTGAGGGACTAGATTTGCTTCTGTATATCCACATAGTTTATGATTGACAGCTACCAGCACTGGTTTTGCCTATTACATTGACCATAAATAATTTGAATTGGTCCTGAACCACCAATACAGGGCTCCCATGCAAGTGTCCCGAGGCACCCCTGGGTGCCACGGCACACAGTTTGAGAACCACTGGTCTAGGGTATTCTATTTACCTTCACAGGTGATGAATTAGAAAAGTGTGACCCATTCTCTGTGCTGCTCACCGGCTGTTGCTTTGAAAAGGAGGCACCTACAGGCCTACCCAAGCTGGGAGGGAAACAGATGCGTCACCACCTCTTGGTTAACTGGAATATGGCTCTCTCACAGTTTCCACCTTCACTGCCGCTACTGCTTGCCACTACTATTCACAGGGAACCGCACAGCTACACACCATGTTCCTCATCTGCCACTGTCAAGTTCTCACTTCTCTGATTACTGGTAGTGATGTGCACCGGAAAATTTCGGGTTTTGTGTTTTGGTTTTGGATTCGGTTCCGCGGCCGTGTTTTGGATTCGGACGCGTTTTGGCAAAACCTCCCTGAAAATTTTTTGACGGATTTGGGTGTGTTTTGGATTTGGGTGTTTTTTTTTACAAAAAACCCTCAAAAACAGCTTAAATCATAGAATATGGGGGTCATTTTGATCCCATAGTATTATTAACCTCAATAACCATAATTTACACTAATTTCCAGTCTATTCTGAACACCTCACAATATTATTTTTAGTCCTAAAATTTGCACCAAGGTAGCTGGATGACTTAGCTAAGTGACCCAAGTGGCCGACACAAACACCTGGCCCATCTAGGAGTGGCACTGTAGTGTCAGACAGGATGGCATATTAAAAAAATTGTCCCCAAACAGCACATGATGCAAAGAAAAAAAGAGGCGCAATGAGGTAGCTGTGTGACTAAGCTAAGCGACCCAAGTGGCCGACACAAACACCTGGCCCATCTAGGAGTGGCACTGCAGTGTCAGACAGGATGGCAGATTAAAAAAATTGTCCCCAAACAGCACATGATGCAAAGAAAAAAAGAGGCGCAATGAGGTAGCTGTGTGACTAAGCTAAGCGACCCAAGTGGCCGACACAAACACCTGGCCCATCTAGGAGTGGCACTGCAGTGTCAGACAGGATGGCAGATTAAAAAAATTGTCCCCAAACAGCACATGATGCAAAGAAAAAAAGAGGCGCAATGAGGTAGCTGTGTGACTAAGCTAAGCGACCCAAGTGGCTGACACAAACACCTGGCCCATCTAGGAGTGACACTGCAGTGTCAGACAGGATGGCACTTCAAAAAAATAGTCCCCAAACAGCACATGATGCAAAGAAAAAAAGAGGCGCAATGAGGTAGCTGTGTGACTAAGCTAAGCGACCCAAGTGGCCGACACAAACACCTGGCCCATCTAGGAGTGGCACTGCAGTGTCAGACAGGATGGCAGATTAAAAAAATTGTCCCCAAACAGCACATGATGCAAAGAAAAAAAGAGGCGCAATGAGGTAGCTGTGTGACTAAGCTAAGCGACCCAAGTGGCCGACACAAACACCTGGCCCTTCTAGGAGTGGCACTGCAGTGTCAGACAGGATGGCAGATTTAAAAAATAGTCCCCAAACAGCACATGATGCAAAGAAAAATGAAAGATAAAAGAGGTGCAAGATGGAATTGTCCTTGGGCCCTCCCACCCACCCTTATGTTGTATAAACAGGACATGCACACTTTAACAAACCCATCATTTCAGCGACAGGGTCTGCCACACAACTGTGACTTAAATGACTGGTTGGTTTGGGCCCCCACCAATAAAGAAGCAATCAATCTCTCCTTGCACAAACTGGCTCTACAGAGGCAAGATGTCCACCTCCTCCTCATCGTCCGATTCCTCACCCCTTTCACTGTGTACATCCCCCTTCTCACAGATTATTTATTCGTCCCCACTGGAATCCACCATCTCAGGTCCCTGTGTACTTTTGGAGGCAATTGCTGGTGAATGTCTCCACGGAGGAATTGATTATAATTCATTTTGATGAACATCATCTTCTCCACATTTTCTGGAAGTAACCTCGTACGCCGATTCCTGACAAGGTGAGCGGCTGCACTAAACACTCTTTCGGAGTACAAACTGGAGGGGGGGGGGCAACTTAGGTAAAATATAGCCAGTTTGTGCAAGGGCCTCCAAATTGCCTCTTTTTCCTGCCAGTATACGTACGGACTGTCTGACGCGCCTACTTGGATGCGGTCACTCATATAATCCTCCACCATTCTTTCAATGGTGACAGAATCCTATGCAGTGACAGTAGATGACATGTCAGTAATCGTTGGCAGGTCCTTCAGTCCGGACCAGATGTCAGCACTCGCTCCAGACTGCCCTGAATCACCGCCAGCGGGTGGGCTCGGAACTCTTAGCCTTTTCCTCGCAGCCTCAGGTGCGGAAAAATGTGAAGGAGGAGCTGTTGACTGGTCACGTTCCTCTTGACTTGACAATTTTCTCACCAGCAGGTCTTTGAACCTCTGCAGACTTGTGTCTGCCGGAAATAGAGATACAACGTAGGTTTTTAATCTAGGATCGAGCACGGTGGCCAAAATGTAGTGCTCTGATTTCAACAGATTGACCACCCGTGAATCCTGGTTAAGCGAATTAAGGGCTCCATCCACAAGTCCCACATGCCTAGCGGAATCGCTCTGTTTTAGCTCCTCCTTCAATCTCTCCAGCTTCTTCTACAAAAGCCTGATGAGGGGAATGACCTGACTCAGGCTGGCAGTGTCTGAACTGACTTCACATGTGGCAAGTTCAAAGGGTTGCAGAACCTTGCACAATGTTGAAATCATTCTCCACTGCGCTTGAGTCAGGTGCATTCCCCCTCCTTTGCCTATATCGTAGGTAGCTGTATAGGCTTGAATGGCATTTTGCTGCTCCTCCATCCTCTGAAGCATATAGAGGGTTGAATTCCACCTCGTTACCACCTCTTGCTTCAGATGATGGCAGGGCAGGTTCAGGAGTGTTTGCTGGTGCTCCAGTCTTCGGCACGCGGTGGCTGAATGCCGAAAGTGGCCCGAAATTCTTCGGGCCACCGACAGCATCTCTTGCACGCCCCTGCCGTTTTTTAAATAATTCTGCACCACCAAATTCAATGTATGTGCAAAACATGGGACATGCTGGAATTTGCCCACATGTAATGCACACACAATATTGGTGGCGTTGTCCAATGTCACAAATCCCCAGGAGAGTTCAATTGGGGTAAGCCATTCTGCGATGATGTTCCTCAGTTTCCATAAGAGGTTGTGAGCTGTGTGCCTCTTCTGGAAAGCGGTGATACAATGCGTAGCCTGCCTAGGAACGAGTTGGCGTTTGCGAGATGCTGCTACTGGTGCTGCCGCTGCTGTTCTTGCTGCGGGAGGAAATACTTCTACCCAGTGGGCTGTCACAGTCATATAGTCCTGAGTCTGCCCTGGTCCACTTGTCCACATGTCCGTGGTTAAGTGGACATTGGGTACAACTGCATTTTTTAGGACACTGGTGACTCCTTTTTCTGAGGTCTGTGTACATTTTCGGTATCGCCGGCCTAGAGAAATGGAACCTAGATGGTATTTGGTACCGGGGACACAGTACCTCAATAAATTCTCTAGTTCCCTGTGAATTAATGGTGGATACCGTAAACACGTTTCTCACCACCCAGGCTGCCAAGGCCTGAGTTATCCGCTTTGCAGCAGGATGACTGCTGTGATATTTCATCTTCCTCGCAAAGTACTGTCAATTGCTTACTGCAAGTAGTACAAGTGGTCTTCCGCCTTCCTTCTGGGATGACGATCGACTCCCAGCAGCAACAACAGCAGCGCCAGCAGCAGTAGGCGTTACACTCAAGGATGCATCGGAGGAATCCCAGGCAGGAGAGGACTCGTCAGACTTGCCAGTGACATGGCCTGCAGGACTATTGGCTTTCCTGTCTAAGGAGGAAATTGACACTGAGGGAGTTGGTGGTGTGGTTTGCAGGAGCTTGGTTACAAGAGGAAGGGATTTAGTTGGCAGTGGACTGCTTCCGCTGTCACCCAAAGTTTTTGAACTTGTCAATGACTTCTGATGAATGCACTCCAGGTGACGTATAAGGGAGGATGTTCCTAGGTGGTTAACGTCCTTACCCCTACTTATTACAGCTTGACAAAGGCAACACACGGCTTTACACCAGTTGTCCGCATTTTTGTTGAAATAATTCCACACCGAAGAGGTGATTTTTTTTGTATTTTGACCAGGCATGTCAATGGCCATATTCGTCCCACGGACAACAGGTGTCTCCTCGGATGCCTAACTTAAACAAACCACCTCACCATCAGAATCCTCCTTGTCAATTTCCTCCCCAGCGCCAGCAACACCCATATCCTCATCCTGGTGTACTTCAACAGTGACATCTTCAATTTGACTATCAGGAACTGGACTGCGGGTGCTCCTTCCAGCACTTGCAGGGGGCGTGCAAATGGTGGAAGGCGCAAGCTCTTCCCGTCCAGTGTTGGGAAGGTCAGGCATCGCAACCGACAAAATTGGACTCTCCTTGGGGATTTGTGATTTAGAAGTACGCACAGTTCTTTGCTGTGCTTTTGCCATCTTAACTCTTTTAAGTTTTATAGCAGGAGGATGAGTGCTTCCATCCTCATGTGAAGCTGAACCACTAGCCATGAACATAGGCCAGGCCCTCAGCCGTTCCTTGCCACTCCATGTCGTAAATGGCACATTGGCAAGTTTACGCTTCTCCTCAAACGATTTTGATTTAGATTTTTGGGTCATTTTACTGAGCTTTATTTTTTTGGATTTTACATGCTCTCTACTATGACATTGGGCATCGGCCTGGGCAGACGTTGATGGCATTTCATCGTCTCGGCCATGACTAGTGGCAGCAGCTTCAGCACGAGGTGGAAGTGGATCTTGATCTTTCCCTATTTTACCCTCCACATTTTTGTTCTCCATTTTTTAATGTGTGGAATTATATGCCAGTAATATATCAATAGCAATGGCCTACTACTATATATACAGCGCACAACTGAAATGCACCACAGGTATGGATGGATAGTATACTTGACGACACAGAGGTAGGTAGAGCAGTGGCCTACTGTACCGTACTGCTATATATTATATACTGGTGGTCAGCAAAATTATGCACTGTCCTCCTACTATATATATATATATATATATATATATACTGTGCAAAACTTGAAATGCACCACAGGTATGGATGGATAGTATACTTGTCGACACAGAGGTAGGTAGAGCAGTGGACTACTGTACCGTACTGCTATATATTATAGACTGGTGGTTAGCAAAATTATGCACTGTCCTCCTACTATATATATACTGTGCAAAACTTAAATGCACCACAGGTATGGATGGGATAGTATACTTGACGACACAGAGGTAGGTAGAGCAGTGGCCTACTGCACCGTACTGCTATATATTATATACTGGTTGTCAGCAAAATTATGCACTGTCCTCCTACTATATAAATACTGTGCAAAACTTAAATGCACCACAGGTATGGATGGAATAGTATACTTGACGACACAGAGGTAGGTAGAGCAGTGGCCTACTGTACCGTACTGCTATATATTATATACTGGTGGTCAGCAAAATAATGCACTGTCCTCCTACTATATATATACTGTGCAAAACTTAAATGCACCACAGGTAAGGATGGATAGTATACTTGAAGACACAGAGGGAGGTAGAGCAGTGGCCTACTGTACCGTACTGCTATATATTATATACTGGTGGTCAGCAAAATTATGCACTGTCCTCCTACTATATATATACTGTGCAAAACTTAAATGCACCACAGGTATGGATGGATAGTATACTTGACGACACAGAGGTAGGTAGAGCAGTGGCCTACTGTACCGTACTGCTATATATTATATACTGGTGGTCAGCAAAATTATGCACTGTCCTCCTACTATATATATATATATATATATATATATATATATACTGTGCAAAACTTAAAAGCACCACAGGTATGGATGGGATAGTATACTTGACGACACAGAGGTAGGTAGAGCAGTGGCCTACTGTACCGTACTGCTATATATTATATACTGGTGGTCAGCAAAATTATGCACTGTCCTCCTACTATATATATACTGTGCAAAACTTAAATGCACTACAGGTATGGATGGGATAGTATACTTGACGACACAGAGGTAGGTAGAGCAGTGGCCTACTGTACTGTACTGCTATATATTATATACTGGTGGTCAGCAAAATTATGCACTGTCCTCCTACTATATATATACTGTGCAAAACTTAAATGCACCACAGGTATGGATGGATAGTATACTTGATGACACAGAGGTAGGTAGAGCAGTGGACTACTGTACCGTACTGCTATATATTATATACTGGTGGTCAGCAAAATTATGCACTGTCCTCCTACTATATATATATACTGTGCAAAACTTAAATGTACCACAGGTATGGATGGGATAGTATACTTGACGACACAGAGGTAGGTAGAGCAGTGGCCTACTGTACCGTACTGCTATATATTATATACTGGTGGTCAGCAAAATTATGCACTGTCCTCCTACTATATATATACTGTGCAAAACTTAAATGCACCACAGGTATGGATGGGATAGTATACTTGACGACCCAGAGGTAGAGCAGTGGACTACTGTACCGTACTGCTATATATATACTGGTGGTCAGCAAAATTCTGCACTGTCCTCCTACTATATACTACAATGCAGCACAGCTATGGAGCGTTTTTCAGGCAGAGTACGTATAATACTGGTGATCACTGGTCAGCAAAACTCTGCACTGTCCTCCTCCTATATAATACTGCTGGTCCCCAGTCCCCAAAATAAAGCAATAAGCACACTGAGCACAGATATTTGCAGCATACTGAGCACAGATATATAGCGTTTTTCAGGCAGAGAACGTAGATATTTGCAGCACACTGAGCACAGATATTTGCAGCACACTGAGCACAGATATTTGCAGCACACTGAGCACAGATATTTGCAGCACACTGAACATAGAAACTGAGAGGACGCCAGCCACGTCCTCTCACTATCATCTCCAATGCAAAAAATGGCGGCGACGCACGGCTCCTTATATAGAATACGAATCTCGCGAGAATCCGACCGCGGGATGATGACGTTCGGGTGCGCTCGGGTTAACCAAGCAAGGCGGGAGGATCCGAGTCTGCTCGGACCCGTGCAAAAAAGGGTGAAGTTCGGGGGAGTTCAGATCCCGAGGAACCGAACCCGCTCATCACTAATTACTGGGGACACAGCCCCCACTCGCAGTACAGATCTCACTCCCCAATATGGCCGCTTCACCTCACAGCAACTGTTTTTCTTTTAACCTGGCAGTGAGATGACCTAGCACACGCTGCCACCCTCCCATGTGGCTCTCACTGAGCCAGCAGTGTCCCTGTGCCACATGTAGCATGGGATATGTTTTTAACCCTTTCCCTGCTGTATGTCACAAAGCCTTCCATTAAGCTGTGTTTTGTAGGGGGAAAAAGGCACAGAAGTCCATAACACATCCGTGGCAGCTCTGATGGGGTGCCACACATAAACTTTTAAATTGAGGTGTGTGATGTGAAATCTTGCAGACATAGAAGTAGCAGGGAGTACATACAATATTCACTCGCTCATTCTCTAACTCACTCACTCCCTCCCTCCCTCACTCACTCATTATCTCACTCCCTCACTCACTGAAGCTGCTGGTGTGTCTAAAGAAAAACTGTCAATGAGATTATAGGGGTAGATAAACTAAATAAATTCTCAACAGTGGACTAGCATTAATATTTGACACAACATGAGCAACTTCAGTTGGTATGTATTGTCAAAGTCGAAAAATATTGTAATGCATGCCCCACGTACTAACCCCAGGCACATGCCCGCTATGCGTGCACTCAGTCTGCCGTGCGTGCGCATATCCGCAATTTGCGTAACGGAGCTTTTCACGGCCATGCGCCTTAGCGCGTGGTATGCGCATTTACGGTACAGTTTGTGAACGCATAGAGGGTTATTAGAACATTACATATTTAACCCAAATAGTGTACATAGTTCCCCTAGACCATGTCAGCGAGTATTAATAGTTTAAACAGTTCCTGGACAGAGAGATTCGCCTTTGCATGATAGGAAGGGTCAGATAAGGTTGGAAGGTGATGTCTAGTATCCAGCTGTAGGGTATTTTGAGGGTAACATTCCGGTGTTAGTTAGAGAAAGATTGCATGTTCCTGCGTATAGTTATGTGCAAAAGTAGAATATGAACATTAACTGTCTTTATTGTACGTTATGTATGCGGCGGGAATCCAGAGGATACCACCCACAAAAGCAGTTGGGGAAAGACATCGCCCACCTATTCAAATCCACCTATGACCTCTTCTGTAATGTAAAGACACATCCTTGTGTCCAATGGACAATGAGATTACAGTGACCATTGTATTGTGTATGCATTTTGTGTATAAAAAGACCATTGTTGCCTGGCCGGTCGGAAGACTCTGAACGCTATCTGTATGACCAGCGGAGGACCGGCCGGGTTGCGCTTGCGAACATTCTCACGTATGTACATTCTCTGTAGCCATTATTCTGTTTAGATTTACTTGTTAGCCTGTAGTGTATGATTTGTATTGTTTTACCTTTTTGGAATTAATCCACTGTGACCTTAGAACCCTGTGGTTGCAACTACAAATCAGTGTTGTGTTTTCACTTTCCTGCAGGGGCTTTATAGTGTATTAATCTGTATAAGGTGTATAAGCATTGATAAGGTGTACGCACTGCGGGTACTTTGTACCGCCAGCGCTACTTAAGGTTTAAAGGTATTACATCATTACAGCACTTCGCTGTTAAGGGTTTAAAGTGTAAGCATATCATTACATTGTATCATTAACAAGGTTTAAAGGTTATCAATTGTGTGTGCGCTCGCTGTGTGTACTCTGTATACTCAGCGCAGCATGTGTACGTCAAGTACGTACCACGTGCGGGACTATGTACGCAAATAGCGTACAAAGTGCGTAGCACGTGTAGTCAGTCCAGCGGCCATAACGGCTCCACGGTAAAAGTGTATTTAGAGGTATAGCTTTGCGGTCTAAGATAATATCAGCATTAATAATTGGGGGCATCGTCCGGTTCTTCCTCATACCCGCAGCCTAGCAGAGTTTTCGCAGACTTTATCTATCAGCGAAGGGCGGAAAGGTATCCCCTGTAAGCCTTCTCTTGGTCGGTGGATACAATAAGTGCTGATTAGATAAGCGTCTGCCCTGCATGGTTTGAAGGGATGCTGGAGGGATCCATAAGGTAAGAATGCAAAGCTATTTTTAAAATCTGTGAAATTTCTGTTTGGCGCCAAATGCGCATGCAACACACGCATACACCTGTATTTTGTACTTTGCATATCTACGCACATTTTTGCCGTAAGCATTGATTACTAGATTCATTTTGACCTGTACTGAGAAATTTGTTGCTATTTAGTTAAAATATAGAGTCAATATTTAAGAAATAAGTGTAAGACGCACATGCAGCCTGGCCTAGTTGTAAAGGTTTATACAGAAGAAACTGTGTGTAGTGTTAAGTGAGCGATTATAGTTAATATCGCTTACATTTATAGAAGTGTGGGATTTGTAGGACTGCGGACGTACGGCCTTTGTACACGTGTCTCGTACAGCGAAAGGGACTGCGTACGCAACGTAAAGACGTACGCACGTGGCGTGTTTACGCAACATGCGTAACAGTACGACCGCTAAATACAAATCACACAATAGCATTGTTTTAGTTTAGGCGCGAGACGGTAGCCACGCGATAAAAGCACAAATTTGTTCAGTTTCCAATATTTAGTTTAAAAACCTTTTTTTCTGTATTACCTCTGGGGAAAGCTATCAGTTAACAGGAAAGGATATTTTCTGATCAGAAAACTATAGAATGTTAGTGTGGGCTGAATAAGGTGTGAATGTATTGTACCCCGCTTGGTGAACTTGTTGATCTTGGTGAAGCTTGGTGAAGCTTGGTGTAACACGGTCTAGGTGAAAGCTTGGTGAAGGACGGTCTAGGTGAATACATGCAACGGAGTGTGATTAAGTTTTTCGTGGTATTACACTCCAACTGTTTTGGAGCACAGGGTGGAGACTCCAGTGATCCTACCACTTATAGATAGCAAGTATCTATAAGCGGTACGATTGGACCGCACGGTTGTATGGGCAATACGTGACGCAACGTGATACGAAGTTTTGCATATTTGTGCGTAAATCTCATCATCATACGCGTTATAGGAAGCACATGCAAGCGTGATTTGTGTAAAGTAAAGGTTTAGGGAGTTTTCGCTGGTCTCTCAGGAAAATCTCCAGAGGCAGATATTCACTGGGTATGGTAAGTTACTCCTAAAAGGCCCAGGGGATATAGGCTGAAGTAGGGCCTGCAACGGCTACACAAGTCTGCTAAATAAGGCGGATCCGTGATACTCGGAGCAGAAGAAGTTAGTGGAAGAACTTTGAGGACTTCCACCGGTAGACTACTGTGTTTGGTGCATTTTAGGAAGTTTTCCCGTGTTAAAAAGGTCCACAATGGAAGCCAAGTGCACAACACAGGGACGTTCCTCAGTCAGGGTTCAGACTGCAGATTTCAGACCCAGGGGGTCAGCTCGGTTAGTAATGTGGGGCAAGTATGGTCCCCACACTGAGACCTTTTGTGATGAATGGACAAGAATGACTGTGGGGGATAAAACACCATTTCCTGGGATAGGTAGTTTTGACTCAGAGGCATTGCATAATCTAAGGCTTAGGATCTGTCTGATAAAATCTCAAAAACAAAGGATTAGACACACAAACTGTTTAAATTTATGGCAGCAAGAGGGTGATATGCAGAGGGAACTAGCTTACACAGCCGGTTCCAACCCTGGCAGGAAACTGATGGCAACCGCAACACCACCACCGTATATTACAGGGGAGAAAGTGGCTACAGACAATTATATGCTAAGAGTAAAATTGATAAATGTAGTAATGATGATAAGAATAAACTTAATAAATGTATTAATGCTAACCCGTGCAAGTTGTATCCTATCTTAAACTTCCCTCAGGAATACGAGCAAGAAGATGAACCCAGCACTATATCGGCACTTTCTCCAGCAGCCACCATACAGGACACCCAGGTGGGCACGGCCCAACCGGTAAGAGCAGTAGTAAAGCCCCCTAGCCGAGGGATAAGTGAGGTCGTGTCCACAGGTAAGTACGGTACAGTACATTATGCAGAGACAATTGCACCTCACATTGTAAAAGCAACCCAGAATGATGTAATTGAACTAAATCCTGTCAGGGTGATCGCAGTCCCCAATGGGAAAACTGACGCTCAGGGAATCACTCCCGTCAGGAACATTGCTATGCATTGTCCTTGGTCCCGGGCAGAATTGAGGACAATTATGTCTGAATTTCCCGATCCCAGAAAAGAACTAGTCGCATGCCAGAGGTTTATTAAAGAATTAGGTAATGCCACCGAACCCACAAACAAAGATTGGCGAACAGTGCTGCGAGTATGTCTACCTTCCAATATTGACCCTGTGAAATGTATTACAGATTGTAAATTAGACGCAGAAGTACCTCTCACTGAGGAGTACACTCAGGAGAATGTACGACAAATCAATCTGCAATTAGGAGTATATTTCCCTACTGTTGTCGAATGGAACAAAATCTTTTCCATAAGACAAAAGGAAGGTGAAACGGCATCTGAATATTTCCACCGAGCACTGCAGGAAATGTCTAGATACACTGGGATCGAGGACATTAAGGAAAATATACATCACAGGGAGGTAGCTGTGTCAGTATTAATGGACGGGTTAAAAGACACACTAAGAATCAGGGTACAAACCTCTCTACCTAACTGGAGAGGTATCTCGGTGGCTGCATTAAGAGAGTCCGCTATCGAGCATGACCATAATATCCAGAGAACCAGGGAAGCACAGGGAGAGCGGTTGATGGTGATGAGCATCCAAGCACTGGAAGCATCAACTCGACCAAAACCCCAGGCCCCTGGCACGTGGAGGAAGCCAAGAGTTTGTTATCTGTGTAAAAGGGAAGGGCATTATGCCAGCAACTGTAACAGCACACATAAATTCAGACCCCCTAGACAAGAACACGAGCAAAGTTATGATACACGTAATTGGGATCAGGGATCACATAGGAAAAATTTTGGGCCGCACCTGTAGTCTGCAGCCAGTGAAGTTGATTGCTAGCCTTGGTAGTAAACCTGAGGTCACAGTTGATGTAGTTGGTAGATCATTTCTTGTAGATACAGGGGCGGCCAGATAAACTCTGTGATTTATCTTTTAAAGTTTCCTCTTCATCTCTGACGTTCACCGACAGATTTACAGCTCAAACGTCACATATCTACTCTGTCTTTTCAGAGGTCTGCCCAACCCCAGTATATCTCACCAGCATCATTGTGCCTGGCCATGCACAGAGGGTGGAGAGTGGAAATACTGGTGGAGGGAGACTGTGCAGAGATACCGATAGACATGTTGGTGTGACAGCCTGATGGTGAACGCAAATCTGACAAATTTTCTTTTTTTATTATTCTCTCTCTCTCTCTCTTTTTTTTTTCATTTTCCACGGATGGTTAATTTCACACAACAGTTAAACACATTGTAATGCAGGATTTATGTTCCATACAGAAAGGTCGCTGACTTGGAAAGAATATTGTATCACTGGAGCGTCTGTTCCGGGAAGACTGAGAGACAGCACTGTTGAGACGGTATCTGAGCACGGAGAACAACAAGACTAGAGGCGGTTGTCGTACCAGTTTTCTTTTTCCTTTTTATTATTTTCTCCATCTCCCATTACCCTCCTTTTCCCCCTTCCTTGCTCCTTTTTCTCTCCCCTTAGCAAGATGGACTTACCCCAAGAGACTGCATTCTGGGTTTTCCTGTTGACCCTGTTGTTGACCAGAGCAGTCTGTTTCGGTGAGAGTACCAGAGAGGTCGAGAAAGGATCTGGCATGGGTTCTGATGGCAAGGACGGATTTGTAGAATTCCAAGAGCAACACATTCACCGAGCAAGGGCGAGTATCAGAAAACGATCTGGTAGTCAAGAAACTAGGAGGCACTGTGAAGGGTTATTGGCTGAGGAAAATTGTATTTGTAGAAACTGTGAAAACATAGTTGAGGACGGGTGCATCCAGAGATGTCAGTCCAGCCTTAATATCAACATGGACCGTCATCCATTGAGTGACTATCACTCATTAGTGGGTAAGGTTTTAAACCAAACAGAATGCTGGGTGTGCTCACAAGTACCTCAAGGTCAGAGCAAGTCAGGACTAGTACCGTATCCATTAACAATAGATGAGGTACTTGAATTAAGGGGTGGGAGACCGGTGGACAAGAAATTTAATATTTCTAGGCCCCCTAGTTTGAAGCTCCACCAATATCATGTGGATAGATCCTTAGTATGTTTCAACATTTCCAATTCCCGAAAGCCGGGAAATTGGGAAGTGACATAGAATAACCAAGCCATGGCATTTTCACACAGAGCCGACAGAATGCCCGTAGACTCAGAACTTATACGCCAAATAGCCGACGGTGGAAGGTATTTTCGGTACAGGTATACTCTAGGAAGTAGGACCATGCGGGTTGGAGAAGTATCACCAGGGTACTGTGATCATATCATACAGCCTGATACGTGTACTGAACAGATGAGAGAGTTAGGGATAGGATTTTTCACTTGGAAGGTTTGCAATATGGTAATGTCATATTCTGTCCCATATGTTCTCCCCGATGATGCATATTTCATATGCGGGAGGAAGGCGTATAAGTGGCTTGCCCCAAACTCAGAGGGATTGTGTTACATTGGAGGAGTGTTGCCAGAAGTTATGACCATAACCCATAATAAGATGAAAGACGTTCACCGCAATGCTCAAGCTCCTTACACTCACACTCACTATGAACACATCGTTAAGAGACACCTTATAGATAGGACAGAGCACGTAGCCTCTGATTTGATCCACAAATCCACTGGGATTCAATTCCTACTCACGTTAGACATCACCCATACCGCCAGAGGAATTATAAATTATAGGTATATTCATGCGCTAGCGAACCTGATAGATAATATCACCGAGATGTATGATGACACCTTCAGGTATACAGGGAGGGAATTGCAAGCTTACAAAACAGAACTGATCCAGCACAGGATGGTACTAAATTATATCACAGCGGTGACAGGCGGGTACTGTGTCACCTTAGCAACTCAGTATGGTGTGAAGTGCTGCACGTACATTACAAACAGCACTGATGACCCAACCGAGGTCATCGATCAAAAGATGGACAATATCTTACAGTTGAAGTGGGAGTTCCGGAGGAGACACAACCTTACCCTTACTGCTGTGAGTAATGAACTGACCGGCTGGGTCTCATGGTTGAACCCACGCAATTGGTTCACAGGTTTAGGAGAATGGGCTCAAAATGTTATCGTGAGTGTAGGAAAGTTTCTCCTTTGTATCCTGGGAGTTGTCATAATGATTGGTTTGATATTTAGATGTGTTCGAATTTTAACGCGGCGCAAGCGCAGTACCAAAGTGATGAGTTTGAGGAGCGGGGGCACTGTTACAACAACTGATTTAATTTATGACCCATCAATTGAGACAATGTTGTGATAAGACGTGATTCCACGGTCCGTTTCTTTCACCCATTTCTCCTTTGTTTTCCCTCAAGCAAAAATACATCCATTCGGAAAAGATTTTGATGAACAGCATCCATTCGGAAAAGACTTTCGATGAACAATTCATCCATCCAGAAAAGACTTTGATTAACACTTTCAGCAAAGATACACCCATCCGGACAAGACTTCAACCAACACCCAAGAACGATTGCACAAATGTTATGTGAATGTATTTGTGATACGTGTCTTATCTTCATCTCTACAACCTTCAGGTAGTGACACACATAGTCGACAGGTGATATATATACATATATTGGCATTCACATGTGTTTCCACCTCCATGTATCATCAACTAAATGTGCACCCCATTTGTTGGAACAAGAAGCCGAAGAGAGCTCGGTAGTGTTTGTTGGCCCACTTACAGACCCTTAATACGGGATGAGAAGGATTTAATGTATACTTCGCAATACCTCGAAGCTTATCTAGAACATGTACGGCACGATGATACATGCCCCTCAGACATGGATTTCATACATACATGCTTTTACTATCCCACTAGGCCATACATTTCCCGCCTACTCCTCTCATCTTACCATCCAATTATTTTATAGATATTGTATTGTATATTTTTCTGTTTAATGTTTAGATAGTGGCAGTTATTGTTGACTGCCAAAGGGTGAACTGTCAAAGTCGAAAAATATTGTAATGCATGCCCCACGTACTAACCCCAGGCACATGCCCGCTGTGCGTGCACTCAGTCTGCCGTACGTGCGCATATCCGCAATTTGCGTAACAGAGCTTTTCACGGCCATGCGCCTTAGCACGTGGTATGCGCATTTACGGTAGAGTTTGTGAACGCATAGAGGGTTATTAGAACATTACATATTTAACCCAAATAGTGTACATTTTAGATATAGTTCCCCTAGACCATGTCAGCGAGTATTAATAGTTTAAACAGTTCCTGGCCAGAGAGATTCGCCTTTGCATGATTGGAAGGGTCAGATAAAGGTTGGAAGGTGATGTCTAGTATCCAGCTGTAGGGTATTTTGAGGGTAACATTCCGGTGTTAGTTAGAGAAAGATTGCTTGTTCCTGCGTATAGTTATGTGCAAAAGTAGAATATGAACATTAACTGTCTTTATTGTACGTTATGTATGCGGCGGGAATACAGAGGATACCACCCACAAAGGCAGTTGGGGAAAGACATCGCCCACCTATTCAAATCCACCTATGACCTCTTCTGTAATGTAAAGACACATCCCTGTGTCCAATGGACAATGAGATTACAGTGACCATTGTATTGTGTATGCATGTTGTGTATAAAAAGACCATTGTTGCCTGGCCGGTCGGAAGACTCTGAACGCTATCTGTATGACCAGCGGAGGACCGGCCGGGTTGCGCTTGCGAACATTCTCACGTATGTACATTCTCTGTAGCCATTATTCTGTTTAGATTTACTTGTTAGCCTGTAGTGTATGATTTGTATTGTTTTACCTTTTTGGAATTAATCCACTGTGGCCTTAGAACCCTGTGGTTGCAACTACAAATCAGTGTTGTGTTTTCACTTTCCTGCAGGGGCTTTATAGTGTATTAATCTGTATAAGGTGTATAAGCATTGATAAGGTGTACGCACTGCGGGTACTTTGTACCGCCAGCGCTACTTAAGGTTTAAAGGTATTACATCATTACAGCACTTCGCTGTTAAGGGTTTAAAGTGTAAGCATATCATTACATTGTATCATTAACAAGGTTTATAGGTTATCAATTGTGTGTGCGCTCGCTGTGTGTACTCTGTATACTCAGCGCGGCGTGTGTACGCCAAGTACGTACCACGTGCAGGACTCTGTACGCAAATAGCGTACAAAGTGCGTAGCACGTGTAGTCAGTCCAGCGGCCATAACGGCTCCACGGTAAAAGTGTATTTAGAGGTATAGCTTTGCGGTCTAAGATAATATCAGCATTATCAGTATGTAGTAATATTAGGTGCTTTGAGGTTAGATTTTTAATGTTTTAACTTTTAACACATGAACAATGTCCAAGTAGAATTTGCATGTGATCCAATATATGCTCCCAGACTGGGGAAGTGCAGAGGATCAATATATTCTTGTTTGTAAAGTAAGGTCACACGCTTTTTGTAACTGAGTATTCACTTAACAGCAGTGAACATAGTATATATACTAAGAGAATAGACTCTTTTTTTAAAGGGAAAAAAACAAATATGCCTCTTTTTCTATGTTTTAAATTCTTCCTAACAATGGGATATGATGGAGCATCAGCGGATTGGCACCAATCGATTAAAGCTTTCTGGCCTCCTAGGATGCCCGTCCATATATCCCTGCCCACTGGCTTAGGCAAATCAGTTGTATTTCAAAGCAGAAGGCAGGAGGATCATGTAGAGCCCTAATCAGGTGAGAAGAACACACATGCACACCCTTCCGTACAAGAAGGAAGATGTTAGTGAGTGAAAGGATCCTCAAATCAGGTGCGTCAGGGTGGGATCCCTGTTGAACCTGTGGACTTAGGAGAAATACAGTTATCAATGGTAAGTTCTTACCATAATGTATATTTCTCCGGCAGGGTCCACAGGTTATTCACAGGATAACAATGGGATTTCCCAAAGCAGTTTAGAGGTGGGGACGCTCCTGATGCACAGGAGAATCCTTCGCCCGATTTCAGCATTGTGAGAGGCAAAGGTATTCAAGGCATGTCTAATGAATGTGTATACGGAAGACCATATGGCTGCCTTACATACCTGTTCTTATTAAGCACCACATTGTGCTGCCCATAAAGACCTACCTTACAAGTAGAATGAACAGAGACATTAGCCAGAATAGGGAGATCAGCTTAGAGAATATGCTTCTGAAATCGTCATCTGAAGCTATCTTTACCAGCATCTATTTACCAGCAGGCCATCCTCTCTTGTGAAATCCATAGAGAATAAAAAAAGAATCTGCTTTTCTGATGGCACTGGTACAATCCACGTAGATCCCTAATGCACGGATCACGTCCAGCGATGCATCTCCTGCAGAAGGGCCCGGAACCTGATAGGCCGGGACAACCCTTTGTTTGTTAAGGTGGAACTTAGTCATCACCTTGGGAAGATACCCAGATCTAGTTCTGAGAACTGGTTTATCTGGATAAAACCTCAGAAATGGGGAACAATATGACAATGCCCCCAAATCTGATATTCCTCTAGCTGACACCGTAGTCAGTAGAAAAATCATTTATGATCTATTTTAATAAGTGGTTCAAATGGGCAACTTGAAGGGCTTTGAGGACTAACACAAGTCTCACGGCACTGTAGGAGGAACAACCAGAAGCTGAATGGGCAGCATACCCTAGAAAAAAATACGCACATCCTGTAAGTTGGTCATTTACTTTTGGAACCCTACAGTCAATGCCGACCCTTGCTCTTTTAAGGAAGCCACCTTCAAACCCTTATCCATTCATGCTCGAAAGAATGCTAAGACCCCGGAACTCTGAAAGATTTAGGATCCAACCTTCTTTCACCGCACCCATGAATATAGGCTTGCCATATTTGGTGATAAAGGCGAGCTAAGGAAGGTTTCCTTGCTCTGAACACTGTTTGAATCACCTGTTGAAAATATCCTCTTGACTTCAGGATAGAGGCTTCAAAGGCCATGCTGTCAAAGACAGTTGATCCAGATGTCTGTGATAACCAGGACCCTGCGTTAGCAGGTCTGGACGTTGAGGGAGCAGAAGTAGAGCATCCATTGCCATTCTCTGCTGGTCTTCCTTTTTTAACTTTATCACCACCCTGGGTAATAGTGTAATTAGAGGAAAACCCATCCGCCAGACGAAGGTCCCATCTCACCGATAAGGCATCCACAAAGATCGCCTTTGGATCCTCTGTTCTTGACCTGTATGTGAGCACTTTGTTGTTCAACCAAGACGCCATGAGATATATCTCTGGCAAGCACATCTTGTTTACTAGAGTACGGAAGATCTCTGGGTGTAGAGCCCATTCACTTCCCTGAATGGTGTGTCGACTTGAGAAAGTCCACTTCCCCGTTTAGGATTCCTGGAACGAGAACGGCGGACAAGATTGGATGATGAAGTTCTGCCTACTTAGGTATGTGACTTACCTTCTTCATCACTTTTTTCGGCTGAGAGTTCCTCCCTGATGTTGAGGTACACTACTGCCGTCGCATTGTCCGAGCAGAACTGGACTGGTTTTACCTGAAGACTGTCCTGTGCCTACACCAGTGCCCTGTATATGGCCCGAGGTTCCAACCTTTATCGGTAGACACCTTTCTTCTTTGGGAACACAATCTTCCTGACACTGATCCCCAGTGTCAGAATCTTCCCAATCTGATAGCAAAAGGATTTCCCTTTGTCCAGCTGGGATGTCTGTAGCCACCAGGCTAATGACCTTCTTACTTTTAACGTAAGTACCATAGTCCGTCTTTATTATCTGATGCAATCCGTTAATACCTACAACACCTTGTATTCCCAGCTGGTCCCTCCAGGTACCAACCAGGCCAATTTGGATAGGAAAGAAAAGTATATCTGCACACTTAAAGAAATTGATAGACTAATTGGACCATGTCTTTCGTATAAACCCCAATGTTAGTATTATGAATCTAATAGTAGATCTTACTGTGTGGGTGGCAGCCCTGTGCAACTCTGATTTGAAACAGAAAAAAAGGAGAACCAAGAAGTGGCTGCTTAGTTGGGCGCACATATATGATTTGTAGTGAATTCCACAACTGAATAAAACTTAGCTTTTAATGCTTATTCCTTCTAAAAGGCCCCTTTATCCGGGGAGTACACAGCAAAACATAAAGGTTAAAAATTTGGACACATACAGACAGATAAGTGAAAGGAAATAGATATAGGTGTGAATAGATTTAAAAAGCGGTACTTCCACTAATTACTCCTGCAAGGTGTATTGTTAAAAATGCTTGGTGAAGCCACTGAGGTTTTTAAGATGTGATGGGTGAGCTATTCCCCTAGTTCTATTGAACTCTTATTGTATGGTGAGCAAGTGATGTAAATTCTAATATCACCACACTTGCGTTATAATTGAAATCCTTTTAGAAAATATTGCAACCTATTCCTATATAGGTGTGGTTTGAGAAATTGCTTAATACACCAAATTTCTCATGCTAGTTAAGCATGTACTCATATTCATGCAATATGCAGTGATTTTCATTAATTTCACAATTAGCACCACATTATATGTCACCGATTTTTATTTTATTATTTAGAGATCCGTAGGGTAATTCCCACACAGTGGGGGTAAATGATGGTAAAGGAATGTCTAACAGTTATCCTACAGACTTTTTATTGCACATGTAATAAATCAGTGGTTTATGTACGGTTGCTGATGTTCAACTCACAGCACAGATGTGCAGTTTATATTTTCATTAGAGACCACTTATACATTGTAGCTGCCTGTTCTTGCAGAGGTGTGGTGTAAAGAAAACACTTGTTACATTGATGTTCTCATCTTAGCTGAGCATATGCTTGTGCTGATACAATGTATCAGTGTTGTATTACACAATTATCTCCACTTATGTATCACTGGCTTATATTTAAAGAGCTATAAAGTAATTCTCACACAAAATGTGACCTTTGCAGTACTACGATCATTGGACTGTATCTTGTATATTATACATCCATTCTTTGTATAAATTATAGAGTGTATAAGGTCTCATATATCAGATCCTTCTAACTTGGTAGTGATAGATATTAACAAATATATATATATATATATATATATATATAAAATTATTCTACACAATCTGTGTTGTGTGTGTAATGAATCACTGATGTATATCTGGTTGTAAATGACCGGAGGGTAGCATTAATATGCGGCTACCATTGAGCAACTACTAACAATAGTTAGTTGCTATCATGTATATAGTATTCTAATGCCAGACACTGTTGTGGGTTCAGCACATATGCTCTTAAAATTCAAAGTAACTACAAAGTGTTGTTGTTAGTGGCAACACCATACACATTGATTATTAACATAATTTATTCAAAGGGCTGGGTCTATACAGATCACATATATTCCTTTGTCACTCTCAGTGCTGCTCCATAAAGACCACTACTGACACCTTTCCTTTACTTTATTGACCTCATTATCGGAGGGTGCCAGTTAGGGTCTATTGAAACTTTTTTATATATGATTGGAGTCTACACCATTGCATAAACAATAAGGGAGTGTGGCAAGCCGCTGAAACACCAACGTGCACGTTTCGCTGTATAGCAGCTTTAACGAGGCTGAATCCGATTATCTTCCGTGAACATTATTTCAAAGATTGACTCCAGCCAATCCTGGACTGGGTAAGAGTCACGTGTCACATCACCAATAGCGGCGTGTATCCTTCCCCTTCCAGTGTAATCACTAGTGTCAGCTACCACGTGATTACACTGGAAGGGGAACCTCTATGTTTTGCTGTGTACTCTCCGGATAAAGGGGCCTTTTAGAGGGAATAAGCATTAAAAGCTAAGTTTTATTCAGTTGTGGAATTCACTACAAATCATATATGTGCGCCCAACTAAGCAACCACTTCTTGGTTCTCCTTTTTTTCTGTACCAACAAGGCTAAAACTGTTGATCTTCCACGATCCGATGAAATCTGGGCATATCTAGTGTGGTGTGACTGTAGATTCTACTTGGTAAGAATCAGACGCTGCAGAGACCTAGAGTGGAATTGTGCATACTACCTTCTGTCGATGCAGATACCATCAAACCCATCACCCGCATTGCTGCGTGAATGGATAGCGTTTGACTGTGTGGCAAGTCCTGAATCCTATACTGAACCCTGGCTATCTTGTTGCAAGGTAAAAAATTATTCTCTGCAGACCTGATCCAGTACAGTCCCCAAGTGAGTCATCCGGTGTGACGAAACTGGAGATGATTTTTCCAAGTTATGAGTCACCAGCCTCTGCAAACATGTTATCGTATGTTGCAGATGACAAAAGAGCAATCTCTGTGACTGTGCCAGGATTAAAAGATTGTCTAGGTATGGGAAAATCCTTAACCCCTGCTGGCGGAGATAAGGTGTTATTACCCCCATATTCTTGGTAAATACTCTGGGGACTGTGTCTAACCCAAAGGGTAAAGCCTAGAACTGAAAATGCTGTTTGGAGGATAGCAATCTTTGGATAACACTGATGGACAGTGGTATAGGAGTACATGTAGGTAAGTATCCAGTATATCCAGGAATACCATAAAACCCCTGGCTCCATGCCACACATAAGGAACGTAACGATTCAACGCGCAACCGAGGTTCCATATGTATTTGTTCAGCATTTTTGGATTGAGCATGTGCCGAAATGACCCATTTGGCTTCCGACTAAAACCAGGTTAAAGTAAAACCTTGTCCTCGTTTGCCAGAGGAACTGGAGTGACTATTCCTGACTGAAGCAATTTCTGACCTGTTTCTTGCAAAGCCATGGCCTTCGCCTCTACCTGGGACAGGCTGTCTTGAAGGCGAAAGCATAAACCAGAGATACCGTTCCAGATCTGTGTGACTTGAAGAAGTTGGCCCCCCAGCCTGGGGTCTCCCTAGCGGAGGCCCACACCATCAGACTGATGGTTTATTTTTCTGCAGCACCTGGTATTTCCAGATGGTCTCCCATCCGGGTACTAACCAGGCCCAACACTGCGTAGTTTCCAAAAATCAGATGATATTGGGCCTATCCAGTGTGGTGTAGCTGTAGATCTTCTGGTAGCACAATGCTTTTCTAGTCTTACCCGACTTGTTAGATACCAAAAAGGACCGAAATGCGGAACTTTCAGGTTTGAAACTGTATGTGGAAGGAACCTTCTTGGAGGCTGCTTCTGACTCCAGAATATCTGTCAATTCTTACCAAAAAGAATTTTTTCAGAAAAAGACAATGATTTCAAAACCTTCCGAGATTCTGAATCAACTTCCACGTACCCAGCTAAACTGCTCTATGAGCAGGTATAGTTGGGGCTGATGCCCTGGAGTAAATATTTTGCCCATATAAAATGCTTTTAGGAACATTGCAGTTTTTTATATGAGCTATATGAGATCTTTGCTCTATTGAAAAATATCCTTCCAATGCATCAGCCCAGGCAACCACTGCCTTTGCCATTCAAGCCGAAGCCAAGGCTTGGCCTTATGACTGCCCTAGACAGGAAAAAAAATGTTTTTTCTGAAACCCATCCACTATCCTATCCGTGATGTTGAAAGCAAAGATAATGTAGATTATTTTGCATCTACTTTAGGAGGCACCTCCCCTTTTTTAAACAATCCCCAGCTGGAAGAGGATAATTGGAATTCCATTTCTTAGGAATTCTAAACTTATCGGGCGTAGCCCAAGCCTCTTCCATGATTTCCGTCAGCTGATCTGACCCTGGAAACTCAGGTTTTGGGATGTTTAAACACAGATACCTTGGTTTTTAACACAAGCTGTGCCTTTTCCTCTAAGGATAGAATGGCTTCATTGCTTTCATTAACTCAGCTAAATTCCAGAGCTGAGGCCTACCTCTTTTTCATATGATGAAGTAGAATAAATTGGGCTTTCATATTGTGATGAATCTGAACAATGTGTAGCCTGTGAGGGTGAGGATTTACTTACCATTGATTTTGAGAAGCTGCTGCTAGGAGTGATACACCATAGGTGGATCTGCATATAAGGGCTAATAGTGTAACCCTATCCCTGGTACAGAATTTCTGGGGAATTATCCAATCAACTTATTGGATAAAGTCTGTGCAAAGATATTCCAAGGTGGATACACTTGTACCTGCCTCTGCCTTGTATCTTTGCTGAGCTAAAACATTATGCACACAAGCCATCCTGAACCAGATCATGAGAGGATAATACAGCTTTGCAAAACAAACATAGTATGAGTCCTCACCATTGCCGCTCTTATACATGATAAATAATCAGCACTTCCAGTGTCTACACAATTTTGTGACTTAAATCCCTTTAACCTTTTCTTTAAAATGATATTCATCCGACCCTACTCATGCACCAGCATTGAGGATCTGCAAAACAAACTGACAGACATATAGTAAAGTCAGCATCATACTAGCAGTCAGTCAGATGTTATACATTAGTATAATAAGCATTATGAGTACATCATCAACTACAATAAAATTTTAAGTATGTAGGAGAACAAATTTACTGAATCATGTTTAACAGATCTAACGTATTCAGACGCAATGCGAAAGAAACAACAGTAATGGTATACAGACTCAGATGCAATATGCACTTATCTAACAATTCGTACTCAAAAGGTAGAGATTTAGTGCTGTATTACCCGTACTCAGTAAAGTGGGATACAGGGAGACTCACCACGCTTCCAAGATCGATCATAGCGAATGCTGAGTGGATCCAGACGCTACTAGTGTACACTGCCGCTCCAAGACTTAGTGAACACAGACGCTCAGTGAACACAGACGCATCGGTCACACAGTCGCCTATGCTGCGACTCGGTCCCCTCGTGGTAGCGTCTGGGATGGAAGCGAGGAAACAGTTCATGGCGGGAGACTCGGCGGAAACTGCTCATGAACCGGGGGGAGCAGCGACCAGGAGAGCGTCTAACTCCCCACTGTTGACATCAACCCTAGGGATCATATCCCATTGTTATCCTGTGAATAACCTGTGGACCCTGCTGAAGAAAAGATGTAGAGGTCCCCTTGTATTTTTAAAACAACAACGGGCTCCACTAGCCAGGGAGGTAATGCCACAGCCAGGAGACATGCTTATATTGGTCCCCTGGCTGCAACATTAACCCCCCTAGTCAACCCTGGCTAAGGTTCCCTGGGGGAGTGGGGACTCCCCCAATAAAGGGGTCCTCCCCATCCAGGCATCCATGGCTAAAAATGAAGCCCAGGGCTTCATCCCTGAGTGGTGGGTGCTGAGTTGATAGTCCGTAAGTTAGTTTTGGTTTGTAAATAAATATTGTTTTATTATAGGAGGGACTACAGGTTCCAGCAAACCTCCTCATCTGCTGGTTCTTGGAGAACCAGAAGTACCAGCATGTAAGGCATTAAGGGCCACTGGAACCTTTAGTCCCAAGGGAAAAAACATATTTAAAAAGACAGAACAGGCACACCTTGAAAGTACAACTTTAATAAACACCCTTGCACACTTACACTCACAGCTATCACATGGGGCCACTTTTACATTATTTTCCAGGGCCACTTTCACATTATTTTCCAGGGCTACTTTGTACACCACACAGTCATGATATTCAATGAATTGCCAGTAGGTGTTGTATCCTATAATACTTTGTTTCTTGATTTAAATATAGGGCCTGATATAATAACGCCCGAGTTCGGCGACCGTACAGGATGCAGGACGAACTCTGACATTTCTTTAAAGGGGCACTCATGTACAAGACATGGTTTAGCCTTGTACATGATTGACCCTTAAAAAAAAAAGTCACAGTTCGGCCGGCATTCCTCATGGCCGTCGAACTCGGGTGATATTACATCGGGCTCATAATGTTTTATGCTGTACAGTGTTAACTGCAAGGTCCAAATACATAACACATGATAGAATACAGTACATAGCTTAATCTAGGAATCTACTGGAATTCCAATAGACATGGGGGTAAATTTACTAAGATGGGAGTTATATTTAAGATGGGATGTTGCCCATAGCAACCAATCAGATTCTACTTCTCATTTATCTAGCACATTCTAGAAGATAATACCTGATTGGTTGCTATGGGCAAAATCCCATCTTAAATAGAACTCTCGTCTTAGTAAATTTACCCCATTGTGTCTAGCACCACATATTGAAATGATATTAGTTTCATATTATCTATCATATAATCATGTTGATGCCACTGATACTGAATAAAATCTGAACCTTAGTAAAGCAATTTAAAATTGTTGTTTGATAATAGGATTTTAATACCTACCGGTAAATCCTTTTCTCATAGTTCATAAGGGGTATTGGGGAAAACTAGTACGATGGGGTATAGACGGGGTGCACTTTAAATTTCTTCAACTGGGTGTGCTGGCTCCTCCCCTCTATGCCCCCTCCCACAGGCAGTTATAGGTAAAAACGTGCCCGAAGGAGAAAGGACATATATGAGAGAAGGAACATGATAACAACGGGTGATGAGATTTATACACCAGCACACCGCAAACATAAAACAACCAGCAATGGCTGGTAACAACAACAGCAACAGCTGAACAGGAAAGTAAGATTTTACTTACCGGTAAATCTATTTCTCGTAGTCCGTAGTGGATGCTGGGGACTCCATAAGGACCATGGGGAATAGACGGGCTCCGCAGGAGACATGGTCACTTTAAAAAAGAATTTAGATTCTGGTGTGCTCTGGCTCCTCTCTCTATGTCCCTCCTCCAGACCTCAGTTAGAGAAACTGTGCCCGGAAGAGCTGACAGTACAAGGAAAGGATTTTGGGAATCCAGGGCAAGACTCATACCAGCCACACCAATCACACCGTATAACTTGTGATAAACTTACCCAGTCAACAGTATGAAGAACAACAGAGCATCAGTTCAACCCTGATGCAACAATAACATAGCCCTTATTGCGGCAATAACTATATACAAGTATTGCAGAAAAAGTCCGCACTTGGGACGGGCGCCCAGCATCCACTACGGACTACGAGAAATAGATTTACTGGTAAGTAAAATCTTATTTTCTCTAACGTCCTAGTGGATGCTGGGGACTCCATAAGGACCATGGGGATTATACCAAAGCTCCCAAACGGGCGGGAGAGTGCGGATGACTCTGCAGCACCGATTGAGCAAACAATAGGTCCTCCTCAGCCAGGGTATCAAACTTGTAGAACTTTGCAAAAGTGTGTGAACCTGACCAAGTAGCCGCTCGGCATAGTTGTTATGCCGAGACCCCTCGGGCAGCCGCCCAAGAAGAGCCCACCTTCCTAGTAGAATGGGCTTTAACTGATTTTGGCAGCGGCAATCCAGCCGCAGAATGAGCCTGCTGAATCGTGTTACAGATCCAGCGAGCAATAGTTTGCTTTGAAGCAGGAGCACCCAGCTTGTTGGATGCATACAGGATAAACAGTGACTCCGTTTTCCTGACTCTAGCCTTTCTAGCTACATAAACCTTCAAAGCTCTGACCACATCCAGTAACTCGGAATCCTCCAAGTCACGAGTAGCCACAGGCACCACAATAGGTTGGTTCATATGAAAAGATGACACCACTTTTGACAGAACTCGTGGACGGGTCCGCAATTCTGCTCTATCCATATGGAAAACCAGATAGGGGCTTTTATGTGACAAAGCCGCTAATTCTGACACACGCCTAGCCGAAGCCAAGGCTAATAGCACGACCACATTCCACGTGAGATATTTTAACTCCACCGCTTTAAGTGGTTCAAACCAGTGTGATTTCAGGAAACTTAACACCACGTTAAGATCCCAAGGTGCCACTGGAGGCACAAAAGGAGACTGAATATGCAGCACTCCCCTTTACCAACGTCTGAACTTCTGGTAGAGAAGCCAACTCTTTTTGAAAGAAAATGGATAGGGCCGAAATCTGGACCTTAATGGAACCCAATTTTAGGCCCAAATTCACTCCTGACTGTAGGAAGTGAAGGAAGCGGCCCAGCTGGAATTCCTCTGTAGGAGCATTCCTGGCTTCACACCAAGAAACATATTTTCGCCATATACGGTGATAATGTTTAGCTGTCACGTCCTTCCTAGCCTTTATCCGCGTAGGAATGACCTCGTCCGGAATGCCCTTTTCTGCTAGGATCCGGCGTTCAACCGCCATGCCGTCAAACGCAGCCGCGGTAAGTCTTGGAACAGACAGGGCCCCTGTTGCAACAGGTCCTGTCTTAGAGGAAGAGGCCACGGGTCCTCTGTGAGCATTTCTTGCAGATCTGGATACCAGGTCCTTTGTGGCCAATCCGGAACAATGAGGATTGTTCTCACTCCTCTTTTTCTTATTATCCTCAGCACCTTGGGTATGAGAGGAAGAGGAGGAAATACATAGACCGACTGGAACACCCACGGTGTCACCAGTGCGTCCACAGCTATCGCCTGAGGGTCTCATGACCTGGCGCAATACCTCTGTAGCTTTTTGTTGAGGCGGGATGGCATCATGTCCACCTGAGGCAGTTCCCACCGACTTGCAATCTGCGTGAAGACTTCTTGATGAAGTCCCCACTCTCCCGGGTGGAGGTCGTGCCTGCTGAGGAAGTCTGCTTCCCAGTTGTCCACTCCCGGGATGAACACTGCGGACAGTGCGCTTACGTGATTCTCCGCCCAGCGAAGAATTCTGGTGGCTTCTGACTGAATCAGAACCGGTTGGTCGCGAAGCAGGGTCTCCGCTTGACATAGGGCGTTGTATACGGCCCTTAGTTCCAGGATGTTGATGTGAAGGCAAGTCTCCTGACTTGCCCACAGACCTTGGAACTTTTTTCCCTGTGTGACTGCTCCCCACCCCCGGAGGCTTGCATCCGTGGTCACCAGGATCCAGTCCTGAATGCCGAATCTGCGTCCCTCGAGAAGGTGAGCACTCTGCAGCCACCACAGGAGAGACACCCTGGCCCTGGGGGATAAGGTGATTACCCGATGCATCTGAAGATGTGATCCAGACCACTTGTCCAGTAAGTCCCATTGAAAGGTCCTCGCATGGAACCTGCCGAAGGGAATGGCCTCGTATGATGCCACCATCCTTCCCAGGACTCGAGTGCAGTGATGCACTGACACTTGTTTTGGTTTTAACAGGTTCCTGACCAGAGCTCCTGAGCTCTCTCTATCGGGAGATAAACCCTTTTCTGGTCTTTCTAGAAACATGCCTAGGAAAGGCGACTTTGGAATATTTAGACTCCAGCCGTGTTGCCGTTACACTTCCAGAGAAAGTGATACGCTGTTCAGCAACTGCTCTCTTGATCTCGCTTTTATGAGGAGATCGTCCCAGTACGAGATAATTGTGACACCTTGCTTCCGCAGGAGCACCATCATTTCCGCCATTACCTTGGTGAAGATTCTCAGGGCCGTGGAGAGACCAAACGGCAACGTCTGAAATTGGTAATGACAATCCTGTACCGCAAATCTGAGGTACGCCTGATGAGGTGGATAAATGGGGACATGAAGGTATGCCTCCTTTATGTCCAGAGACACCATAAAATCTCCCCCTTTCAGGCTTGCGATGACCGCTCTTAGAGATTCCATCTTGAACTTGAACCCTTTCAGGTATATGTTCAGGGATTTTAAATTCAATATGGGTCTGACCGAACCGTCCGGTTTCGGGACTACAACATGGTCGAATAATAACCCCCTCCTTGTTGAAGGAGGGGAACCTTGACCACCACCTGTTGAAGATACAATTTGTGAATTGCAGTTAACACTATTTCCCTCTCGTGGGGGGAAGCCGGCAGGGTCGTTGGTGAGGGGGCATCTCCTCAAAGTCCAGCTAGTATCCTTGAGACACAATACCTATTGCCCAGGGATCCAACAGGGAGTGAACCCACTTGTGGCTGAAATTACGAAGACGTGCCCCCACCGGGCCTAGCTCCGCCTGTGGAGCCCCAGCGACATGCGGTGGATTTTGTAGAGGCCGGGGAGGACTTCTGTTCCTGGGAACTAGCTGTGTTGTGCAGCTTCTTTCCTCTGCCCCTGCCTCTGGCAAGAAAGGACGTACCTCTAACTTTCTTGTTTCTTTGTGATCGAAAAGCTGCATTTGATAATGTCGTGTTTTCCTAGGCTGTGCAGGAATATAAGGCAAAAGATCAGAATTACCAGCCATAGCTGTGGAGACCAGGTCCGAGATCCCTTCTCCACAAAATCCTCAGCCTTCCATATGCCTCTTAAGTCGGCATCACCTGTCCATTGCATATCTACAGGACACGTCAAGCAGAAATCGACATAGCGTTGACTCTAGAACCCAGTAGACTAATGCCTCTTTGGGCATGTTTTATATATATATATATATATATATATATATCTTAAGACAGCATCTTTAATATAATAAGAATTTACTTACCGATAATTCTATTTCTCATAGTCCGTAGTGGATGCTGGGAACTCCGTAAGGACCATGGGGAATAGCGGCTCCGCAGGAGACTGGGCACAAAAGTAAAAGCTTTATGACTAGCTGGTGTGCACTGGCTCCTCCCCCTATGACCCTCCTCCAAGTCTCAGTTAGGATACTGTGCCCGGACGAGCGTACATAATAAGGAAGGATCTTGAATCCCGGGTAAGACTCATACCAGCCACACCAATCACACCGTACAACTTGTGATCTGAACCCAGTTAACAGCATGATAAACGTAGGAGCCTCTGAAAAGATGGCTCACAACAATAAACAACCCGATTTTTGTAACAATAACTATATACAAGTATTGCAGACAATCCGCACTTGGGATGGGCGCCCAGCATCCACTACGGACTATGAGAAATAGAATTATCGGTAAGTAAATTCTTATTTTCTCTGACGTCCTAGTGGATGCTGGGAACTCCGTAAGGACCATGGGGATTATACCAAAGCTCCCAAACGGGCGGGAGAGTGCGGATGACTCTGCAGCACCGAATGAGAGAACTCCAGGTCCTCCTCAGCCAGGGTATCGAATTTGTAAAATTTAGCAAACGTGTTTGCCCCTGACCAAGTAGCTGCTCGGCAAAGTTGTAAAGCCGAGACCCCTCGGGCAGCCGCCCAAGATGAGCCCACTTTCCTTGTGGAATGGGCTTTTACAGATTTTGGCTGTGGCAGGCCTGCCACAGAATGTGCAAGCTGAATTGTACTACAAATCCAACGAGCAATCGTCTGCTTAGAAGCAGGAGCACCCAGCTTGTTGGGTGCATACAGGATAAACAGCGAGTCAGATTTTCTGACTCCAGTCGTCCTGGAAACATATATTTTCAGGGCCCTGACTACGTCCAGCAACTTGGAGTCCTCCAAGTCCCTAGTAGCCGCAGGTACCACAATAGGCTGGTTCATGTGAAACGCTGAAACCACCTTAGGGAGAAATTGAGGGCGAGTCCTCAGTTCTGCCCTGTCTGAATGAAAAATTAGGTAAGGGCTTTTATAAGATAAAGCCGCCAATTCTGAGACACGCCTGGCTGAAGCCAGGGCTAACAGCATGACCACTTTCCATGTGAGATATTTCAATTCCACAGTGGTGAGTGGTTCAAACCAATGTGATTTTAGGAGACTCAACACTACGTTGAGATCCCAAGGTGCCACTGGAGGCACAAAAGGAGGCTGTATATGCAGTACCCCTTTGACAAACGTCTGAACTTCAGGCACTGAAGCCAGTTCTTTTTGGAAGAAGATCGACAGGGCCGAAATTTGAACCTTAATGGACCCTAATTTTAGGCCCATAGATAGTCCTGTTTGCAGGAAAAGCAGGAAACGACCCAGTTAAAATTCCTCTGTAGGGGCCTTCTTGGCCTCACACCACGCAACATATTTTCGCCAAATGCGGTGATAATGTTTTGCGGTTACATCCTTCTTGGCCAATCCGGAGCCACGAGTATAGTTCTTACTCCTCTCCTTCTTATGATTCTCAGTACTTTGGGTATGAGAGGCAGAGGAGGGAACACATACACTGACTGGTACACCCACGGTGTTACCAGAGCGTCCACCGCTATTGCCTGAGGGTCCCTTGACCTGGCGCAATATCTGTCTAGTTTCTTGTTGAGACGAGACGCCATCATGTCCACCTTTGGTTTTTCCCAACGGTTTACAATCACGTGGAAGACTTCTGGGTGAAGTCCCCACTCCCCCGGGTGGAGGTCGTGTCTGCTGAGGAAGTCTGCTTCCCAGTTGTCCACTCCCGGAATGAACACCGCTGACAGTGCTGTCACATGATTTTCCGCCCAGCGAAGAATTCTTGCAGCTTCTGCCATTGCTCTCCTGCTTCTTGTGCCGCCCTGTCTGTTTACGTGGGCGACTGCCGTGATGTTGTCCGATTGGATCAATACCGACTGACCCTGAAGCAGAGGCCTTGCTTGACTTAGGGCATTGTAAATTGCCCTTAATTCCAGGATATTTATGTGAAGAGACGTTTCCATGCTTGACCACAAGCCCTGGAAATTTTTTCCCTGTGTGACTGCTCCCCAGCCTCTCAGGCTGGCATCCGTGGTCACTAGAATTCAGTCCTGAATGCCGAATCTGCGGCCCTCTAGAAGATGAGCACTCTGCAACCACCACAGGAGAGACACCCTTGTCCTTGGAGATAGGGTTATCCGCTGATGCATCTGAAGATGCGATCCGGACCATTTGTCCAGCAGATCCCACTGAAAAGTTCTTGCATGGAATCTTCCGAATGGAATCGCTTCGTAAGAAGCCACCATCTTTCCCAGGACCCTTGTGCAATGATGTACTGACACTTGTCCTGGTTTCAGGAGGTTCCTGACTAGCTCGGATAACTCCCTGGCCTTCTCCTCCGGGAGAAACACCTTTTTCTGGACTGTGTCCAGAATCATCCCTAGGAACAGTAGACGTGTTGTTGGAATCAGCTGCGATTTTGGAATATTTAGAATCCACCCGTGCTGACGTAGCACAACCTGAGATAGTGCTACTCCGACCTCTAACTGTTCCCTGGACCTTGCCCTTATCAGGAGATCGTCCAAGTAAGGGATAATTAAGACGCCTTTTCTTCGAAGAAGAATCATCATTTCGGCCATTACCTTGGTAAAGACCCGTGGTGCCGTGGACAATCCAAACGGCAGCGTCTGAAACTGATAATGACAGTTCTGTACCACAAACCTGAGGTATCCTTGGTGAGAAGGGTAGATTGGGACATGGAGATAAGCATCTTTGATGTCCAGAGACACCATATAGTCCCCTTCTTCCAGGTTCGCTATCACTGCTCTGAGTGATTCCATCTTGAATTTGAACCTTTTTATGTAAGTGTTCAATGATTTCAGATTTAAAATCGGTCTCACCGAGCCGTCCGGCTTCGGTACCACAAACAGCGTGGAATAATACCCCTTTCCCTGTTGTAGGAGGGGTACCTTGATTATCACCTGCTGGGAATACAGCTTGTGAATAGCTTCCAATACTGCCTCCCTGTCGGAGGGAGACGTTGGTAGAGCAGACTTCAGGAACCGGCGAGGGGGAGACGTCTCGAATTGCAATTTGTACCCCTGTGATACTACCTGCAGGATCCAGGGGTCCACTTGCGAGTGAGCCCACTGCGCGTTGAAATTTTTGAGACGGGCCCCCACCGTGCCTGAGTCCGCTTGTAAAGCCCCAGCGTCATGCTGAAGACTTGGCAGAAGCGGGGGAGGGCTTCTGATCCTGGGAAGAGGCTGCCTGCTGCAGTCTTTTTCCCCTTCCTCTGCCCCGGGGCAGAAATGAGTGGCCTTTTGCCCGCTTGCCCTTATGGGGACGAAAGGACTGAGTTTGAAAAGACGGTGTCTTTTTCTGCTGAGAGGTGACCTGGGGTAAAAAGGTGGATTTCCCAGCCGTCGCCGTGGCCACCAGGTCTGATAGACCGACCCCAAATAACTCCTCCCCTTTATACGGCACAACTTCCATATGCCGTTTGGAATCCGCATCACCTGACCACTGTCGTGTCCATAAACTTCTTCTGGCAGAAATGGACAACGCACTTACTCTTGATGCCAGGGTGCAAATATCCCTCTGTGCATCTCGCATATATAGTAATGCATCCTTTAAATGCTCTATAGTCAATAATATACTGTCCCTATCCAGGGTATCAATATTTTCAGTCAGGGAATCCGACCAAGCCACTCCAGCGCTGCACATCCAGGCTGAGGCGATTGCTGGTCGTAGTATAACACCAGTATGTGTGTATATACCTTTTAGGATATTTTCCAGCTTTCTATCAGCTGGTTCCTTGAGGGCGGCCGTATCAGGAGACGGTAACGCCACTTGTTTTGATAAGCGTGTGAGCGCCTTATCTACCCTAGGGGGTGTTTCCCAACGCGCCCTAACCTCTGGCGGGAAAGGGTATAATGCCAATAATTTATTAGAAATCAGCAGTTTTTTATCGGGGGAAACCCACGCTTTGTCACACACCTCATTTAATTCATCTGATTCAGGAAAAACTATGGGTAGTTTTTTCACACCCCACATAATACCCCTTTTTGTGGTACTTGTAGTATCAGAAATGTTCAAAGCCTCCTTCATTGCCGTGATCATGTAACGTGTGGCCCTACTGGACATTACGTTTGTCTCGTCACCGTCGACACTGGAGTCAGTATCCGTGTCTGGGTCTGTGTCGACCATCTGAGGTAACGGGCGCTTTAGAGCCCCTGACGGTGTTTGAGACGCCTGGACAGGCACTAACTGATTTGCCGGCTGTCTCATGTCGTCAACAGTTTTTTGCAAAGTGCTGACACTGTCACGTAATTCTTCCATACGACCATCCAGTCAGGTGTCGACTCCCTAGGGGGTGACATCACTATTACAGGCAATTGCTCCGCCTCCACATCATTTTCCTCCTCATACATGTCGACACAATCATACCGACACACAGCACACACACAGGGAATGCTCTGATAGAGGACAGGACCCCACGAGCCCTTTGGGGAGACCGAGGGAGAGTTTGCCAGCACACACCAGAGCGCTATATATATGCAGGGATAACCTTATATAAGTGTTTCTCCCTTCTATAGCTGCTGTAAATGTATTTTCTGCCAATTAGTGCCCCCCCCTCTCTTGTTTTACCCTGATTCTGTAGCAGGACTGCAGGGGAGAGTCAGGGAGCCGTCCTTCCAGCGGAGCTGTGAGGGAAAATGGCGCTTGTGTGCTGAGGAGATAGGCTCCGCCCCCTTTTCGGCGGCCTTTTCTCCCGCTTTTTTTAGGAAAACTGGCAGGGGTTAAATGCATCCATATAGCCCAGGAGCTATATGTGATGCATTTCTTTAGCCATATAAGGTTTAAAACATGTTTTATTGCGTCTCAGGGCGCTCCCCCCCAGCGCCCTGCACCCTCAGTGACCGTAGTGTGAAGTGTGCTGAGAGCAATGGCGCACAGCTGCAGTGCTGTGCGCTACCTTATTGAAGACAGGAACGTCTTCTGCCGCCGATTTTTCCGGACCTCTTCGCTCTTCTGGCTCTGTAAGGGGGCCGGCGGCGCGGCTCCGGGACCCATCCAGGCTGAACCTGTGATCGTCCCTCTGGAGCTAATGTCCAGTAGCCAAGAAGCCCAATCCACTCTGCAGTCAGGTGAGTTCGCTTCTTCTCCCCTTAGTCCCACGATGCAGTGAGCCTGTTGCCAGCAGGTCTCACTGAAAATAAAAAACCTATTTAAAACTTTTACTCTAAGCAGCTCTGGAGAGCTACCTAGCATGCACCCTTCTCGGCCGGGCACAAAAATCTAACTGAGGCTTGGAGGAGGGTCATAGGGGGAGGAGCCAGTGCACACCAGCTAGTCATAAAGCTTTTACTTTTGTGCCCAGTCTCCTGCGGAGCCGCTATTCCCCATGGTCCTTACGGAGTTCCCAGCATCCACTAGGACGTCAGAGAAATATATCTATATTAAACCAAAGAATGTGCAAGCGCCACAAATGTTAAAAAATACACCCAATTAAAAAACACTCCCAAAGATTTTGGGCGTCTGCCGTACCCTTAAGTATGCAGTAATGGTAAGTTACTGTAATGGTAGTTTTATGAACAATTGGTATAAGGGTTCTGGCGACCGACGGTGTATGTAAAATATGTCTCTGTCCACATATGTAATAAAATATATAACAATTTATTTGGTACAGATAAAAATACAATGGAGTAAATATAAAAACATGTATAAATACTATAAAAAGATTATACACTTTTTAGAAAAAATGGGGAGCGGGGATGGAGTAAATTCTAAAACCACATGAGCATGGTTCTAAAACCAGAATAGTTAGTAATAATAATAATAAGAAATGTAATAATAATAATAATAATAAAAAAGTTGAAATTGTCTAAAATGAATAAGGAGAGTCTTAACTTGTAGGTAGAGGGTCAAAGAGGGAGAGCCCAACGCGTTTCGTCCTATCGACTTCTTCTTGACCCCTTGAAGAAGTCGATAGGACGAAACGCGTTGGGCTCTCCCTCTGTGACCCTCTACCTACAAGTTAAGACTCTCCTTATTCATTTTAGACTATTTCAACTTTTGTATTATTATTATTATTACATTTCTTATTATTATTATTATTACTAACTATTCTGGTTTTAGAACCATGCTCATGTGGTTTTAGAATTTACGCCATCCCCGCTCCCCATTTTTTCTAAAAAGTGTATAATCTTTTTATAGTATTTATACATGTTTTTATATTTACTCCATTGTATTTTTATCTGTACCAAATAAATTGTTATATATTTTATTACATATGTGGACAGAGACATATTTTACATACACCGTCGGTCGCCAGAACCCTTATACCAATTGTTCATATATATCTATATATATATACATATATATATATATATATATATATACTAGGGTCTCAATCTCTGCTGATAAGGTACCTGTCCACGCTGCTACAACGCTATAAACCCATGCCGACACAATCGCCGGTCTGAGTAGTGTACCAGAATGTGTACGCTATCCGCAGGATCCCTGAGGATAGCTGTTAAGTCAGGGCTACCTTTTGGGCAAACGTGACACCCTAGGGGAAGATTCCCATCGTATCCTGGCCCTAGTAGGGGAAGGATATTCCCTGAGAATTCTTTGTGGGAAACTGCAGTATCTTGTCTGGAGATTCCCGCTCTTTTTCATCATAAGAGGAGGGAAATTTTCCTCAGCTTTCTTCCCCTTAAACATGTGTACCCTTGTGTCAGGGACAGATGAGTCATCAGTGATATGCAAATCATCTTTTATTACAATAATCATATATTGAATACTTTCCTGCCATTTTGGCTGTAACTTTGCATTATCGTAGTCGACACTGGAGTCAGACTCCGTGTCGATATCAGTGTCTATTAATTTGGATAGTGAGCATTGAGAGACTCTGAAGGTCTCTACGACATAGGGACAGACATGGGTAGATTCCCTGTCTGTTCTCTAATCTTTTGTGCAATAAACTCACCTTAGCACTTAATTTCACATATCCAAACAGGTGTCGGCGTTGTCGACGGAGACACCCCTCACACACATATTTGCTCCATCTCCTCCTTAGGGGAGCCTTTTACCTCAGACATGTCGACACACACGTACCGACACACCACACACTCAGGGAATGCTCATCTGAAGACAATTCCCCCACAAGGCCCTTTGGAGAGACAGAGAGAGAGTATGCCAGCACACACCCCAGCGCTATTAACCCAGGAATAACACAGTAACTTAATGTTAACCCAGTAGCTGCTGTTTATAATGATTTTTGCCCTAATTATGTGCCCCCCCTCTCTTTTTACCCTCTTCTACCGTGTATCTGCAGGGGAAATGCTGGGGAGCTTCCTCTCAGCGGTGCTGTGGAGAAAAAACATGGCGCTGGTGAGTGCTGAGGAAGAAGCCCCGCCCCCTCGACGGCGGGCTTCTGTCCCGCTTAAATGTACATTTTCTTGGCGGGGCTCATACATATAACAGTGCCCAACTGTATATATGCTAAACTTTTGCCAAAGAGGTTCCAATTGCTGCCCAGGGCGCCCCTTCCCCCCCTGTGCCCTGCACCATTACAGTGACCGGAGTATGTGAGGTGTGTGTGTGGGAGCAATGGCGCACAGCTGCAGTGCTGTGCGCTACCTCAGTAAAGACTGGAGTCTTCTGCCGCCGATTTCGAAGTCATCTTGCTTCTTATGCTCACCCGGCTTCTGTCTTCCGGCTCTGCGAGGGGGACGGCGGCGCGGCTCTGGGATCGGACGACGAGGGTGAGATCCTGTGTACGATCCCTCTGGAGCTAATGGTGTCCAGTAGCCTAAGAAGCAGGACCTATCTTCAGAGAGTAGGGCTGATTCTCTCCCCTCTGTCCCACGATGCAGGGAGTCTGTTGCCAGCAGAGCTCCCTGAAAATCAAAAACCTAACAAAATACTTTCTTACAGCAAGCTCAGGAGAGCTCACTGATCAGCACCCAGCTCATCCGGGCACAGATTCAAACTGAGGTCTGGAGGAGGGACATAGAGGGAGGAGCCAGAGCACACCAGAATCTAAATTCTTTCTTAAAGTGCCCATGTCTCCTGCGGAGCCCATCTATTCCCCATGGTCCTTACGGAGTCCCCAGCATCCACTAGGACGTTAGAGAAACTATAGAACAAGAACCTGCAGAAAAGTCCACGCACTGAGACGGGTGCTCAATATTCCTTATGGACTACGAGAAAAGGATTTACCGGTAGAACGTGCAGGAACGTGCAGAGACTGCTGCAGATCCGCCTGCCCAAACTGGGTATCCTCTTTGGCCAGGGTATCAAATTTGTAGAACTTCACAAAATTGTTCTTCCCCGACCAGGTAGCAGCTCGGCATAGTTGCAAAGCCGAGACTCCACGGGCAGCCGCCCAGGAAGAGCCCACTAACCTAGTAGAGTGGGCCTTTAGAGACTTAGGAACAGGTAAGGCTGCCGACATATAGGCCTGTTGGATAGTAAGCCTGATCCAATGAGCAATTAAATGCTTTGAAGCAGGGCAACCCTTCTTCTTCGCATCATAGAGCACGAACAAGGAATCCGTTTTTCTGACCCGAGCTGTACGCTTGACATATATCTTCAAGGCACGCACAGCATCCAATGCCTCTGGAGGAGCAGAAGTGTCAGAACTGGATGGAACCACAATAGGTTGATTCAGATGAAACGTGGAGACAACCTTCGGCAGGAATTGTTGTCTAGTCAGGGGCTCTGCTCTGTCCTCGTAAAAGACCAAGTAGGTAAGGCCCCAAATTTTGAAACCCGTCGAGTAGAAGCCAAGGCCAGTAACATCACCGTCTTCCACATGAGGTACTTGTCTTTTACCATCATCAGAGGTTCAAACCAGGAGGACTGTAGAAATTTCAACACTAAATCCAAATCCCAGGGCACCGTAGGCGGCACAAAGGGAGGTTGTATGTGGAGTACCCCTTGCAAGAAGGTCTGAACTTCTGGAAAAACTGCAAAATTCTTCTGAAAGAAAATGGAGAGAGCTGAAATCTGGACCTAAATGGAACCTAGACGCAAGCCCTTATCCACACCAGACTGTAGGAAAAGTAGGAAACGTCCCAAGAGAAACTATGCAGGCGGATACGTGCATTCCTCTCACCAAGAGACATATCTTCTCCAGATATGATGATAGTGTTTTGACGTCACAGGTTTCCTGGCCTGAACCATGGTTGCAAGAACCTTCTTGGAAAGGCCCTTGTGAGCTAGGATGTTCTGTTCAACCTCCATGCCGTCAAACGAAGTCGCCATAAGTCTGGGTAGACGAACGGTCCTTGTTAAAGTAGATCTCTTCTGAGTGGTAGAGGCTAAGGGTCCTCGACGGACATGTCCAGAAGATCCACGTACCACGCCCTCCAAGGCAAATCGGGGCAATTAGAATTGCCTGGACACCTTGATTCCTGATCCGCTTTAGTACTCTTGGGAGCAATGGGATCAAAGGAAACAGGTAGACCAGCCAGTACGGCCAAGGTGAAGCCAGTGCGTTCACTGCCCTCGCCTGAGGGTCCCTGGTCCGCAAGCAATACTAGGGAAGTTTCTTGTTGAGACGAGAAGCCATCAAGTCTATTTGTGGGCAGCCCCATGATCTGTTGGAACACCAGATGGTGGAGCCCCCACTCCCCTGGATGGAGATTGTGACGACTGAGGAAGTCTTTTATAGTGGCAGGTGCTCAATTAGCTTAGTGATATCATTCAGGTGCTTGAAAGGGAGGGGTATTTCTAAGCAAGAAAAAAAAAGAGGCATTTTGTTTCCCACAGCACCCTGAATGATAACAGTAACCAGATTTAAATCCCACACAATATTAGAATTCAGAGATCTTGGTTACATATATTTGCGCAAATGTATGAATAAGCCCTAAAGCCGCGTCAAGGCCTCTCTGTATATTTGGGGTCCCTAGAGCTATATATAGGTGCAGGGTGTGGCACCCCAAAAAAAAACCCAGCATAAGCCAGAAAGCCCAGGGCAGCATACCGGTGAAAAAACTATAGTGTTAATAAATTAGTGTTAGGAAGCCGAAGCTATAAAGAAAGTGATACAAAAATGAGATGTAATTAAAATGGAGAAAGTGTTAAAGAAATTAGTAAGTGATAAGTGTTAATAGAATGTAAAGGTATGCCACACTAAAGCCATCCAGCTCAGCCAGTCCAGGGGCAACACACCCCACACCTCCATAACCCCAAACTGGGTGTATGATTAACCAGCAAGAAGCCACATGTTAATGGCTCCTTACTTGAATATATCTAAGTTAAGAGCTACTTACCTAGGAGCAACCACATAATGCTCCATATGGCATGTCAGGGCATGCATCTCCTCCTAATGCAGGAACCTCTCTGCCTGAGGAAGTCTGCCTCCCAGTTGTACACATTCGGAACGAAGATTGCTGACATAGCTCTTGCATTTCTTTCCACCCAGAGGAGTATCCTTGACACCTCTCGCATGCAGGCTCTGCTTTTTGTCCCTCCTTGTCGATTGATATACGCCACCGCCATGGCGTTGTCCGACTGTACCTGGATCGCTTGATCCCTGAGCAGAGGAGAGGCCTGAAGCAGAGCATTGTAGATTGACCGAAGTTCCAGAATGTTGATCGAAAGGAGGGCCTCGTGGGCTGACCACCTACCCTGGAACCGCGCCCCTTGGGGGACAGCTCCCCATCCTCGCAGACTGGCATCCATCGTGAGGAGGGTCCAATCCAGAAACACCGGCCTTCCAGGAGATTGGAGGACTGTAGCCACCACAGGAGGGAAATCCTGGCCTGAGGTGACAGCCGAATCATCCAGTGCATCTGCAGATGTGATCCGGACCACTTGCTCAGGAGATCCAACTGAAATGTTCTGGCATGGAACCTCCCATACTGGATCACCTCGTAGGAGGCGACAATCTTTCCCAACAATCTTATGCAAAGAGGGATGGATACTCGAGAAGGTCGGAGCACCATGCAGACCATTTCCTGAAGTGTTTTTGCTTTTTCCTCTGGTAGAAACACCTTCTGGGCCACAGTATCCAGCAACATCCCCAGGAACAGGAGCCTCTGAGTTGGCTCCAGGTCGGACTTCTTTAAGTTGAGGATCCACCCGTGGAAGGTGGATGGTGTGGTCGAAATGGAGCAACTAAAGCTCCCTGGATCTTGCTTTTATCAGAAGATCATCCAGAACATTGACCCCCTGGACCCGGAGTTGGAACATCATCTCCGCCATCACCTTTGTGAATACCCTCGTGGCTGTAGACAGACCGAAGGGTAGGGCCTGGAATTGGAAGTGATCGTCCAGCAGGGCAAATCGCAGGTATGCCTGATGATGTGGCTAAATCAGAATATGGAGATAGGCGTCTTTGATATCCAAGGAGACCATAAATTCCCATTCCTCCAGGCCCGCAATCACTGCTTGCAGGGATTCCATTTTGAACTTGTACACCCGCAAATACGGATTCAAGGCCTTATCGAACCGTCCGGTTTCGGTATCATGAACAGGTTTAATTAAAACCCTTTGCCGAGTTGCGGTATTGGTACTGGAACAATAATGTGGGACTGGACCAATTTTCGGATAGCCTGTTGTAACGTAACTTGCATATCCTCAAAAGCTGGTAAGCTTGATTTGAAAAAATTGGGGCGGGGGGGAGAACTGTCGAACTCCAGCTTGTAGCCCTGAGACACGAGCTCTCTGACCCAGGCATCCTGGCAGGAAGTCTCCCATACGCTGCTGAAGTGACGCAGTCGAGCTCCCACCTCAAGATCCCCTCGGGGTGGGTGGGCACTGTCATGCTGATGCCTTGGTGGAAGCAGAACCAGTCCTGAGAACTGGTGCTTGCAGGTTTTATGGACTTACCTCTGGTTGCACTGGAGGCACCTCTGGCCTTTGATCAAAATCTGTGAGACCGAAAGGACTGGAGGGCCCCGGATAGGAGTATCTTTCCGATGAAGCCCCAGAGGGGACAAACGTGGATTTCCCAGCCGTATCTTTGGCAATCCAGGTATCCAACTCAACCACAAAAAGCTATTCACCAGAAAAGGGGAGAGATTCCACACTACGCTAGGATTCTGTGTCCGCAATCCATTAACGCAACCACAAGGCCCTGCATGCTGACACTGCCATGGCAGACGTCCGAGCATTAATGATCCCCATATCCTTGTGGGAATCACAGAGGACATGTGTAGTGTCCTGAATGTGCTTCAGTAGGGTTACCATAGTGACTAAGGGCATATTCCCTGAGAGGCCCCCCTGAATTTGAATGGCTCAAGAATGAATAGCATGGGTCATCCAGCAATCTGCGATGACCGGTCTTTGTGAGAGGCCGGCTGCAGTGTATATAGACTTTAGGGCAGTCTCAATCATCCGATCCCCAGGATCCTTCATAGTAAAGGAGCTCAGGGCAGGTAGCACCGCCTTCTTAGACAGGCGAGATACTGAGACGTCCACACCAGGGGGTTCCTCCCAAAATATTCTACCTTCAGGAGCAAACGGGAAAGTGCGTAAAAACTTCTTGGACACTTGGAATTTTTTGTCAGGATTTTTCCAGGACTGTTTGAATAAGTCATCTAACTCTGGAAAATCAGGGAAAGTGACATTGGGCTTGTTTTGTACAAAGAAAAATGACTGCTGTGATGCAGCAACCTCTAGAGGGAGCTTTAACACATCCCTTATAGCCAAAATGAGGGGCTCAAAACCCTGAGTAGAATCGTGATCCCCACTAATGGGATCCAGATCATCCCCATCATCTTGTATATCATCATCTGTATCAGAGAGCAGCGCAGGTAAACAACGCTTCTGGGGACCTGCATGAGAGAGGGAGGGCTGTGCATCAGCCCTATCAGCTAAATCTGCAACAGCTTGCTGCAGTAGCTGAATTTTCTACAGATTATCAGTGAGCTAAGATTACATATCTGACATCATAGTCTTAAGAGACCCTAACCAGTGGGGCTCTGGACCCTCTCCTCCAACCTCTTCACTAATTTGTGAAGATTGACTGCATTGCTCACAGGAAACAGAGTCATTAGATAATGGACAGAATCTGGTGTGACATACTGCACAGCTTGTGCTTACCCATTTTCACAATAAGTACAAAAAACATACATATACACACAGTTACAATGCAAGCCTGTCCTACTGTATGTGAGAGGAGACAAAGAGAGAGGGATAATACCAGCACACCATGAGCTGCACAGCCCCAGTGAGAATGTCAGCTCTGTAAAACTCAGTAAACACTAACAAATGCAGTCCTAAATAGGATCAGGATAGTGTACACAGGCGGCTCTTCCCCTTTTCTACACCCTGTACCAGTTTCCAGTGTGTCTGTGAGACAGGAAGCGCTGAGTGTGTGCTGTAGATGGCTGTTGTAAGCAGAGGAAGGCACCAAAATGCTCCAAGTCCTGCTCTGAGGAAGTTCCGCCCCCTCCAATGGCGCCGGAGCTGTACATATTATTTATACTGGCAAAGTCTCCTAACAGCTTAAAACATCACAACAAGTTGCTAGTCAAGCAGTTTTGTGCCAGTTTAGACATGGGGGATCCTAGCGGAAGCCCCCATACACCGCGCCCTAGTGGGGCCCCCGGTTTGTACTCACCACTGATGTCACCTTCAGGCAGTGTTAGGGGTGTGCGGTGTGCTGCGGCTGTGACAGCCAAGGCGCGTACCCCGCTGAACAAACAACCCCTTAGGATGGTGGTCCTGCATCAGGGAAGCAGCTCTGCACCTTGTAAGGCTGGTGACCGTCCCCTCCCACGGCCCAGGTATGCTGTTGCCCAGACAGCATACCGAAAATAATAAAAGTTTAAAAAGAAATTTAAGAAAACTCTCTGGAGCTGCAGTGATGTGCATCCTCTCCTGAGGGCACTTTTTCTAAACTGCCTGTGGGAGGGGGCATAGAGGGGAGGAGCCAGCACACTCAGTTGAAAAAATTTAAAGTGCACTGGCTCCTTTGGACCCCATCTATACCCCATCATACTAGTTTTCCCCAATATCCCTTTTGGATGCTAGAGAAATGTAGTATCCCATTTACATTCCAGTAGTACAATCTGGTGTAATCTAAATATATTGTGTTTCTGAAATTAAAAGACTACTACTGTACATCTAAAGTAAAAGTTATCTTATAAAATAAGTACTAATAACAGATAGATAGATAGATAGATAGATAGATAGATAGATAGATAGATAGAAAACATATAACTAATGTGCCACTTCCATTTCATACATAAATATATTAGAATGACCTGTTCTTCAATGGGATTATGAAGCTTGTAACTTGTTGATCAGAAAACTGGGACACATGCCCAGGTCCATCCAGCTCACTTCCCAATATGCCCGAACCATGCAGACCAGATCACACTTCCTTCTTGCTAATTCATAACCTATTTGCCTGCTTATAACTGCCACGCCACCACTGTATACAGTAAAAAATGTGGGGTTGGGATTACTGATAAGAAAATAGGATTTTAATTACCTACCAGTAAATCCTTCTCTCGTAGTCCGTAGAGGATGCTGGGGTCCACATTAGTACCATGGGGTATAGATGGGTCCACTAGGAGCCACTGGCACTTTAAGAGTTTGAGAGTGTGGGCTGGCTCCTCCCTCTATGCCCCTCCTACCAGACAGTCTAGAAACTGTGCCCGAGGAGACGGACAACTTCGAGAGAAGGATTTTACACAGAGAGTGGCGCGATTCACCAGCTCACGCATACAAGGCAAACCAAGTTAAATAGCTTGAAACATCAGCAACGGCTGAACAATATTACTTAACCAAGTAACAAAACAGTACTAAACCAAAAACTTAGCAGTACTGAACAAAGTAACCACTGCAGGATCACAAAGCACTGGACTACGAGAAAAGGATTTACCGGTAGGTAACTAAAATCCTATTTTCTCTTACGTCCTAGAGGATGCTGGGGTCCACATTAGTACCATGGGGATGTACCAAAGTTCCCAGAACAGGAGGGAGAGCACGGAGGCTCCTGCAGAACTGATTGACCAAACTTAAGGTCCTCAGGGGCCAAGGTATCGGACTTATAGAACTTTGCAAACGTTTTCGACCCTGACCAAGTTGCCGCTTGGCAAAGCTGTAAAGCCAAAACACCCCAGGCAGCTGCCCAGGAAGAACCCACCTTACAACTAGAGTGGGCCTTAACAGACGTAGGAAACTGCAATCCTGCCGTAGAATACGCATGCTGGATAGTGAACCTGATCCAGCGAGAGATCGTCTGCTTAGAAGCAGGACACCCAAGTTTCTTGGGATCATACAGGACAAGCAGAGTCCGATTTTCTGTGACGAGTATTCCTCTTCACATAGATTTTCAGAGACCTTACAACATCCAAGGACTTTGCTGAAATTGAGGAGTCAGTAGCAACTGGCACCACAATCCAAAGAAAGGATTATTTCCAAGCGATCTTAACGATCCCAGCTGGGCTTTCTAAGCAGCTGACCAGCTAATCAGCCAAACACCATTTGCAAGAAACAAACGTTGAAATAATCACAGCGCCGTTTCTTAATCAGCCTCACATGAAAAACCAATAATCTTATAGAAATATATATAAAAACTCTCACACTACTTGATCTTCCATAAAGATAGAGCTGAGCTCCGGACACGTCAGCAGTTCCTTCTGAAGGTTGTGTCGGCATTTCATATCAACCAACCTATTGTGGTGCCAATAATCTTATAGAAATATATAAAAAAAACTCTCACATATATGTCCTTATTCCAAAAAAGTTCATATCTCCAAATCTTATTTCATAAATGATCCCTGTTGTGCTTTCAAAAAAAGGCTGACCATCTATTCAGCCAGAAGCCCTTTACATAATCACAGTGCCGTTCTCGTTCAGCCTTGCGCTAAAAAGCCCAAAGTCACAGACATAGGACCATTCGATATGTATCCTTATTCCAAAAAGAAACAGTTCGTATCTCCAAGTCTTATAAAAAATTAATTAGGAATCCAAAATAAAAACAGGGAGCACTTTACCGGTTGCTGGCAAACTTATATGGGTTGTACAGTTCGGTATTTAAACAATAGGATAATATTCTCACCGGACCTCCAGGACGCCAGAGATTTTATATGGTACTTCCCTTCTGTCTGGACTTAGCTACCAGACATTTTCCGCTTTAGGGCTACCTCTCCTACTGGCCATCCCCCAGACTCAGTCTCGGTGTGCAATCCTTCTTAACCGCTGTATCGCCCGTAGTTGGTACTACCGCTGCTTCTGCTCCCGGCTTTCTCCTCTCTTGTTATAATGACCGAAACCACCTATTCGCCGCTGACACGTTTCAACCCTTCCACGGGTCTCTGTCAAGGCATAGGTGCGGTCACTATTTATGTCATATCCTGGAGATCCGGTGAGCAAATCCAACATATAATCATACAGGTTCTAGATCCCTTCATCCACATTCCAGGGCATCTTAAAGATACATTACACCTAAAAGGGTATGATGTTGATGTATTACAGAATACACTGGAAAGTATAGAAGAGGTAGATAGGGAAGTTCTTTTACAACCCAGAAGTAGGGAAAAAGGGGAAGATTTTTCCATCTCTTTTGTAACCACTTATAACTCCAAATATAAATGTATAGAAGGTGTACTTAATAAACACTGGGAAATATTGAAAAGTGATGATATATTAAGACAAGTACTCCCAGAAAGGCCAAAGATCATCTATAAGAGAGCCCCAAATTTAAAAAATATGTTAGTGAACAGTGCTATAGCCCCTGCACCCACAATGATGACTAGAACGAAAAACCAAAGGTTTTTTTAGGAGTGAATTGTGTGGAGCCTATAAAAATATCAAGGGGACAGAGGGAAATAAAATGGAAACTTTTAAGTCTACTGTAACCAATAAGAATTATAAGATCAATCATTTCATGACCTGTAAAACGAAAAATTTAGTTTATTTAATACAGTGTGCCTGTATGAAGCAGTACGTGGGGAGAATAAGCAGAGCTTTCAAAATCAGGATGAGGGAACATATGAATAATATAAAGAAAGGATTTGATAAACACTGTTTATCGGAACATTGTAAGGAAGAACATAGATGTTCCATTAACAGCATAATCAATTTTAAAGCTTTAGAACATGTTAAGGGAAGTTGGAGAAAAATGATGAGGCCGCATCTCTAGCGAGAGCAGAGATGCAATGGATTTATGAGTTGAAAACCCTGCAACCAGAGGGATTGAACGGTGATTTTGAGATGAAGTGGTTCCTTCAGAATTCAGGTATTTGAAAATCACCTTTCATCCATATGATTTTGAAAAAAACAATCTTTTATAGATGTTATAAAATGTGTTAACATATGAAGGAAAATTGTCCTATAATGTGGTATTTTTTAGAAACAGTTCGTATATATCTTTTAGGTGTAATGTATCTTTAAGATGCCCTGGAATGTGGATGAAGGGATGCCCTGGAATGTGGATGAAGGGATCTAGAACCTGTATGATTATATGTTGGATTTGCTCACCGGATCTCCAGGATATTACATAAATAGTGACCGGACCGAAATCACCTATGCCTTGACAAAGACCCGTGGAAGGGTTGAAACACATCGGCGGCGGGTAGGTGGTTTTGGTCATTATAACAAGAGAGGAGAAAGCCGGGAGCAGGAGCCACGGTAGTACCAACTACGGACGATACAGCGGTTAAGAAGGATTGCACACCGAGACGGAGTCTGGGGAATGGCCAGTAGGAGAGGTAGCCCTAAAGCGGAAAATGTCTGGTAGCTAAGTCCAGACAGAAGGGAAGTACCATATAAAATCTCTGGCATCCTGGAGGTCCTATTGTTTAAATACCGAACTGTACAACCCATATAAGTTTGCCAGCAACCGGTAAAGTGCTCCATGTTTTTATTTTGGATTCCTAATAAAAAAAATTATATTTTATTAGACTTGGAGATACGAACTGTTTCTTTTTGGAATAAGGATACATATCGAATGGTCCTATGTCTGTGACTTTGGGCTTTTTAGCGCAAGGCTGAACGAGAACGGCACTGTGATTATGTAAAGGGCTTCTGGCTGAATAGATGGTCAGCCTTTTTTTGAAAGCACAACAGGGATCATTTATGAAATAAGATTTGGAGATATGAACTTTTTTGGAATAAGGACATATATGTGAGAGTTTTTTTTATATATTTCTATAAGATTATTGTTTTTTCATGTGAGGCTGATTAAGAAACGGCGCTGTGATTATTATTTTTTTTTTTCTCTATATGCAAATGGTGTTTGGCTGATTAGCTGGTCAGCTGCTTTGAAAGCACAGCTGGGATCGTTAAAAGTGCTTGGAAATAATCCTTTCTTTGGATTCTGAGTTGTGGTTTCAGCTAATAAGGATTTTTTGAGCTGCTAAAAGAAGATGTTCAGCCTCAGGGAAGAAAGAAGGACTTTAATAAAGACTGTTTTTTTGTCCCATAGTGAATCACAGAACGATATAGATGGTGATTTAGAAGGAATCATGATGAAAGTGCAAACACTTCTCCTTAAAGAGAGTAATTTGTGGTGGGAGGTCATAACTCTGGAAACGTACACTGCTCAGAACTTGATCCCACGTGGTTTAAGAATAAAGAAGATACCAAGTTTTAATACGGGCACAGAACAATTTAAGAAAGACTGGTATAAAGTGTTGAACTCTTGCTCTCTTTCACTGATGAAATTAATAATCAGTGAAAGAAGAGAAAACCTTAACAGTATTGAAAAAGAGATTGAATTGCTTACCAGTTTAGTGAACCCCTTTAAAGAGTTGGAAAAAGAAATAGTAGATAAGCTAAAGAAAAATGAACAGGATTTGATAAAGAAAAAAACAAAAAAGTTTTGGAGAGATAAGGATGATCTAGCTAAAGGGAATTATTATCAGGAGTTTGAAACGGTGGAGCAAGCCAATGGTTTAGAATGAATGAGTCAGCAGTGGATAGAAACATCTAGACCAGATGTAAAACGAGCAGGAACGAAGAGTAGGAGAGAAGTACACCATCCACTTAATAATAGAAATGAGGGACAGAGATATACAAGGAGATTAAATGATGAGTGGAGAAATAAGAAAAAAACGAACCTGGAGTATGAGCAGAGAAAAAGTAGAAATGAGGTCGATAGAAGAAACCCGTCACCTCATTTAAGAGATACGAAAAATATAGAAAAAGATTATAGCAGAAGAAATAGAAATTATTTTAGATTATAAAGTCCTATAAATCAGAGAGAACGATGGGAAAAATTCTCTGAATGTAAACCCCTAGAAAATCAAAGAGAGGAAAGAGGAAGAAGAGAGAAGAACGCCATCATTTTATAGGAGAGAGTCAACAGGATCCAGAGTTAGAAAGACAAGATCGAGGGTCATACATAGAAAGATGGAGATAGATGATAAGAGGATATATAGAAAAAGGGGAAAAAGAGGGGGTAATTTAAAAAGGAAAGAGAGACATAAAGAAAGACTTAAAAAACTGGATAAATTGAGAAAGAATAATATAGAAAAAAATAGTCTAAAAGACACTAAAATCTATACTATTAGTTCACATACTCTAACGACCCTGGAAGAGAGTGTGTTAAAAAAGGGTCTGAAATTTGCACATACTAACACAGCTAAGGGGTTTGATTTATTTGTTGACGTGCAAAAATTCCTAAGGAAACTCTCCCTTAAACGTTTTTTTTTTCTGAAGGAGAAAAAAATAAGGAGGTTTATTTAGATGGGGAGGAGTTAAAAAGGTCCAAATTTAAGAAGAAATCACATTTTAATCCAATACATAGTAGAGGTGCAGCTGTCAATACATTTGGAAAGATGGTCATTGCTGATTTGGAATAGGTCTGTAATAAGACTCAGAATAAAGGAAAATCAGGGACATACAACAATAACCTCTCCAAGAAGGAAAGAGAGGCATTAGAGAGCCTCCAGGAAAATAAATCCATCCCCATTAAACCCGCCGCTAAGGGAGGCGGGGTGGTGGTGATGGATACAGAGTGGTATGAAAATAAAGTGAAGTTAATGATGTCTGATAGAGATACGTATTTATCCATTAAGAAAAATCCAATGGAGAGACTCAAAAATGATTTGTGTGTTTTGGTGAAGAAGTATCACGGGATGGGGGTCATTACAGAACAGGAAAAAGATTTTCTATTAATCGATGATCCAACTCTGCCAGTAATATATGGATTACCTAAAATTCATAAAAATAGAGAGGACCCGCCATTACGACTAATAGTGGTGGGAGTCGGATCGGTGACTGCAAACCTCTCACAGTTAGTAGATTCTTATCTGCAACCCTTGGCGTGTAAAGGAGGTGCATATCTTAAAGATACAACAGACAAAATTAATAAATTAAAGGGAGTCCAGTGGCAACCCGGAGACATCCTTGTAAAAGCGGATATGGGGTCCCTTTACTCAATAATAAAACATGAGAAAGGGATTCAAGCTGTTGAAAATTCTTTGATTAAAGAGAAAACAGATGACCAATTAAAGGATTTTATTTTGGAAAGTATAGGATTTATTTTGAAAAATAATCATTTTTTCTTAAAGATATGCATTACCTACAACGCCTCGGGATGGCGATGGGTACGAGATTTGCCCCAGTTTCGCGAATATATTCATGGATTCGTGGGAGGAGCAGCATGTGTGGGGCAAGCTGGGGGCAGGTCTCATACTCTATCAAAGGTATATAGACAATATTTTATCTTTGGAGAGGTGGAGAGGAATTGCTTGTTAAGTTTCAAGAAAAGTTGAATAATAACGATTTTGGGGTGGTACTGACCTATACGCAAAGTGAGTCGAGTATAAATTACCTGGACCTAACAGTATACATTAAAGACCTGGCCATTTGCACCCAGAATTACAACAAGCCCACTGACAGTAACTCCTTCATAGGAAAAGATAGCAGTCACCAACCTAGTTGGTTGAAAGGGGTGCCGGGCAGTCAGTTCCGGTGTTTAAAACAAAACTGTACAGAAGGTGCTATTTACAAACAACAAGTTGAGGTGATGTAAGAACAATTTGTACAAAAAGGGTATGATGTTGATGTATTACAGAATACACTGGAAAGTATAGAAGAGGTAGATAGGGAAGTTCTTTTACAACCCAGAAGTAGGGAAAAAGGGGAAGATTTTTCCATCTCTTTTGTAACCACTTATAACTCCAAATATAAATGTATAGAAGGTGTACTTAATAAACACTGGGAAATATTGAAAAGTGATGATATATTAAGACAAGTACTCCCAGAAAGGCCAAAGATCATCTATAAGAGAGCCCCAAATTTAAAAAACATGTTAGTGAACAGTGCTATAGCCCCTGCACCCACAATGATGACAAGAATGAGAACCAAAGGTTTTTTGTAGGAGTGAATTGAGTGGAGCCTGTAAAAATATCAAGGGGACAGAGGGAAATAAAATGGAAACTTTTAAGTCTACTGTAACCAATAAGAATTATAAGATCAATCATTTCATGACCTGTGAAACGAAAAATGTAAGATCTGGCGTTCAACCTCCATGCCATCAAACGTAGCCGTGGTAAGTCTTGAAAAGCGAATGGCCCCTGCTGCAGCAGGTCCTCCCGAAGAGGAAGAGGCCTCAGCTCTTCTAGCTGTAGATCCAGAAGATCCGCGTACCAAGCCCTTCTTGGGCAGTCCGGAGCAATGAGGATCGCCTGAACTCTTGTTCTCCTTATGAGTTTTAGAACTCTTGGAATGAGTGGAAGTGGAGGAAACACGTATACTGACTGGAACACCCACGGAGTCACTAGGGCGTCCACCGCCACAGCTTTCGGATCCCTCGACCTGGAACAATACCGCTGAAGCTTCTTGTTGAGACGAGAGGCCATCATGTCTATTTGAGGTACACCCCAAAGATCTTTTACCTCCGTGAACACCTCCGGATGGAGTCCCCACTCTCCTGGATGGAGATCGTGTCTGCTGAAGAAGTCCACTTTCCAGTTGTCTACTCCAGGAATGAAGATTGCTGAAAGAACCAATGCGCGTTTTACTGCCCAGAGGATGATCCTTGATACCTCTGACATTGCAGCTCTGCTCTTTCCGCCCTGTTGGTTTATGTAAGCCACTGTCGTTACATTGTCCAACTGTACTTGAATGGCTCTATACCGCAGAAGAGCCGCTTGGAGAAGACTGTTGTAGATGGCTCTTAGTTCCAGAATGTTTATTGGTAGACCGGCTTCCAGACTTGACCACCTTCCTTGAAAGGTCTCCTGTTGAGCGACTGCGCCCCAGCCCCGGAAACTTGCATCCATGGTTAGAAGGATCCAGTCCTGAATCCCGAACCTGCGGCCCTCCAGAAGGAGAGGTAATTGTAGCCACCAGAGGAGTGAAATCCTGGCCTTTGGCGACAGACGTATTCTCTGGTGCATGTGTAGATGAGATCCCGACCACTAGTCCAGGAGATCCAGTTGGAAGGGTCGAACATGAAACCTCCCATACTGCAGAGCCTCGTAAGAGGCCACATTCTTCCCCCGAAGGCGAATGCACTGATGAACCGACACCCGGGCTGGCTTCAGGACATCCCAGACCATTGTTTGTATCACCAACACTTTCTCCTCCGGAAGAAACACCCTCTGCACTTTCGTGTCGAGGATCATTCCCAGAAAGGACAACCTTCTGGTCGGCTCCAAATGTGATTTTGGAAGATTCAGGATCCAACCGTGTTCCCTGAGTAGATGGGTTGTGAGAACAATGGACTATAACAGCTTCTCCTTGGATGATGCCTTTATCAGCAGATCGTCCAGATAAGGAATTATGTTCACCCCCTGTCTGCGGAGGAGAACCATCATCTCCGCCATCATCTTGGTGAATACCCTTGGTGCTGTGGAGAGGCCGAATGGCAGGGCCTGGAACTGAAAATGACTAACAGTGCAAATCGGAGAAAAGCTTGATGCGGCGGCCAAATCAGAATGTGGAGGTACGCATCCTTGATATCCAGGGATACCAGGAATTCCCCCTCCTCCAGACCTGATATCACTGCCCTCAGAGACTCCACTTTGAACTTGAACTCCCTCAGAAAGGGGTTTAGCGATTTTAAGTTCAAAATGTGCCTGACCGAACCATCCGGTTTCGGTACCACGAAAAGGTTTGAATAGTAACCTTCGTTTTGCAAATGGGGTGGAACTGGTACAATGACATGTGACTCCACCAACTTCTGCATGGCTTCCTGTAGGATAGTCCTGTCCACCAGCAAAGCTGGCAAGCCTGATTTGAAGAATCGGTGAGGAGGGAGATCTTGAAACTCCAGCCTTTACCCCTTGGACACAATATCTTGCACCCAGGGATCCAGGCCGGATGACACCCAGACATGGCTGAAATGCCTGAGTCTCGCCCCCACCGGCCCTACCTCCAGGCCGCGCTGTCCACCGTCATGATGAGGAATTTGGCGTACCTGAAGCAGGCTTCTGTTCATGGGAGCCCGCAGCAGCAGGTTTCTTGGATTTTGGCCGACCTCCTCTAAAGAAGGTGTTGGACGGCTTGGCCTTTCTTGTTTTAGCAGCCCGAAAGGACTGTGATGCAGCTGAAGAGAAAGGTTTCTTCGTAGCAGGTGCAGCTGAGGGAAGAAAAGGTGACTTACCCACTGTAGCCGTGGAAATCCATGCATCCAACGCTTTCCCAAAGAGAGCCTGACCTATGAAGGGTAAGGTCTCCACACCTCACCTGGATTCTGCGTCGGCAGACCACTGGCGCAGCCAAAGTCCTCTATGAGCTGAGACAGACATGGAAGATCCCTGCAGCCATCGAACCCAGGTCTTTCATGGATTCCACCATAAATCCTGCTGAATCCTGAATGCTACGTAAAAACAATTCAATGTCACTTTTATCCATTGTATCCAAATCCTCAAGTAACGTGCCTGACCACTTTACTATAGCCTCGGAAATCCATTCACAGGCAATAGTAGGACGTAGTATCGTCCCTGAAGCCATGTATATGGATTTGAGCGTAGTGTAAATATTGCGATCAGCCAGTTCTTTTAACACGGTAGATCCGTGGACAGGTAAAACCACCTTTTTTGAGAGTCTGGATACAGATGCGTCAACTATGGGTGGGTTTTCCCATTTTTTCCTATCCTCCTCAGGGAAAGGGAAAGCAACCAGAACCTTTCTAGGGATCTGAAATTTTTTCTCAAATATAGCATTTAATTCCTTAGACACAGGGAAGGTTAGCGATGCTTTCTTATTGTCAGTGAAGTAAGCCTCCTCAACCTGCTCAGGTGTTGTATCAGCAATATTCAACACATCTCTAATGGCCTCTATCATCAACTGCACCCCTTTTGCAAGAGATGCCGCCCCCCACAGCACACCCCCATCACCGTATGCCGTGTCAGAATCGGTATCGGTGTCATCTTGCATGATCTGGGCAAGAGCACGTTTTTGGGAGCGTACATTAGGTGGCCCTGAGGTAAAAGAACCGGACCAAACTGCCATAGAGTTCTGTAAAACCTGAGTTGAGGACTCATTTTGTGCAACTCTAGTAGAAATCTGAGAAATCATACTTTTAAGAGAGGCTAACCACTCAGGCTTCCTTGCTGGGACCTGCACTAACACAGTGCAATCCTGATTACATGGAATGGGATCATCCTGAGAGGACATATCCTCTGCAGTATATGACACAGAGTCCCTGGACATAGCTTAATGGAGACCACAAACACTCCACACACACACACACACACACACACACACACACACACACACACACACACGGAAGGGCAGACAGAGTTTCCCCCTAAGAATGGCAAGAGAGACACAGCACTACAAGATAGGGAGACCCATAACCAGCGCTCACTGTGTACCTTAATAGGTTGCACAGTACAGATATACAGCCTCCCCCCCCCCCCCCTTCTACAACCCCCTGGTACCGTATAAGATAGCTGGAGTTATTTTGGAGGGACAGCTCTCAGTGACACCGCTTCTGCAGTCAGGAAAATGGCGCTGAACGCTGCTGGGTCCGCTCTGAGAAGCTCGCCCCCTTTCATGGTGCTGCTTCCTGTTCTTCTGAAGATTATACTGGCATGAGGAAAAGTGCTGGCAGCAATCCTGGGACCCTGACAGGCTTGGTGGTCAGTTTATGGTGTAGGCGCCTGCTCAGGCAACCCTCACAGCGCCAAACTATGTATCGCTGAGCCCCGGAGCGCAGTTAGTACTGCGCTCCATACCCTGTTGCCGCCATCTTCACACCGGCTCCCCGCTTGCTAGGGGAGCTGGTGACTAACTCACCACTGATCTTCTGTCTCTGTAAGGGGGTGGCGGCATTCTGCTGGGGTGAGCGATCCCCTGTGGCGGGGAACGTTCGATCCCCTCAGGAGCTCAGTGTCCAGTCAGCGGAGACAGTGGCTCAGACCCCGCAGGGCGGACACTACTCTCCCCCTTAGTCCCTTGAAGCAGGGAGGCTGTTGCCAGCAGCCTCCCTGTGCCTAAACTCTATTTAAAATAATAAAACTAAAAGAACTCCTATGGAGCTCCCCTAGCTGTGACCGGCTCCTCCAGGCACATTTTATAAACTGAGTCCGGTAGGAGGGGCATAGAGGGAGGAGCCAGCCCACACTCTCAAACTCTTAAAGTGACAGTGGCTCCTAGTGGACCTGTCTATACCCCATGGTACTAATGTGGACCTCAGCATCCTCTTGGACTAAGAGAGATCTCATTTAAATCAGAAGCAATAGCCGCCCCTCAGAATCTTCAGCTCTGCTAGACTCCTAAGTCTTTTAGATTTATATTTCAGTGTATTTATTTCAGTAACTCTGACCTATAAGACAACTTGCATTTTAAATGTGTAAACCTGTTTTCATTTTAGCAGAGTTGAAGGTTAAATGGTAGATATTCATAATTTTTATATTCCTACTGCTGCAATTTGGAGTCTTGGAATATCAAACTTCATAACAGTAGTGAGATGAATTACACTTCAGCTATTAAAGCAAAATGTACAATAAAACCAAATTCATCTAATTACTTGTAATTGCAATAGTTTCTCTGTGACCTTTATTGCAGAATTATAGTTCTACTGTAGTACTGTAATTTACCCTTTACGCTTGTGGACACGGGCAGATTTAGTGTGAGGCATGGCATTTGGTTACATAAAGCTGTAAGGTCTTTTTTCTTTTAACTCCGAACACACACTCCTCTTTCTTCCGCAATAATAAATTAATTTCTGGAATTCAAATATTCAGTCCATGAGTTTATGTGGACAGTTTTCTGTGTGAAAGAAGTGGATGGAGGATGGGACAAGCCTTGTGAGCCTATAACTTCTAATTGTGGGTGAAGAAGGGTTATCGTTAAACCATAAACATTTTCACAGCTGTATTATGTTTGTTATATTGTTACAGATTAGGGTGACCAATCCCCGGATCGGGATTGGCGGGATCCTGGGATTTAGGCCAAAAATCGTCCGGGATTCAATACCGGGATTGGAAGCTCCAATCCCGGGTATTGTGGGATCAGGCGGCCCTTTAATGCCGGGCAGCGTTGAGCGTCCTCAGGACGATCAGCGCTGCCAGGCTACCTTCTCCTGGCTCTCCCTGCGCAGCGCGACCTCTGACTCTGAGGTCATGCTGTGCACTCTCCAGCCCGTCACCTGCCACCGAGGCCGATGGAAAGCCATCCGTCACCCACCGCGAAGCTGGATGAAGATTCCCACCCTCCCGCCCCAGCAGTTAGGTGAGTTATGTGTGCGGGATTTAGAGGCGGGATGGGTTGTGGGGGACACAAAGTAAAAAAGCCAATCCCGCGCATCCCGGGATTGACCATTTTTCAATCCCGATACCCGGGATTGAAAAAATTGCCCGGGATTGGCCACCCTAGTGCAGATCACTAAAAGCAGCACAACGTTTACTCATTTAATGTGTGTTTTATAATCTGTGGATATACTTTTTGTTTAGGTTTCTAGCTGTAGTGAAGTGACAATTAATGCTGTAAACAAAGCAATTGGTGAAACATTCAAAGTAAAAACATTAATCAATTATAAAAAAAAAGCACCACACAGTGCCAAATGTGTTTAGATTTTTATTGATAAAAAGGCATGAAACTTGCATTACTATAATTCTTTTTATTACACATAGCATGTGAAGGGCTCCCTAGAAATTGTTCCCCATAATGGTATATTTCCTGTTGGGGAAAACATACGGTAGACGTTATACTAGTAGGCCTTTCCACCTTTCGATAGCAGTAGTTAGGTGTTCTGTGTTTTACAACACTGATGTCTTTAATCTAGAAGCACATCAGAGGCAATGTAATACTGTGCAAGGCTAAAGAGATGTTTTTATAGCCATAAGTAAATGAGGTGCAATTCTACTTGCCTACTACCCTAAAATGGCCGGGAGGCTCCCAAAAATATGGTTACCCTTCCGGACCCCCGGAAAAGTAGGCATGTCTCCAGGTTTAAAAGATGCCCCCACCTCGCTCGGCCACCCATCTAGCGAGTTAACTGCGCGGTCTGGGCACCGATGATGCGATTTTGGGTTAATTGTGCAATCGTGGCCACGCCCCCTGCTGTATAATACTGTTAATCTAGACAATGTCAAACAGGGCGCATGGCTACAATGATGCAATAATAAACACCACACCCTCTGTACTGCCTCCTGTATAGTGTTCTTCCTCCACCCCACCTCACCCCACCCCTTTTGATGTGCCTCACCCCCAAAGCACCCCCAAGCAGAGTACAACTAGCTGCTGTCTTCAGGAGAGAGAGCAGCACAGAAGTCGGCATGCATGGGTGCATTATGTCACTTTCGGCACCTCTCTGGCTTAATAAAATGAATTTGCTCATTGTAATTTTTGGGCTTTTTGGTATATCTGTAACAGCAGGAACATTTAGAATTCTGAATCCAATTGTAAGCCATCATGCACTGAAATAGTACATTGCACCTTTGATACTTACGTAGTTGCACAGGGGGAAAAAAAAAACTGTTTCCACATCATATTGAATAGTAATTTCTGACTTACCGCTCCAGCCCGTTGTTTTTTTGTATTAAACCAATACCATATTTGCATAATGGTTTACTAACCTATAAAAATAAATCAGTTAACCCAGTCGTTTGTCAAGAACAATAGATTAAGATTACTATGTATTACACAGTTCAAAGTTAAGCATTTATTTTCTTAGAAATTAAAAAAATAAATATTTTGTTATTAAATAGTGAAATGCATTCTAAGTTATGATTATATACTAAATAGGTTGATTGGAATACCATCAAAGAGACAACTGCGTACCATTCAAAGAAAAGTTATGTTGTATTGTTGCTCTACAGTGGCAAAAACGTAGCTACTGTATATTGTTTTAAAAAGGCAAAAAGGTTTACAACAAACATTAGAACTAAACTGAGTTTGTTCTAATGAAATCTGATCTATTACCAAAATTGTATCTCCATCTTTGATACCTTAGATCAGCAGTAGGCAGCGTGTGGCTTTCCAGCTTGTTGTTGAACCAAAACTCCTATGATGTCTGTTATTCTCTGGCAGAACCACAAAATCCCTAAGCCTGCCTTAAATACTATACCACAGTGCTAATGTCATCAGCTTCATCAGGTTTTTTTGGCCTGCTTGGCAGGGATTTCAAGTATTCAAGATGCCGTCTTGCATCTTCTTGGTTTTGCCGTACATAGTATACCACATAGGATATCACCATGGTGAACCAGCCAAACATAGTGACCAACATGGCATAATCTGTTGTCCTTTTGGGAAGATTGCAAAGATCAGCATCATTAGCATTAGTCAGGAATGCCCGTCCCGCATGTTCATCCAGTACTGCTGTTTTGCAGATGACATTGCTCGCAGTCTCGTGGTTAGATACCATGCTTCGCAGAACCTGCTGTAGAGTACAGTCACAATGCCAAGGGTTGTTAGCAATCCGGGCCCTTGCCTTCAGGTTATTGAAAGCATTTTTATGGACGCTTACAATTTGGTTATCTGACAGATCTAGAGTCTGCAGGTTCTCTGCTACACCTTTAAAAGAGTACTCATCTATAAATCCAATGGCATTTTTGGATAAGTTGAGAACTTTTAGTTGATGGAGATCTTTAAAAATCTCATTAGGGATAGAGGTTATCTGATTAGAGTCTAGGTAGAGTAAAACCGTTTCAGGAGGAATGTCTCTAGGTATTTCCTTGAGATTCGCATTACTGCAGCTGACATTTAAGCCTCCGGAATGAGAGCAAAGGCAGCCTTTGGGACACATACTGGCAGAATGAAAGCACAGTATCATTAGAACAAAGCTTTGTAGGAGTAGACACATGGAGAGAGAGCGTGTTAGCCACAGGTCTACCAAATTCATGCTTAGATGTCAGCATAATAACATAGCTACTTCTCATTTACCCAAAAGAAGTAATAAAGGATGCACCAAAGCAAATCCGCAGCTTCATTTTTAAAAATTTTCTGAATGGATGATCGTAGCACTCATCAGATCAGGGAAAACATCTGAAATAAAAACAATATCCTTGTTAGTTTGGTTGACATGTCTATACCTATATTCAATATATATAAAAAAATGCACACTTATCGCCCCTGTGAAAATATACATTTATGTAACAATTGTTTGTAAGATGTATATAAAATATATATGTATGATAAAGCTAGGAGACTAACTTCACAGTGCACAATTGCAGAGATTAGAGGGGTTGTCCATTCACACTGGCATAACCCAATAGAGGTGTATTGGCTTCTCTTCACAATTCCCCCTGAGAGGGATCCAATCAGATCCCTCCCAGCACCCCCCGCATCACACTGCACATGTGCGGGACTACCAGGCAGTGGCGGCTCCAGCGGTGAGGCTGCAGCGCAGTCCAAAGTTCAAACAGGGGCGCCACACCAACTGTCATCTCAAACTGACTCACTGGCAATACAGTAGGTATGACTCTGGAGACGCCACTGCTCCCGGGTAATAAACACAGAAATCCTTACTATCGCAAAGGACAGCTCTCATGTTTCTAGGTACATACCGGCATTAATAACGCCGGAATATGCCCATAAATGGCGGGATGTACTACATCGCAGATGCGATGCTTAGTACATCCCACCTAATGTCTCTTATATGCCAAGTTCACAAATATGCCAAAGCACCATGTGTTCAGTACAGGCATCACTAGAACTTAACAGGTGAGGAAAAGAGCATAGTAACTTGCTTTTATTAAAATACAGTAACACAATTCCTCCTCTACGCAAGGATTTCCTAATGAAAAGAATATTATAAGATAAATAATATGCCATTTATTTAAGCAAACAAATTAATAAATGTGCTACTTCTAATGGGAGGAGATAGGTGCTTCAATCAATTTAAGAGGGTAAGTAGCAATAATCCAACATGGGAGTCACATAGAGAAATCCACAAAAATAGCTGTTCGGATGCTTGAGAACCATAGTTGAAAACCCCGATTTAAACCTTTTTTGATCCATATCAACATTTAACAAAAAGACCCCAATACAGTACACTGTATGCATGAAAAACAAATTGAAAACAAATTGGTACATTTCCTAGAGATATTCTTCAAAACCAGTACTTATAAATGATCATAACATTACGAAAATTAAACAGTCCTGATTCACATAAAATTTATTTTTTTCATAATCAGTTGAGACTTGTGAATTAGAATGATGATTTCATTATTTATAACCCAAATATGCAATGTCCTTTCCTCGCAGCACTAATTGTAATTTAATATTGGAACTGTAAGTAGACATTTTGAAATTGTTACTTCTCATTGTATAACAAGAACTGTGTTCAGCTGTCTGAATTGCACACACATCACAAATGTACAGTGGGGGTAATTCCAAGTTGATCGCAGAAGGAAATTTTTTAGCAGTTGGCCAAAACCATGTGCACTGCAGTGGAGGCAGATATAACATGTGCAGAGAGAGTCAGATTTGGGTGTGGTGTGTTCAATCTGCAATCTAAATTGCAGTGTAAAAATAAAGCAGCCAGTATTTACCCTGCACAGAAACAAAATAACCCACCCAAATATAACTCTCTCTGCAAATGTTATATCTGCCCCCGCTGCAGTGCACATGGTTTTGCCCAATTGCAAAAAAATTTCCTGCTGCGATCAACTTGGAATTACCTCCAGTATGTTTACTAACAATGTGTTCTTTAGTGGCTATGGCCTTTCCCACAGCTGCTTCTGCGTCTTTATAGTTTTTGCGGCTACATCTTGCCTGGTGGAGAGCTGTGCGTCTGAATGTGCAAAAGACTGTGATGCCCACTATCAGCATGCGTAAACATAGAAATACCAATTGGTGTGTCTTTAGACACACCATCAGTTACACCATTGAGGCTTACATCAGCCCTATGGCAAGGGTATTTTCTCAATCTGAGAATGGCCTCCCGTGTGAGCAGTTCAGTTCCTTGTAGTTCCCCAGCATGTTCCTCCAACACTCACATGAAATGCATCTCCATGCACCTTTTTAGGCACCATCTATTACCGCCAACTCATTGTCCAGGAATGCCCATAACATTTGTACTACTGTGTGTCTAATTTTTGTCTCTGTGCATACAAAATTGGGATGCATGTGTAGTGCAAATCAGACGCATGCACAGACAAAAAACATTGCTCCACTGCGTCTGACATCGCTACTGCGTCCCACTCAGAAGTATTTCCTTAGGATTCTATTTACTCATTTGCAGCAATAAGGCTGATTTTCTATAGCTATAAAGTCAGTTAAAGGTTAAATTTACTAAGAAAGGCTAAACTTAATGCTTCAGCGGTCAGTCTGGATCTCTTAGCTGGTCCACTCATGTGCAATGGAATGGTTGCCCATCTTAGACTTTCAGTTCCACATTTCCATAAACAAAAAAAAGTTAATTAAAATATTTAAGTAAAAATTAAACAATATTTCTAAGTAAAAAATATTTATTTAAATAAAGATTTTATTTCGATGAGATGGCAACACTTCTGAACAGTGATAGACGGATTGTGGTGGTATAGTTACTACCATAATACTTCTTAGGTAGACTGGGGCATCGGTTGTCATTGGTAGCTTGAAAAGGTTATCACCGGAGATGGTCAGTGATAGCTATTGGGAGCCAGGAAGCTTGATGAATAGGGAGAACTCCAGATGGTTTGAGTATATCTCCAATGGTGGGTCATCTGCACATGTGCAGAATGGCTCTTGCGTTGTCACATGCAGAACCTCCTGAGCAGCAGCCTGACTAACAGGTTGTGGCCATTTGGGGGTGGCACTGGGCAGCATTCCCAAAAAGTGGTGTTCCCCCCTGTTTTCTGGCAGTAGTGAGGACAGGGTCAACTTCCTGGCCTCGCCTACGAAGATGTGAGGGCCAATCTGAGTAACCTTGGACTTACTGAGATAGCCAATGGTCTATTGATGTCGGCAGAAGGCGTCTTTGTCCTCCGACGTCTCCTGCGGAATTAGCAAATTTTCACATTGCTGCTGCGTCCAAAGATGCAACAGTAATGTGTTCTGTGTATATAGTCACGCATCAAGGAGGGTTGCTCACACACCACTGGCGTTCCAATATTTCCCTGAAGTTCTAAGCTGCCCCAGTCCCTGCCTCTCTTTTAAAAATATCCCATTCACTGACACATGTTTAGTAAATAAACTTCTGATATGTTACCAAGATCAGAGCTGATTATTTATTTGCTTTTTTATTTTCTGTATGATTTAGGTGTTTCCTTTTTCTTTGGAGTACCACTTTATAACATTTTAGTATCAAGATAAGTAAAAAAATAACAAAAATATTGTAAATGTTATTTTTATTTTCTTTACATTAACTAGATATATACAGGTTTGGTAAGAAATCCCGGCAGTCGGAATCCCAACAGAATACCTCACGGTATGAATCCTGGATCGAGGTAAGTATTTTTTTACCCTAACCCTAACACACCCCTCTCGCAGCCTAACCCTAATCTCCCCCTCCTACAGCCTAACAGTAACCCACCCACCGCAGCCTAACCATAAACATCCACCGAGTGCCTAACCCTAATCCCAAAGCCAGTATTTACATTCGGGATCCATCAGGATTCAGACCATCGGGATCCAGATGTCGGTATTCTGACTGTCAGGATTCTGACCACATCCCATATATAAAGTACTATGTTTGAATACAATTAATTATGATATTCAGGTTAAACTAAGCACCTAGGAATTTCATGAGACAAAGAGCGGTTGAATTCTAGTTTGCTGGATACTGTTTTGTTTACATACGGTAATTACTGCAAAAATAATGTTTGGTCATGTTGAAGCCATATGAACTTGCTAAGCTTCCAAATGTTTGTACTTGTTAATTAAGTTCCAGCGATGACAGTAATGTTCTTCCTTCTGTTTCTTCTCCAAAAATATCAGATAGACACATTAGATTCACAGTTAAATACACTGTAAACAATATTTGCATATGTTCATTTTTAACTCCTGCCCTAAAACTCATACAACAAACAAAAGCACAGTGCACAATTGTTAACTAGTGTAATAAATGGAAGCCTGTGTATCCAGACACCTGCTTGCCATACTTGGTACTGCTAAATGTGATTGTGCACAGTGGCATTTCAGGCAAGTGTAAAGCCCCTAATACTGTATATATATCGCACTGGAAGAGTAAAGGGCCCCATACACTTATACGACATGACGGTCCGTCATGTCATATAAGATTTCCTCCAACCTCCCGGCAGCCTCCCCGTTGGCAGGATAGTATTAGATATATCGTATGCAGGTTTTTTTGCATACAATGTATCTTTTACTTTCCCATCCATTTACTGCGGGATCCGACATATAACGAGTGCAGCACTCGTGATATGTCGGATCTAGGGGGATCCGATCCGATGCACACGGGAACGCGCATCGGATCGGGGGGAAAAGCACACCGAAAATGCCCGATTTCACCCAATATGTCAGGCAGAATGCCCGAATTGGGCTGAAATTGGGCATTATCGGCCTAGTGTATGGGGCCCTTTAGTCCTGGTCTGTGCAGAGATTGCACAAACTTCTGTTTGTGCAGCTCTCCTGTACAGCGATTTCCCCCTCCCCCTGTAGGCAGCGACTACCTGATCGCAGGGATGCAAAAAACGCACCCTAATGATCAGGTCTGAATTAGGCCCATAATACCTTGCTTACCATGAAGCAATGGCTCCTTATTTGGACAGTGTTTAGAACACCTCCCAACACTTGAAAAAAATTGTATTACCGTATTTGCCGGCGTATAAGACGACTGGGCGTATAAGACGACCCCCAACATTTCCACTCAAAATATAGAGTTTGTTATATACTCGCCGTATAAGACTACCCCCTTCCACACACCAAATAAAACGTAAAAGAACATCAGATTTGTGACATACTTTATATTATGACCTGATAAGAGATTTGGATAGGGAGTATTTATCAAGGTATGCATAAGAAGCGGGGAGGGGGCAAGGAGAAAGTTGTAAAATGTATAAAAGTATACCCCTGTGTGCATTTAGTGTTACCGGTTTCACATGAGTGCCATTAGTATTAGTATTAGTGCCATTACAGTACCTGTCATTGTCACCATTGTACGGCCACAACGCGACTGCAGCGCCTCCGGCCAGTCCCTGCATCTCCCTGTAATTGGCACTAGTGACCCGCCGCGGCCGCACTGGATATCGCGCGATACTGGATGGTGAGTAGAATGAGGTGGGCGGGCATCGGGAGGCCACTATGGGCACCGGGCGAGTATCGGAAGGCCACTATGGCAGCTATGTCTATCCCAACTGAAGTGCACCCGGCGTATAAGACGACCCCCCCACTTGGAGGCATGGTTTTCAGGGCAAAAAAGTAGTCTTATACGCCAGCAAATACTGTAATTTATTATTTAAGTGAATGATATCATGTTATGGTGACCTGATCAGATTGCACTGCAGGAAATGGTATTTTGATCAGGTTGCCAGGCAGCAGAAACATGTGGGCAAACACGATTTGATCACAGACAGGTTACTTTTTATGTTTATGCACTAAACATCTGAGCTCATCATTTTTGCTCTTTCATCCATTTCTACATTGCCTACAATTTTGATCATAAAATCATGTGACATGATTTAATAGGGCATATTCAATTAGCCGAGGGCACTTTATGTCATACTTGCCTACCTTGCTGCCCCCTCTGGGAGGAGGCAGCATTGTTGGTGCATGAGGGCGTGGTCAGGGGCATGATGGGCCATCCAAGGGCGTGGTCAGAGCCAATGTGGGCTGTCCGGGGGCGTGACGATGGAGAAGTGGGCAGTCCATGGGCGTGACATCACGTCACCGTGGCTCCGCCCCATTATACAGTGCCAAGAAAATAGGCACTTTATAGCGGGGGGCGGAGCTATGATGATGCGATTCAGTGCAAATCGTGTCATCGGATCCCCTCTGCCACCCACTTGTTCTATGCTGTGGGTGGCCGAGGGGGGGAGTGGGGGGCCTGACAGGAAAAACGGGAGGCTTGCCCACCTTTCCGGGGGGGCGGGAGGGCCACCCGATTTTCAGGACCCTCCCGGCCATTCCGGGAGGGTAGGCAAGTATGCTGTACGTTAGCCCGCAGTAAGCTCCGCAGCTACATGAATATGCCCCAATCTATAAAAATATACAGAAAACCAACACATTTCATAAACAGATGCACGCACACTTTTCACTTTCAGGAAGTCCATTGGTGAAAATCATACTCAACTACTTTACATTTCTGCAGCAGGTTACATTGGTTTCCACAGGGAAACATCAGGGTGTAGAGTGGATCTTGATCCAGAGGCACCAACAGGCTAAAGCTTTAGGCTGTCCCAGGATGCATTGGGGCCTCCTCTATAACCCCGCCTCCAGGCACTGTGAGCTCAGTTTCAGTTGGTGTCTGCAACAGCAGGTCACTTAACAGGTGGGCTGCACTGGGCAGCCCTGAAAAAGCTTTTGCTGACAGAAAATTTCTACAAAACTGGGCTGTCATTGCTGTATGTCATGGTGACACTTCAGTGCTGCAGTTCCATCACCTCCCAAGTGGCGTCGCATACTCCCACGGCCTGTTCCCAGGTACTTGCAGCAGAGACGCTCCGGGTTTAGGCACACGGTCGCAGTCGCTCTCCTGGTTTGCGTGGCTGCTACGGGGAGGAGGTAAGAGGGTCCCCCAGGTGGAACCCGCCATTAAATCGTGTTCCGTCCGTGACCTAGGGAGATGGGTCGTGGCGCTGGCGTGGACACTGTCACCAAGCAGGGATCCCACTAGACCACTAGGGCAATAGAGCACAGCTCAGGTGTAATGACGCCCCATTTAATAAGGCTCGCTAGTACCTGGGGTGGAAGTCCAGCATAGGGGAGCTGGCGCTTGACCTGTAGCCTCTCCCCGGCCCAGGGCGACATCTACTGCAGATTTTCCCGCCCTGGAGCTGCCTCACACTCTCCTTCACTCCCTGACTGAGACGCTAGGCGACATCTTATAAGCATAGTTGCAGCTAGTCTCTGGGACTGCAGGGCAAGGTCTCACTTGTAAAGCTGCCTGTATACAGCGCTGCAACTATACACACAAGAGTATTCTACATGTCTTTATACAAACAGCGTTAGTTAAGAAAAAGTGTACCTATTACAGGATATATTGTACGAGTATTCTGATATATACCTCCGGTCTAGGGCCGTGATGTGTTATATATATATATATAGTCCATCTAACAGCGGCGGCACTCAGCGGGACTTACTCAGCGTAAGAAGAAAGGAAGAGACTAAACTCAAGTCCTTATGTTAACGTTTCAGTTTATAACTTTCGGCAGAACACCAAATACAGTAAACATGACATACCTTTATACCCTCACCATTCTTGTGAACGCTGCCCGTGGCTCGGTCACGCCGGCGGGGGGATAACGTCATCAAACTGCACCTCATGCAGCGCGCTCCTCCCCGTCGTCGCTCCGGTTACCATAGGGACTGAAATAAACAAACACACCCGCTATGTAACAATTACAATATCCTAGGAAACAAAGAGGACAGACACATCTAGTTAAATGTACAGCTCTGATGCCTGTCTATTTGTCAGTGTCCAACAATTTCAACACTGTACACATTTAACTGTAGACCAAGAACACTAGATTACTATTAGTCCATAACTAATCAATGAAGCAATTTAAACTGAAGTGCTCATTCAGGCCACCCGGGGTCATGGTATTGAGGCGGTGTATCCACCTCGCCTCTCTCTCTAACAAAAGTTGGTTTCTATTACCCCCTCTGATTTTTTTTGGTTCTTGGTCAATAATTTTATACTTTACCTTACTCGTTTTTTGTGTTTTTACAATCTCTCCCACCTTTGAGTCTAAAACCTTCGAAAAACATTTTAGAGAAGAGTTAGAAGTTACTGGGTCGAACTTAGAACGAGTCCTTAATTTATTGGGAACGTCTGATATAGTCTCTGATTGTGGGAGTCCCACAAAGTGTTCTTTCAGGCGTAGTCTCCTGTTTACGTTATAACAATCTACTTTCCACTGAAAGTCATCAAATTCAGCAGTAGGTATAAAGGATAGACCACGATTAAGTACTGAAAGTTCATCTGTAGATAAATGTCGCTCCGATAATATGGGCTGCACTGGAAGGTGACAGCCAAGCACAGCCAGTGGCATGGCATTTCGCACAACAGAGACATGGTCTGGCGACACTAAAGTATAAAATTATTGACCAAGAACCAAAAAAAATCAGAGGGGGTAATAGAAACCAACTTTTGTTACAGAGGGAGGCGAGGTGGATACACCGCCTCAATACCATGACCCCGGGTGGCCTGAATGAGCACTTCAGTTTAAATTGCTTCATTGATTAGTTATGGACTAATAGTAATCTAGTGTTCTTGGTCTACAGTTAAATGTGTACAGTGTTGAAATTGTTGGATACTGACAAATAGACATGCATCAGAGCTGTACATTGAACTAGATGTGTCTGTCCTCTTTGTTTCCTAGGATATTGTAATTGTAACATAGCGGGTGTGTTTGTTTATTTCAGTCCCTATGGTAACCGGAGCGACGACGGGGAGGAGCGCGCTGCATGAGGTGCAGTTTGATGACGTTATCCGTCCCCCGCCGGCGTGACCGAGCCACGGGCAGCGTTCACAAGAATGGTGAGGGTATAAAGGTATGTCATGTTTACTGTATTTGATGTTCTGACGAAAGTTATAAACTGAAACGTTAACATAAGGACTTGAGTTTAGTCTCTTCCTTTCTTCTTACGCTGAGTAAGTCCCGCTGAGTGCCGCCGCTGTGAGATGGACTGTTTATACCTTTGGGTACAGGAAGGCACCAGGGCAATAGAAGTCATGAGGTATTGAGTGCCGGTCAGCACGCTGTTATATATATATATATATATATATATATATATATCTCTTATGTAGAAAAGATTGCACACACTAAGAATCCATCATAGGTGCAGGGTCGCAATTTATATAGAAGTGTCCATGACATCAAACTCCACCAGGGGCTCAGGCACGGACAAGACCAGCACACTTGGTTAAATGCATAAACGTGATATATTTAAGCCATATCAGCAGCATCATAATAGGCACTTAAGGATGTAATTCAGCACATCATACTTTACATGCTAAAGTAGAAAATGGAGACATCAGCTCATCCGTACAGCTGTTTCAGTCCCAACCGTCATCAGGGGAGAGTTCATTCAGTAATGCACAAACGCTGACATTTAAACATGTCCACATAGTTGTCATAATCATGATCACCTGAGCGTCATGGCGCCAATGCGTGCCGCACAGCCCATCAGTGACACGCTGAATGTCTGGGAGCCGTCCGCTGTCGATGACGTCACGCCGGAAGTGACGTCAACCGACACGGCTTCACCCGGCAATAACAACGGATTTCCTGGTTACCAGGCGGCATAGCAGCAGCTGCCATAGAAACGCCAAACATAAACACACCTTAGTGAAATAGACAAGACAACATCAATTAAAATACACAGACAATGTTTATATCTAGAGCTTATAAACGAGATGTGTGTTTATTAAAAGATAGAGTAATTAATTGTACATAGATGACATCTCGTTCTCAATAAGCATCTGGATATATCCAAGTACAAAGAACAAACAGACCGCTTTGCAGATCAAACCGACAAAAACTATCATTATTTTATATAAATGTCTGCAACACAATCCTGTCAGTACTTAATCATAAATACACACCATACAATTCAATACGCTAGTGTTTATGAATAAAGATGGAGCTCAATGTGGGTCTAGGAAAAAGAACAAAAAAGTTAAATATAAAAAAAAAAAAGTTATCTCTCAATAAGTCAGGGTATCACGCAACCACACTCAGTCCCTCAGGTGCCATTGATTTCAACACATATATCCAGTGACATTCCTGTCTCAACAACAATTGATGTCTGTCACCACCCCTACGCAATGGGGGAACATGATCTAGAGGCATAAAACGAAAGTCATTCAATGTATGTCCCAAATTCACAAAGTGCCTAGCAACTGGAGGCGTAGTCGGTTCCATTTTCAGTGCAGCCTTTTTAATGGACGACCGATGCGTAGCAATTCTTTCTTTAACCATGCGAATGGTCTTGCCCACATATATTTTTTTACATGGGCATAGAATAGCATAAGTCACAAATTTGGTCTCACAAGTTATCCGATGGCGCAACTGGAACCGATCTCCACTGACTGGATGTACAAAAGCATTGCCCATAAGCATAAACCTGCAGTTAACACAAGAGCCACACTTGAACGCACCATTTTGTAAACTCAGCCAGTTAGTTCCAGACTGCAGTCTGGGGTTGACATTTGAATAGGAAATACGCTCCTTGAGATTTCTGCTCCGCCTGTAGCAGAATAGTGGCTTACTTGCGCAGAAATTGCTCATAATTGGGTCAGTCTGTATGATGTGCCAATGGCGTACAATTGCCCTCCTTATACAACTGGAGGAGAACGAAAATGTGCTGGCGAACACAAGTCGTTCATCTTCATTCACTCTTTCTTTAGGTTTCAAAAGTTCCTCACGCTCACATCCCAGGCACCGTTGTACAGCCAACTTGACTTCTCCAATATTATAGCCTCGTTCAATAAATTTCTGTGCCATTTTGTCAAGAGCCCCTGGTATTTTGTCATTATCAGATGTGGTTCGTACCACTCTCACCATTTGAGAGAAAGGAAGTCCTTTTTTGAGTGGCTGCGGATGGAAGCAGTGTATTTTTATCAGTAGGCTTTCTATATAGCTCTGTAGAAAAATGATCTCCATCAATGCTCACTAAGACATCCAAAAATTCTATATGAGTGCTGTGGTTGCATGACAGACTAATTGACCCTGGCTTACTGTTCAGTCTATCTACAAATTGATTCAAAGCCATTTCACTACCCGTCCATAACATAAACAAATCGTCTATGAATCGTACGTAAAAGCCAATAAACCGAGAAAAATCAGGATCAGACATCACATGTGTAGTCTCATATTCAGACATAAATATATTGGCATACGATGGGGCCATGTTAGACCCCATCGCCGTGCCAATAAGCAGAAAATAAAACAAATTATTGAATAAAAAATAATTTTTGTGTAATATGATTTCTAGCTATAGTAATAGGAATTCACTAGGAGGACCATCGTAGTGCGGGCTTGTCGTAATGGCCTTTCTTACTGCATATATGCCCTCACTGTGATCAATATTCGTGTATAGACTGGTGACATCCATGGTCACCAGTATACAAGTTTTAGGAGGTTTACCAAAACTTCTCAATTTATTCAGAAAATCAGACGTGTCTTTGATGTATGATGTGGTGTTTTTAACAACCGACTGTAAATGGTAATCCACAAATTGGAACAACGGTTGGCTTAAGGAGCCCATGGAAAAAATGATAGGCCTCCCTGGGGGCTTCGTTAGACATTTATGCACTGTAGGCAAGATGTAGAGAAGACGTATTTTCGGGAACTCTTGACTAAGAAAAGACATAGTTTGTTCATCAATCCATCCATTAGATAATCCCAATTGATATATATACTAGTCAAGTGCAGTTTTATTATCATAATAATTATCTGCATTACCTGTGACTGTGTGTTCCTGTATCTGCTGTGTGGTTTCACTTTTCAGTGTTTCCCAGATATATCTATCACTATATTCTGTACCCTAAGGGACTAGGTGCATCAGGGTCATATATATAGTGCATCACAGTATTTACCTACTACGTGTATTCTACTGTGTACTCAGTCACATAATACCGGATTTATTTGCAGGTGTTGTGTACTGTGTATTCAGTCACAGACTAACGGATTTAATTGCAGGTATTGTACTCTGTCTGGCTTTATCGTGCTAAGTCGCTCTGTTGTTGCATTTGTGTACAATGTCTAACAAGAAGGGCAGTAAGGCTGTGGACGCTCCTGCATCATGCAGAGTATGCGCCAAGGATTTACTAGAGGGGGTAGCTGTTTATGATGGTCTGTGTACTATTTGTCATACATCTCCCAGTCAGCCCACAGCTCCTGTACCCAATCAGAAGCCACCCTGGGCTGTGTTCACAAACCTACTGGGTACTTTGGTGGAACGCCTTACGCCCCTCTATGGGACCACATATGCCATTACAGCCACAAATTGTCCTTAATTTTAATCCGCCTTGGGCCGAAAATTTGTCTAACTAGTTTCAGCAATTAAATCATTCCTTGGTCAGGCAAATATCTACTCCAGGTCACTCTCATGTCTCTGGGTCACCTAAGCGGGCTGCTTCCTCCTCACAATCCACTAATCTCTCAGATGTTTCATCTGAAGAGGAGGGGAGTATACTGTCCTGTCAGACACTAAATCAGGTGTTTCTGATGAGGATTCACCATTGCAAATTGATGTCCCTGCCCTTGTGGTTGCTATTAAGCAAATCCTACAAATCACTACTGTGGCTAAGAAAACTGATATGTTTCAACAGCAGAAGGTGGTTGAAAATCTATTATCCCATTCTGACCATTTGGTGGACATCAGGGAGGAGCCCTGGTCTAATCTAGGGAAGAAATTCCCTCTGTCTAAATAACCCTTGGCTCGCTATCCTCTCCCTGCAGAGTTACATAACGAGTGGAGAAATTTACCGCCAGTGGAATCTCATGTCACCCGCCTAGTGGTGTCATCCACTTTGCCTGCCACCACTGTCACTTCACTGAAGGAACCAATAGATAAGCATGTGGAGGGATGCCTGAAGTCTATTTACTCCCTTACAGGTGCTGTACATAGACCCACTATTGCGGCCTCTTGGGTTGCAAAAGGAATTGAAGTATGGGTTCAGGCATTAGAGGAAGAGCTGTCCGACGATATATCTGACAATGCTAGACAATACCTGTCTCATATTACCACCGCCGCCTATTACATTCAGGAGGTGTCCTCTGAAGTGGGTGTGTTGGTAGCCAAGGCGTTGACTACGTCTGTCCTGCCTCGTCGTATTCTGTGGTTGAGGTCATGGAAGGTGGACCTAGACTCCAAAAAGACCTTGGAGGTACTTCCCTTTAAGGGGGACATTTTGTTTGGGGAAGACCTAAATAAACTTGTGTCTGAATTGGTGGCTGCTAAGACTGCCTTTCTCCCAAATACAAATCCTTCTGCACAGAAGGCTAAAGGCACCACTTTTTGTTTCTTTTGGCCTCAAGGGAAAGCAAAAGGTCAGGCATACCAGAGACAATCTTGTGCTCCCAAAACCACTAAGCCCAAGGCAAAGCAGTCCTGGGTGGCCCGTCAGCCTGCTTCTAAACAAGACAAGCCTGCTGCATGACGGGGCGGGTCTCCCCCTGGGGGACCCCAGGTTTGGAGGCCGACTTCTGCAGTTCACCCATGTCTGATTAAAGACCACTTCAGATGCATGGGTGCAGGAAGTTCTCTCTCAAGGGTATGCAGCCTCCTTCAAGAGATGTCCCCCTTGCCAGTTTTGCACCACGGTTATCCCTTTGGATCCATTAAAGACGCAAGCTCTACAAAAGGTTGTGGGTTTCCTCCTGAATATAGTATTTGTAGTGCCGGTTCCTCTGGCCAAGAGAGGCAGATGATGCTACTCAACCCTGTTTTTAGTTCCAAAACCCAATGGGTCTTTCCGGTCTATAATCAACATCCAATCACTGAACAAGTTTGTGAGAGTGTCTAAGTTCCGTATGGAAACACTGCACTTAATTATACTGGCTATAGAACCCGGAGACTATATGGGATCCCTGGATATACAGGATTCGTACCTGCATATACCTATTGCCATCTCACATCCGCAGTATCTGTGGTTTGCTATTGGCAACCTTCACTATCAATTCCAGGCTCTACCATTTGGACTGGCTATGGCTCCTCGAATCTTCACCAAGATCATGGCCGTAATGACAGCCCATCATTACGGCTCATCAATTGGAATAAATTCTCGCTGGTCCGGGCTCAGAACATGGTGCACCTGGGGGCACTTCTGGACAAACACAGTCATCTACTGTTTCTGTCTCCAGAAAGAGTCCTGTGGCTTCAAGACACGATAAGATGCTTCCTTTGTCTCCCCAGAGTGTCGATACACTCGGCGATGCAAGTACTTGGCCTGATGGTGTCGGCATTCGACATGATAGAGTATGCTCAATTTCATTCTCGCCCTCTGCAGAGGTTAATCCTTTCCAAGTGGGATGGCCTACCTCATTGGATCAGATCTCAGATGATCACTTTGACTCCAGAGGTTCATCTGTCGCTGACCTGGTGGCTACAGGACCAGCAATTGAGCATGAGTGTCCCTTCTGGATCCCCAAATGGGTCCTGCTGACAACGGACGTCAGTCTGAGAGGATGGGGTGCGGTGTTGGAGCAATACTCTTTTCAGGGTCACTGGACCAAGGAGGAATCACTCCTCCCAATAAACATTCTGGAGTTGCAGGCAGTGTTCAATGCATTGACTCTCACCCTGCCTCTGGTACAGAACAGGCCGGTTCAAGTACGGTCAGACAATGCCACTACAGTGACATACATAAACCATCAAGGCCATCAGACCATCGAAGCCACATGGCTATGATGGAAGTGTCAAAAATCCTTAGTTGGGCGGAGCGCCATCTGCCAGCAATATCGGCAGTGTTCATTCCGGTCATCCTAAACTGGGAAGCGGACTTCCTCAGTCGACAGGACGTGCACGCCGGAGAGTGGAGTCTTCATCCAGAAGTCTTTCAAATCCTAGTGGACAAGTAGGGCCTACCAGACATAGACCTGATGGCGTCTCGACACAATCACAAGGTTCTGGTCTTCGGTTAAAGGACCAGGGATACTCAAGCAGCATTCATGGATGCACTGGCAATTCCATGGAACTTTTGGCTGCCATACGTGTTCCCTCCAGTGTCACTCCTGCCCAGGGTCCTGTGGAAGATCAAAGAAGGAGGATTTCTACTTCTAGTTACTCCAGCGTCGCTCAGACGGCATTGGTTCTCAGACCTGCAGGGTCTATTGACAGAGCGTCCTCTTCTACTTCCTCAGCACCCAGACTTCCTCGTATAGGGCCCTTGTCTTTATTCGGACCTGGCCAGGCTGGCTTTGATGGCATGGCTCTTGAAGCATCACTCCTGAGAGCCAAAGGATTCTCTGAGCCAGTCATCCAAACTATGTTAAAAGCCCGTAAACCGGCTTCAGCTCAGATTTATTACAGGGTCTGGAATTCTTACTTCACCTGGTGTTCTGATAAGAATTATGATGCATACATATTCAGAACTTCCAGAATTCTGGCTTTTCTACAACAAGGCCTGGATTTAGGCCTTCGTCTCGCCTCCCTCGAAGTTCACATAGCTGCCTTGTCGGTATGGTTTCAGAGAAAAATTGCGTCTATACCTGACGTTCATACATTCACTCAGGGTGTCTTATGGATTCAGCCTCCCTATGTCCCTCCTGTGGCTCCATGGGATCTGGCTGTTGTCCTGAATGCACTGCAAGAGTCTCCATTTGAACCTTTTGAGATGGTGGACCTCAAATGGCTCACGGCCAAGGTCTTGTTTTTACTGCCCATTGCCTCTGCTAGAAGGGTGTCGGACTTAGGCGCATTGTCCTGTCGTAGACCCTTTCCAATATTTCATCGTGACCGGGCAGTTCTTAGAACTCGCCCAGGTTATTTACCTAAGGTAGTGTCATCTTTTCACCTTAACCAAGAGATTGTGGTTCCGACCTTTATCTCTTCTGATTTGTCCTCCAAAGATCGGCCTTTGGATGTGTTACGGGCTCTCCATATATATGTGGAGAGGACTCCCTTTATCAGGAGTAAATATAGTATAGAATAGAGAAGAGTCGTGGCGCCAACCGATACTAGCTGCAGCCCGACTGGTCAGAAAGGTAACCCCAGTACCCAAATAGAAGCGTAATCAGATAGAGTTAGACCAGAAGATGTGCGCTAATCGGATAAGTAAATATGAAATGGTACTTCCCTTACAAAACCTCTGTCGTGGGATTTACCGTATATTTCAAACAACATGGATCCATATGTGGGGAAGAAAATAAAAATATATAGTGTAGTGTGTTTAAAACAATACAATTTTAATACAGTACACTAACAATTTACAATAAAACCAATGTATATAGGTTGCTGCAAACAAATGATGGTGGATGGAAAATTACCAGAGAATGGTAAAATGAATGCCTTAAATAGTATATTAAGACTCCGGTTTGCTAGGTGGATATTTCTAAAACATCAAAATCTTGAAGTCAAGTGAAGGTGGAGGTTTACCAGATTTAGATGAAGTGAGTGCGTTTAAGATGTTACCCAGGGGAGGTATCGGCTCCGGAACCTATTCTCCAAAGTCCACAACACTCCGTCCGTCTGGCAAAACTTCCTTCAGCAATGGATTGCTTGTCATACAGTGCCGACGCGTTTCGGGATCTCTCCCTTCATCAAGGCTGCATGACAAGCACTAAACAGAATGAGCTATTTAAGCTATTGATGGGAATCACATCCGGGTCAAGAGGGCACATCCTGATGATAATAAATACAATATAAAACATAAAAAATGTCCTTAATTTATAAAACATCAATCAATCTGGATATTATGTATCCAAGGAACCAATATAAAAAAATCCATTTGAATATTTAATAAAATTGAAAATCCCGGAAGTAGTATTTCCCTTACTTCCGGTCCGGCGGTACTAGTCTCTCCTGTCCATATTATTATATATAGTTCGTTGTGTAGGCTTTCATGTATTCCTAGATGCCAGCATTGGTGATCGCAGTGGATAAATAGAGTGTTTTTCTACGTTTGTAGTGCTCCGTGGATCTCCGCCGGGCACTTCCGGTAAATGGAACGCATGGTGGACCGCATGGTGGACCGCAAGCCGGCTTCCTATGACGCACTTCCTGTTCGCGTCTATGAGCCGCAAATCTTAACTATTGCAGACTGAGGACAGATCCTGAGTCTGCAATGTACCTAAATGGAACATAATATAATTGGCTTGACATAAAACGAGGAGGGAGGCTTACTTAAAACTATGTATACATTCCGGAAATTAAAACATAAAAGTTTCTTAATAACAAGAACACGTGACCCACTGTATATATAAGTGAACATAGTTGTCTTATTACTGAATAAGGCTAAAAAAGGCATTTTCAGTAGAATAAAATTAATATGAGGTGATTTGACATAATGAATATGGTAAAGAGATGGAAGAAGCAGAGATGAAGGGGGGGGGCGGGAGAGGGAGTATCTTCAGAGAAACCATTTTAGTTCAAAGTCTGCATTCAAGCCGTTTGGAATGAGGCTTTTTAATCTATAAATCCATTTCATCTCTGTTTTGGCAAGTCTTGTTACTTCGTCTCTGTGTCTCCAAGAATTCTTTATATTTTCAATAGCCAAAAACTGTAAAATGTGTTTAGTGGAGGAGTTGTGTTTATCTTTGAAATGACTGGATAAAGGATGTGTCATGACTCCTTTCTTAATGTTTCTTATATGTTCACTCAAGCGGGTTTTTAGTGCCCGGCTGGTTTTTCCCACATAGAACATATGACAACTGCACTCTATAAGGTAAATCACATTTGTGGTGTGGCAGGTCATGAAATTATGAAGTTTATGTGAAGTCCCATTTGCAGTAAATTCTTCATATTTCGATTTGATGGTTTGTACTTCTCGGCAAGCCTGACATGTTCCACATCTGTTGAAGCCCTTACTTCTAATGGGGTGGTGATCTTGCGATGATAGTGCACTTTTAGTCAGTTTATTTTTCAGATTCGGTGCTTTGCGATATATAAATTTGGGCCTTGCTGGTATAGTGTCCTTTAATAGTGGGTCTCTCTGCAGAAGGTGCCAGTGTTTCTTCACTATTGATTCGATCTTTTTGTGTTGTTGAGTAAATTGTGTGATGAAGGCCAATTTATGTCCACCCTCCTCAGGTTTTCTTTTTCCTTTTCCTTTCAAAAGCTCTTCTCTATCCTCACTCAACACTTCCTCTTTAAATTTTCCCAATCGGTCTTTATCATATCCTTTTTCTTCAAAACCTCTTTTCATTTGGTCAATTTGTTCTTCACATATGTTCTTCTTGCTACAATCTCTTCTTAGCCTGAGAAATTGGCTTTTTTGGACGCTATTAAGCCAATTCATATGATGTTCACTTGATATGTCTATGTAATTATTAGCGTCAGTGGGTTTTTTATAACATTTTGTCTCCAGTTTTCCTTCTTCAATATAGATATTGAGATCCAAAAAATTTATTTCTTTTTGGCTTGTTGTGCAGCTGAGAACCAGATTGAAATCATTGTTGTTCAATGATTGGCAGTAACAATCGAGTTCCTCCTGTGGGCCTTCCCAAAAAATATGATGTCATCTATATAACGAAACCATAGTTTAAGGTTTTTCTTGTAATTAAGGTTTGTTTTCACCTGTTTCTCTTCCCAGTAAGACATATATAAGTTTGCGAAACTAGGCGCGAATTTAGTGCCCATTGCTGTGCCGACCAATTGATTGTAGTAGGAAGTTTTGCCAGACGGACGGAGTGTTGTGGACTTTGGAGAATAGGTTCCGGAGCCGATACCTCCCCTGGGTAACATCTTAAACGCACTCACTTCATCTAAATCTGGTAAACCTCCACCTTCACTTGACTTCAAGATTTTGATGTTTTAGAAATATCCACCTAGCAAACCGGAGTCTTAATATACTATTTAAGGCATTCATTTTACCATTCTCTGGTAATTTTCCATCCACCATCATTTGTTTGCAGCAACCTATATACATTGGTTTTATTGTAAATTGTTAGTGTACTGTATTAAAATTGTATTGTTTTAAACACACTACACTATATATTTTTATTTTCTTCCCCACATATGGATCCATGTTGTTTGAAATATACGGTAAATCCCACGACAGAGGTTTTGTAAGGGAAGTACCATTTCATATTTACTTATCCGATTAGCGCACATCTTCTGGTCTAACTCTATCTGATTTCCCTTTATCAGGAGGTCAGACTCCCTTTTTGTCTTGTTTGGTTTTCACAAACGTGGCTGGCCTGTGAATAAGCAAACCGTGGCGAGATGGATTAGAATGGTGATTGCACATGCTTATGCACAGGCTGGTCTCCCAGCTCCTGCTGCTAATAATGCCCATTCTACTCGGTCTGTTGGACCTTCTTGGGTGGCTCGCCATGGTACGTCCGAAGAAAAATTGTACAAGGAGGCCATGTGGTCCTCTGTGAACACGTTTATTAAGTTCTATGCCTTTGATACTTCCACCTCCAAGGATGCTTCCTTTGGACGCCGGGTTCTCATACCCGCTAAGGCGCATCCCATCCCTTGAAGAACTGCTTTAGGACATCCCCATTGTTTCCCTGTGGAAACCAATGTAACCTGCTGCAGAAAAGGAGTACCTCGCAGAAAGAGAGTTAACAATGGTAAGTCTACCATAACTCTCCTTATCTTTACTCTGTCATCACAGCCACGCCCACATTTGTCGAAGCCAGGAGAGTGATTTACTTTTCTGGGAGCAGTAGGCAGGTATGGAGCAAACACTTTGTGCAACCATTTGCACGCATGAAAGACAAAGTCCTGTCTGATGTTGACAACTTTTGTAACATAATTCTTTCACATTTACAATTTTTCTATTAAAATACTACTCCTTGAAGCTTTGTTCCTCTATTAATGATACTATGACTTCAAGGGAACAAAAGCACTTATATTCTTCTATTGGTACTTTTACCATTGATAGATTTGAGCCATAACTACACTTTGTAGTAGTCATGAATGAGCAACAAAATGGTAATAAGGAAAGAAGGGGAGGGGCATAACTGGCAGGCCAGTGCTTCAAAAGAGCCAGACATCCCCTCAGATATGTGACTTTACCCCATCACAACATTGCAAAGACCTCTGTACCACTTCCTGTCACCCCAAAGGTGTGAGGTATTGTTTACTTATTGGACATTAGTATTACCTCTTTAGACAGTAGAATGATGTACCAAGCCCCTGCTGCTGGAGGGTCACTGTGTCCTACAAGCTTTCCCTGTGTTTCAATTATTTAGCTATAACAATTATTATATATATATACATATGTCTTTCTTTGTTATGTGTGCTAATGGTTGGCACTACAGCTACACAAGACTCGTATACTAGACCTAAACATGTTTCTTGTACCAAGAAGATGACTCACAAATTGCGACAGTGACGTACACTAACAGTGGGAGACAGGCGCGTTGACGCTGGCTTTGCTCTTGTAGATTTTCATGCTAGTAACTTGTACGCCATAGTAAAAAAAAGCACAGATGAATGATTTTAATCTCCCCTGCGCTTCAGAAATATTTAATAGTTGTTGTAAACACCGAAGAAACACAGTTACTTATAAGTCAGCACAAGAAAACATAATGAATAGCAAAAGCTCAAAAGGGAATTTCACAACATCCATTTAATAATTTGGAAACGTCAACTAAAATATACAGCACTGCACACATTATATAATCCACCTTTACAAAACTGAACTACTGCTTAGCTGGGATATGGGGGGTAATTCCAAGTTGATCGCAGCAGGATTTTTTTTAGCAGTTGGGCAAAACCATGTGCACTGCAGGGGAGGCAGATATAACATGTGCAGAGAGAGTTAGATTTTGGGTGGGTTATTTTGTTTCTGTGCAGGGTAAATACTGGCTGCTTTATTTTTACACTGCAATTTAGATTGCAGATTGAACACACCACACCCAAATCTAACTCTCTCTGCACATGTTATATCTGCCTCCCCTGCAGTGAACATGGTTTTGCCCAACTGCTAAAAAAAATCTTGCTGCGATCAACTCAGAATTACCCCCATGGTGTGATAAATTATAGAGGTTATGGGATTTTATTAGGTTTTTTGTTACATTGCTTAAAATTGTGTAAATTGAGTGGTAAAATAATGAATGAGTGGGGTAAGTAAAGTGAAGGTGAGAAGTAATATGTGATATTATTCTATTCATTCTATTGTTGAAATCATCAATCAGAATTATTTCCTGCATAATGCATTTTGCTTATTAATAATGAACTTTTTTAATAGTATTTCATTTCCTAATATATAACACTTAGATTTTATTATAGTCATATTCCACTGACATTTCCATGTTAGTATTTGGCTACACCATACATTTAAGAACAGTTACTGTATATAGATATATACACGTATATAATTATCTCTATATATCTATATATACATATTAAGGGAACTCTGGGGGATATTCAGTAGTAGTCGCTACTGAGATTTGATTGTATCTCCTCGCTTTCCTCCACAGTGCGCACGCACAGGACCCGCTCTGCGCAGTTATGTGAACACCTCTGCCTGATTCACAGGCAGAGGTGTTCACAGGGCATTATGTGGCAGCGATGTGGCATTGCGGAGGCGGTGATGTGGCATTGGGTGGGCGTGGAATAGTGTCTCACAAGGCTGCTGCGACACGGAAATTGCTGCTCTGCGCCTGCCTTCACAGCCTGGGAGGCAGGGGGGCATCAACAAATCAGTGATGTGATCGCAATTGAATTGTGATTGCACTGCTGCCGGCCATTTACATGCTGGGCGGCCTTGCCCTGTGCTGGGGGCCCCCAGCATGCAATTTTATCATTAGCAGTTTAGCAATTTTAGCAAATCTGCTAATGAAGCTGAATTAAGTCCTCTGTCAGCAAAAAATGGATTACAGGTAATGTGCTTGAATTTTTTCCTATGTAGGGCAATGTGTTTTTATCCTGTTGGGGCAATGCATTTGAAGTATTTATTAAGGCAGCAATCTGTGTGGGGCAATGTGTTTTACATTTTTCCTGTGGTGGCAATGTGTTGTTTTTTTTCCTGTTGGGGCAATATATTTGACTTTTTACCTGTGTGGGGGCAATTTGTTTTTATTTCTATTTGGGCAATGTGTTTTTTTTCGGGTTCCCGGTCTGAAGATTGACAATGTTCAGGTCGACCACTATAGGTCGACAGTCACTAGGTCGACAGGGTTGGAAGGTCAACAGGGTTTCTAGCTCGACATGTGCTAGGTCGACAGGTCAAAAGGTCGACATGAGTTTTTCAAATTTTTTCTTTTTTTGACTTTTTTCATACTTAACAATCCACGTGGACTACGATTGGAACGGTAATCTGTGCTGAGCGAAGCGAGGCACCTTATCCGAAGCACGGCTTCCCGGTCACTGTACGCAGAAAACGACACCAAAAACAACAAAAAACTCATGTCGACCTTTTGACCTGTCGACCTAGCACATGTTGACCTAGAAACCCTGTCGACCTTCCAACCCTGTCGACCTAGTGACTGTCTACCTATAGTGGTCGACCTAAACATTGTCAACCTAGACACTGTCGATTTGATGATCCACATCCGTTTTTTTCCTGTGGGGGCAATGTATTCAAATTTTTTATCTTGTGGTGGCAATGTGTCTGAATTTTTTCCTGTGTGGGCAAAGCTTTTATTACTGTGGGGGCAAATGTGTAATTTCAGCCAAGACAGTCCCTACACCCCTTGCAGTAAGGCCACATTCACTTTTTGTAATGTCACACACTCTTTTTGAGAGCAAGTGTGCCACCCTGGTAGATCACGAAAGCTTCTTAGCTTTCAAATTAGATCACTGGGTGAGGCGTACTGGATGAGAATTGTTGTGAGTAAGGGGTGAAGTGGTGTTGCTGGCTGCTGTGGTCTGTGCTGCTAGGAGAGAGGTGCTGGGTATCAGTCAAAATCTTGCCTAGGTCATCAAATTGGTTAGGGCCGATTCTGATTGTCAACAATAAATATTGAGTAAGCATGTTACTGAATTTGAATTCTAAAAGGCTACAGTGTTTACAGATTTGTTTTAAATAGCTATGTTAAAGTGTTTAATAATTACTAAATATGTCTAATGTGTACTTACCCCTTTGCACTAAATTATTATGTGAGGTGTGTTTCTCTATATTACATAATTCTGAAGCAGGAAGGTAAGTGACTTATTGTATACTTGTCTGATGCTTGCATCCACTTGATATGTGGTATAGGGCAAAGAAAGGATTTTCTAACATAGGCTGAATACAGTAGGAGTGTGCTTGCGTAAGCTGCAGACCCACACAGAAGAAAATACTGTACACCATAGTTGCCTACACTCCTGCATTCTGCAGGAGACTCCTGAAATAGTAGCAATCTCCCTGACTCCCTGACGCGACCAGCACTCTCCCTGATTGCACCTTACCCCAGTGGTTTCCAAACTTTTTTGAATCACGGCGCCCTAGAATATCAGAATTTTTTTCACGGCACCCCTAGGCCAAAAATTTCTTATTGAGAAATTTAGAAAGAAATATTACATTAAGTAGATTGCATTTATATGTCATCCTTAGGGTCAGTTGTGTGGTGAGGGACAAGATTTGCTTCTGTTTGGCCACATATTTTATGACTGGCAGCCACCAGCACTGGTTTTGCCTATTATATTGACCATGAATAATTTGGCCCTGGACCACCAACCGAGGGCACCCCTGCAAGTGTCCTGAGGCACCCCAGGGAGGCACGGCACACAGTTTGGGAACCTCTGCCTTACCCTCATTATGTACAGTAGCTGTTACATTCTTCGGGGAAAAAATAAATCATAGATACATACATTCAAATGGGATCATCAGCGCCATTTCCCTGCATTGGTTATAAGGCACAATGAACCCTATGGCTACATGCATTTAAAATAAGGTTTCTCATGGCCACTTACAGTATATGGAACCTCTTGTAAAACACAATACACAAACAAATCCTGCAAAATATCAGTGTCTTTTCATCAACAAGTAGATCTTACTAACTTTGGGGCTTTCTTACATTTGGATATAAGTCATTTTGATGACATGCCTCTCAGATGTAGAAGTACATGTCCGTGCTGATAGGTGACACTTTCACACTCTCCTTGAACTGCTTTTTCAAAAGTAGGCAAGTATGATATACACCTGTCAAAGCTATCAATTGCAGGTGCCTTAGCAAGGGCAGATTTAGGGGTGAGCGTGTCCCTATGCACCACTGTAATGGCCGTGCCCGCCCCCCCCCCCCCCCCCCCCCCGCCCCCGCATAATTTGATTATTTTATTGATTGGTTATAAGACCTCATTTGATGATAGCCAATTTGACAGAATAATTAAAAAAGCCATTGACTATGATTTTCTTTTCTTTTTTATTATATATACATATTTACTAAATAGGACTTCTTACAGGGGCAGTATGTGCATGTCCAACCCATTTGCTCTTCATTCAAGATGACATATGGTACAGTTCAGTGGAAATATTTTGCAGTTACTGGTACTTTTTGGGCTGACAGTACCAACACAAGCATCCAAGTGCCGCCCCTAAACAAGTGCTGCCCCTAGGCACGTGCCTCACTGGAAATTTTCTACTGTGCCTTAGTGCGGGTGTAAATATAAACTGATACAGCTTGGATTTTTAAGTGTATTGAAGTTGAAGTTGGAACCAGCAACAGGTGAGTTAGAATACAGTAAAAGGTGAGTTTTATAATACGCAATCAGGAACACACATATTTGCAATATCATTAAACTTCTGGTGAGGCTGCAAGGGGCTGACCTTGTGAGTGAGTGAGAGGGCCTCTAACTTGGAGTAGCAGAGGGGCTGTGATTGTTGCGTGTGTGAGGGGGCAGATATTTTGAGGGCTGCCTTTGTTTCTGTCTTTCTGTCTTTGTTTTTGTTCTATTTTGTGTGTGAGCATACTAGATACTGACCAGTGACGCTGCCGGTGGGGAAAGAGCCTACTGCTGCTGACAGCAGATACTACCAGGGACACACAATCGGCCTGCAGGGTCTGAATCCACTGCTGAGCTGCACAAGGGGGCAAGGAAGACTGCTGCAGCAGACATCAGAGGAAGGGGATGGGGACTGCTGAATAAAAGCGAAGGAACCGGTGACTGCTGCTGCATAAAAGTGAAGGACTAGGGAACGCAAAGGATAGAAGTATAAGCTTAACTTCATTATTGTATAGTGAGTGTTTTGCCTAGATTGTTTTGCTTCTCTATTTCTTCTTGGGTAACAGGGAGTTAGACCTTACAAAAATATGGGTGGGGCTGGGAGTGGGGATTTCACTCAGTGCATGTCGTGCAAGATGTACGCGCACCTGGAGCAACCGTCCCAGTGTGAGTACATCTGCACGACGTGTGTGCGATCGGTTGCCCTGGAAGCCCAGTAACTGATCTAGAGCAAACTGTTACGCGACTGCGGGATATTCACAATCTAGAGCGAAGTTTAGATAGAACGGTGGAGGAGTTGAGGGAGGGGTCACTAGTAGATGAGGATGACCAGGCAGTTAGCTGGGTCACAGTTAGAAGGAAGAAAAAGAGGGGGAGGCTCGACATCTCTGAACTATCAAACCCGAATAAATTTGCACGACTGGACGAGGAATCGGAGGATGATAGTGAGGAAATGACGGTGCCGGAGGAGAGTGTTCTATCTAGCAACACGAGGAGCGGTCCCTCTGGCGCAGTTGGGATAAAAGTTAGTAAGGTACCTAGTCAGATTGTGGTGGTAGGGGATTCCATTATTAGGAAGACAGATAGGGCAATCTGCTACCGGGACCGTGATCGCCATACGGTCTGTTATCTCCTGGGTGCTCGGGTGCGGCACATCGCAGACCGGGTAGACAGATTGTTGGGAGGGGCTGGGCATGATCCGGCGGTCTTGGTGCACGTTGGCACCAACGACAAAGTTAGTGGAAGGTGGGATGTCCTTAAGAAAGACTATAGGGAATTAGGCAAGAAACTTAAGGCAAGGACATCTAAGGTAATATTCTCCGAATTATTACCCATGCCACGCGCTAGCCCAGGGAGACAGAGGGAGATTAGGGAGGTAAATGTGTGGCTTAGGGATTGGTGCAGGAAAGAAGGGTTTGTGTTCCTAGAACACTGGGTGGACTTCTCAGTCAGGAGCCATCTTTTTTGTCGTGATGGATTGCACCTGAATGAGGAGGGGGCAGCGGTGCTGGGGGGAAGGATGGCCAGAAGGTTGGAGGAGATTTTAAACTAGATGCCTGGGGGGAGGGATTAGCAAGAAATTACGGGTCATTCAGTAAGAATAGCAGGGGTGGTGTTAGTGAACAAAAATAAGAATTTACTCACCGGTAATTCTATTTCTCGTAGTCCGTAGTGGATGCTGGGTACTCCGTAAGGACCATGGGGAATAGACGGGCTCCGCAGGAGACTGGGCACTCTAAAAGAAAGATTAGGTCCTATCTGGTGTGCACTGGCTCCTCCCTCTATGCCCCTCCTCCAGACCTCAGTTAGGGAAACTGTGCCCGGAAGAGCTGACACTACAAGGAAAGGATTTGGAATCCAGGGTAAGACTCATACCAGCCACACCAATCACACCGTACAACTCGTGATAACTATACCCAGTTAACAGTATGAATAACAACTGAGCCTCACTGAACAGATGGCTCATAACAATAACCCTTTAGTTAAGCAATAACTATATACAAGTATTGCAGACAATCCGCACTTGGGACGGGCTCCCAGCATCCACTACGGACTACGAGAAATAGAATTACCGGTGAGTAAATTCTTATTTTCTCTGATGTCCTAGTGGATGCTGGGTACTCCGTAAGGACCATGGGGATTATACCAAAGCTCCCAAACGGGCGGGAGAGTGCGGATGACTCTGCAGCACCGAATGAGCAAACTCAAGGTCCTCCTCAGCCAGGGTATCAAACTTGTAGAATTTTGCAAACGTGTTTGATCCCGACCAGGTAGCAGCTCGGCAAAGTTGTAAAGCCGAGACCCCTCGGGCAGCCGCCCAAGAAGAGCCCACCTTCCTCGTGGAATGGGCTTTGACTGATTTAGGATGCGGCAGTCCAGCCGCAGAATGTGCAAGTTGAATCGTGCAACAGATCCAGCGAGCAATAGTCTGCTTAGAAGCAGGAGCACCCAGCTTGTTGGGTGCATGTAGGATAAACAGCGAGTCAGTTTTTCTGACTCTAGCCGTCCTGGAAACATAGATTTTCAGGGCCCGGACTACGTCCAGCAACTTGGAAGCCTCCAAGTCCCGAGTAGCCGCAGGCACCACAATAGGTTGGTTCAAATGAAACGCTGATACCACCTTAGGAAGAAATTGGGGACGAGTCCTCAATTCTGCCCTGTCCATATGGAAGATCAGATAGGGGCTTTTACATGACAAAGCCGCCAATTCTGACACACGCCTAGCCGAAGCCAAGGCCAAAAGCATGACCACTTTCCACGTGAGATATTTCAACTCCACGGTCTGAAGTGGCTCAAACCAATGTGATTTTAGGAAATCCAATACAACGTTGAGATCCCAAGGTGCCACTGGGGGCACCAAAGGGGGCTGAATATGCAGCACTCCCTTAACAAACGTCTGAACTTCAGGCAGTGAAGCCAGTTCTTTTTGAAAGAAAATAGACAGGGCCGAAATCTGGACTTTAATGGATCCCAATTTTAGGCCCATAGTCACTCCTGACTGTAGGAAGTGCAGAAATCGACCCAGCTGAAATTCTTCTGTTGGGGCCTTCATAGCCTCACACCAAGCAACATATTTTCGCCATATGCGGTGATAATGTTTTGCTGTCACATCCTTCCTAGCTTTTATCAGTGTAGGAATGACTTCAACCGGAATGCCCTTTTCCATCAGGATCCGGCGTTCAACCGCCATGCCGTCAAACGCAGCCGCGGTAAGTCTTGGAACAGACAGGGCCCATGCTGTAGCAGGTCCTGTCTGAGAGGCAGAGGCCAAGGGTCCTCTGAGATCATTTCTTGTAGTTCCGGGTACCAAGTCCTTCTTGGCCAATCCGGAATGACGAGTATAGTTCTTACTCCTCTCTTTCTTATTATCCTCAGTACCTTGGGTATGAGAGGAAGAGGAGGGAACACATAAACCGACTGGTACACCCACGGTGTCACTAGAGCATCCACAGCTATCGCCTGAGGGTCCCTTGACCTGGCGCAATATCTTTTTAGCTTTTTGTTGAGGCGGGACGCCATCATATCCACCTGTGGCCTTTCCTAACGATTTACAATCAGCTGGAAGACTTCTGGATGAAGTCCCCACTCTCCCGGGTGGAGGTCGTGCCTGCTGAGGAAGTCTGCTTCCCAGTTGTCCACTCCCGGAATGAACACTGCTGACAGTGCTATCACGTGATTTTCCGCCCATCGGAGAATCCTTGTGGCTTCTGCCATCGCCATCTTCTGCTTCTTGTGCCGCCCTGTCGGTTTACATGGGCGACCGCCGTGATGTTGTCTGACTGAATCAGCACCGGCTGGTTTTGAAGCAGGGGTCTTGCCTGACTTAGGGCATTGTAGATGGCCCTTAGTTCCAGAATATTTATGTAAAGGGAAGCTTCCTGACTCGACCATTGTCCTTGGAAGTTTCTTCCCTGAGTGACTGCCCCCCAACCTCGGAGGCTTGCATCCGTGGTCACCAGGACCCAGTCCTGTATGCCGAATCTGCGGCCCTCGAGTAGATGAGCACTCTGCAGCCACCACAGCAGAGACACCCTGGCCCTCGGGGACAGGGTGATCTGCCGATGCATC